>NC_135803.1:70675387-70981099 GCF_964213995.1 Mustelus asterias | reverse complement strand
ATTTATGTATATATATAGACAGAAATGACAGAACATGCTTGGCTAATTGAATAACAGTGTTTGAGATGAGGCTCCATCTTCCTGCTCAGGTCAATGCAAAAATCCTGTGATATATTTGGAGGCGCCTCCTTGTGGTCCAACAACTTTCAAATCTTGGCATTTTGTGCAAAGACTCTCAGCATTAATATGAAAATCTCTGAAAGGTAAATGTATTTTTATTTAAACCTGGAGAGTGATTGACATTGACTTCTTCCTACAGCAAAACTGGGGTCAATGGGGAAAACTCTCCGCTGGTTGAAGTCATACCTGGCACAAAGGAAGATGGTTGTGGTCAATCATCTCAGCTCCAGAACATCACTGCAGGAGTTTCCTCAAGCTAGTGTCCTAGGCCCAACCATCTTTACCTGCTTCATCAATTACCTTCCCTCCGTCATAAGGTCAGAAGTGGGGATGCTCACTGATGACTGCACAATGTTCAGTGTCATTCGCGATTCCTCAGATACTGAGATTGGTCCATGTCAAAATGCAGTAAGACCTGGACAATATCCAGGCTTGGATTGTCAAATGCCAAGTAACATTCGTGTCACAGAAGTGCCAGGCAAAAACCATCGCCAACAATAGAAAATCCAACCATCGTCCCTTGACACTCAATGGCACTACCATCGCTAAGTCCCCACCATCAAAATCCTGGGTTAACCATTGACCATAAACGGAACTGGACCTGTGGCTACCAAAGCAGGTCAGAAACTAGGGATACTGCAGCGAGTAACTCACCACCTGACTCTCCGAAGCCTGTCTACCATCTACAGGGCACAAGTCATGATTGTCATGGAATACTCTCCACTTGCTTGGATGAGTGCAGCTCTAACAACACTCAGGAAGCTTGACAGAATCCAAGACAAAGCATCCAGCTTCATTGGTACCCCTTCCACAAACATTCAATCCCTCCTCCACCAGTGAACATTTGGAGCAGCGTACAAGATACACTGCAGGAACTCACTAAGGTTCCTTAGGCTTCACCTTCCAAACTCATGACCATCAATATCTAGAAGGACAAGAGCAGTAGATTTCTGGGAACCTGGAGGTTGCCCTCCAAGTCACTCACCATCCTGACTTTCCTCCCACAGTCCAAAGATGTGCAGGTTAGGTGAATTGGCCATGCTAAATTCTCCCTCAGGCGCCGGAGTGTGACTAGGGGACTTTTCACAGTAATTTCATTGCACTGTTAATGTAAGCCTACTTGTGACTAATATATAAACTTTAACTTTAACTGACTTGGAAATACATTGCCATTCCTTCAATGTCAAAATCCTGGAACCTCCTCCCTAAACAGCACTGTTATCATAGAAACCCTACAGTACAGAAAGAGGCCAATCGGTCCATCGAGTCTGCACCGACCACAATCCCACCCAGGCCCTACCCCCATATCCCTACATATTTTACCCACTAATCCCTCTAACCTACGCATCTCAGGACACTAAGGGGCAATTTTAGCATGGCCAATCAACCTAACCTGCACATCATTGGACTGTGGGAGGAAACCGGAGCACCCAGAGGAAACCCACGCAGACACGAGGAGAATGTGCAAACTCCACACAGACAGTGACCCAAACCGGGTATCGAACCCAGGTCCCTGGAGCTGTGAAGCAGCAGTGCGAACCACTGTGCTACCGTGCCGCCCCAAGATCTTGGGTTCATGTCACATTATCAGTAACCCCCACGACTTGCCTGGGCTTGCAAAACCTCACTAACTGTCCTGGCTGGAGACAATAAACATCTCTTTAACCTGTGCTTAAGCCTCTCTCCACTCACATTGTCTGTACCTTTAAGACTTGATTACCTATAAAGATTCGCATTCCAACCATTATTTTGTAAATTGAGTTTGTGTTTTTATATGCCCTGTTTGTGAACAGAACTCCCACTTACCTGACGAAGGAGCAGCACTCCGAAAGCTAGTGGATTTTGCTACCAAATAAACCTGTTGGACTTTAACCTGGTGTTGAGAGACTTCTTACAGTGTACTTGTACCTCAGGGACTGCAATGGTTCAAGGAGGCAGCTCACCGCCACCTTCTTAAGGGCAACTAGAGATGGGCACTAAATTCTGGCTTAGCCAGTAGCGCCCACATCCTGTAAATGAATTTTGAAGTCATTCTGATCAGGAGGGTGTCCGTCAGGGCTTATTCAATGCTGACAGTTTGCTGTGGGTGGGAAAACAATGTCTGGGCATGAAAATGGATCAGTCCTCCCTCTGACATCATTGGCAGGAGCAGACCCCCACATGCCCCCACTCTGTGACTGCACACACAATAATCACCAGACTTTAAATTCAGCTCCCCTCCCCTAACTCCTAGCATCAGAGGACTGAACAACACAATCATGTTCAGCTCTTCATGTTTGAAAGAAAAGGAAACAAGAGGTTGACAATACACCAAGTGAACTAATGACGATAACCCTGAGTCAGTATGTAAAGTTAAACCAGGAGCACAAAGGCGTGTAGATACAAATTGGTGATATGCAAAAGCTCAGCGCTGATATCGGGCTCTTTACAGGAAGAATGATCAGTACCTGGGATAAAGTTTGGGTGAAGGCAAAGCTTTCAGTTTTTCAACAGGCTGTTAGGTTTTGTGAGTGCAGAGTGATAGGTGGGCATGGAAGGATGAATTTACTGGGCCACATGTGATCTTTGTAAGATATTGTCCTGATTTAAACTGCACTCTTTTATAGATCTTTTACCACGGTGAGCCGGTTGAAGTCAGTGTTGAGGTGATCAATCATTCCACCAAGACTGTGAAAAAGATCAAAATAACAGGTACAAAAAAAGGCTGGGTGATTTTTAAAAATTCATTCATGGAATGTAGACATTGCAGGCAAGTCCAATATTTGTTACCCATCCCTAATTACCTGGAGAAGGTGGTGCCTAGCCACCTTCTTGAACTGTGGTCGTCCATGCAGTAAAGACACACCTACAGTTTGGCGAGGGACAAAGATCCAGGGTTTTGATTCTCAGAGTATGAATGTGTCAGGCTGTTGTTTGTCAAATCTGAGGGCCAAATCTTTTAATTTTGTCAGAAGTCTCAAGGTGTTAGTGAGCTGGATTTTGCAAGGTTGACTGGGCTGGGGGTATAACTTTGTCATGTTTGAATCTGATGCTGGTGACAAAGGCTCCATTCAGTTCCATTCTTACTATACCTTGTCTTAGGGTTGGCACAACTGAGTGACTTGCTAGGCCAAATTGATTTATCAACATTACCAATGCTAGCTTTTTATTTCAGCATTTTTAATTAGTTCCTAAGTTGCCATGGTGGAATTTGAACTTGGAGGCTAAGATTTTACCAGCCCTCTGGAGAAAGGCTGGGAGGTGGGAGTGGTGATGGAAAACAGCAGGAGGGAAACCCAATGTTAAAAGTTGGGAAGGGCAATGGCTGGGCTACCTGCCAACCAGAAGTGGGTGGTCAATTCACCCAATTAACAGATTTATTAATAGCCATTCAATGCCCCTGTGAGTGTGGAGTGGACCCTAGAATATGTGGGGACTGCCAGAGATCAAAGTGGCCTAATAACAGCTTCCCAGGGAGGTTGGGTCTTCTTTTGCAGAGGCTTTATGTTTCATGGAGAGCCCCCTATCCCCCACCCCGCAGCATTGGATTCATCTGAGGCTCCAAAATTGCCACTGGATTGTTTACCCTCCTCCAATCAATACAGTCTGCCTGCCCTGCTGTGGCATATTGAAAAACCTTCTCACCTGTGCTATGAAAATGCATGAACATGGAGATGTCCTGTCCTTCTCCCTGCAGCCTTAGCAATGGTCACCTCTATTAGCAGAGCAGCCGAGGCTGAGAGTCATTGGTCCTTTGACTGAGCCGATAGCTTGGAGAGGTGGCCATCATTCTTAATTAGATGGCAGTCTCGATATCGGCCATCATTGGTAAAATCTCCTTCTCAGCTCCACTTATGCAGGCTCGGGGCCTACATTCGAACCCAACTGCGGGACGCACGCATGTCAGTACAATTCCGGCCAAATCTCTAGGACATTAATCAAGGTTACCTGAGGGAAGGAAATCTGCCATACTCACCTGCTATGGCCTACATGTGACTCCAGACCCACAGCAATGTGCTTGAATCTTAGCTGCTCTCTGAAATCACTTAGTTAGCCACTCAGTTCAAGGGCAATTAGTGATGGACAACAAATGCTGGCCTTGCCAGTGACCTTTCATGAAAGAATAAAAAGAAAAAACAAATGTTTAAATGCAAAATGCAACCCGGTATATTGCCACTTAAATCCAACAGATTCATGCTACAAGGATGTTAATTCAGGCTTATTCCCCAGTTGCCCAATTGTACTGAGCAATTGTACTTTGTGGAAATGTAATTTGGTCAGTTTGTGGCATTTGATCTGCTATTCTGGTTTATGTCCTGGCTTCAAATTTAAAATAAACCCCAAAAAGTTCATTGGTGCTGCCAAGACACTCCCTTCTCAAATAATAAATTAAAATGGATTTCAAAAGGCAGGTAATATCAAGACCATACGGGATCTTGTTTTGTGCAAATTGTCTGCCATGTTTTCTCCATTACAGCAGCTTCAGGAGTATTTCATGGGCCTTCAAGTGTTTTGGGATATTCTGTGGTTGTGAAAGATGCTCGATAAATGCATTTTTTTTTTCTTGTTCCTGAACGTGGTTGTGTATCTTTGAACTGTTCAGAGATTCTCAACTATATTGTCTTTATCCTCAGCTGATCAGATTACATCAGTGGTGTTGTACTCGCATGACAAATACACTCAGAACGTGGCTGGGGAGGAAACGGAGTAAGTGAAACATTCAGTCCAGTTCTCTGGCACAGTATTCTAGCAGCAAGCAATATAAGCGGTGTTTGCTCAGTATGTGAATTTATCTATCTTTGCAAACAGTGAAGAATTTGCACACCCTAGTTCAGTTCTCCATAGCTCAATGGTCCATACACAAAGAAAATAAATGCATACATATTGTAGAGTTATGGCGCTACATTTCTGTGTAACCTGATGGCTTCTGGCCTGCAATAGGTCAAGTATGTTGGATATAGAACATAGAACATAGAACACTACAGTGCAGTACAGGCCCGTCGGCCCTCGATGTTGCGCCGACCAGTGGAACCAATCTAAAGCCCCTCTAATCTACACTATTCCAATATCATCCATATGTTTATCCAATAACCATTTGAATGCTCTTAATGTTGACGAGTCCACTACTGCTGCAGGCAGGGCATTCCACGCCCTTACTACTCTCTGAGTAAAGAACCAACCTCTAACATCTGTCCTATATCTCTCACCCCTCAATTTAAAGCTATGTCCCCTCGTGCTAGCCATCACCATCCGAGGAAAAGCGCTCTCACTGTCCACCTTATCTAATCCTCTGATCATCTTGTATGCCTCTATTAAGTCACCTCTTAACCTTCTTCTCTCTAACGAAAACAACCTCAAGCCCTTCAGCCTTTCCTCATACGATTTTCCCACCATACCAGGCAACATCCTGGTAAATCTCCTCTGCACCCTTTCCAACACTTCCACATCTTTCCTATAATGCGGCGACCAGAACTGTACGCAATACTCCAAATGCGTCCGCACCAGAGTTTTGTACAGTTGCAGCATGACCTCCTGGCTCCGAAACTCAATCCCTCTACCAATAAAAGCTAACACACCGTACGCCTTCTTAACAACCCTATCAACCTGGGTGCCAACTTTCAGGGATCTATGCACATGGACACCCAGATCCCTCTGTTCAGCCACACTACCAAGTATCTTACCATCAGCCCAATACTCTGTAATCCTGTTACTCCTTCCAAAGTGAATAACCTCACACTTTTCCGCATTGAACTCCATTTGCCACCTCTCAGCCCAGCTCTGCAACTTATCTATGTCCCTCTGTAACCTGCCACTTCCCTCCGCACTGTCTACAACTCCACCGACTTTAGTGTCATCCGCAAATTTACTAATCCATCCTTCCACGCCCTCATCCAGGTCATTAATAAAAATGACAAACTGCAGTGGCCCCAAAACAGATCCTTGCGGTACACCACTAGTAATGAACTCCAGGATGAATATTTCCCATCAACCACCACCCTTTGTTTTCTTACAGCTAGCCAATTCCTGATCCAAACCACTAAATCACCCTCAATCCCATGTGTCCGTATTTTCTGCAAAAGCTTACCATGGGGAACCTTATCAAACGCTTTGCTGAAATCCATATACACCACATCAACCGCTTTACCCTCATCCACCTCTTTGGTCACCTTCTCAAAGAACTCAATAAGGTTTGTGAGGCATGACCTACCCTTCACAAAACCGTGTTGACTATCCCTAATCAAATTATTCCTTTATAGGTGATTGTAAATCCTCTCTCTTATAATCCTTTCCAATACTTTGCCCACAACAGAAGTAAGGCTCACCGGTCTATAATTACCAGGGTTGTCCCTACTCCCCTTCTTGAACAAGGGGACAACATTTGCTATCCTCCAGTCTTCTGGCACTGTTCCTGTAGACAATGACGACACAAAGATCAAAGCCAAAGGCTCTGCAATCTCCGCTCAAGCCTCCCAGAGAATCCTAGGATAAATCCCATCCGGCCCAGGGGACTTATCTATTTTTACCCTTTCCAGAATTGCTAACACCTCCTCCTTATGAACATCAATCCCATCCAGTCCAACAGCCTGCATCTCAGTACTCCCCTCAACAACACTGTCCCTCTACAGTGTTGTCGAGGGGAGTACTGAGATGCAGGCTGTTAGACTGGATGGGATGATGAGATATCATTCTTATCCTTAATACTAATGGATTTAGAAAGCTAGGGACATCTGACCATTAACTTTATTTATTATTGTTTCAAAACGTGCACCTTAAGATCACACACTGAACAATACGCGCAGTGCTACTTAATTCTAGTTGAGTTTTACCTTGAAATAATGATGGGGTAGAATATTTGGATTGGTGATAGGGTCAATTTGGAGTGATGATGGGATATATTTGGAGAGATGATGGAGTATATTTGGAATGGTAATGGGGTATATTTAGATGTACAGTAGATGTTTGGAGTTTGTGTTCAGTTTTATTTCACTTGTGTTGATAAATGTTTTCCTGTACAGTGAACAGGTCACTCCAGGTTCCACTCTGAAGAAGACCTACACACTCTACCCTATAATTGCTAATAACCGTGAGAAGCATGGTATGGCATTGGATGGAAAAATCAGAGATGAGGATACCAACTTGGCTTCTACCACTATGTAAGATGGGCAAGCATGATGTTGCAATGGGTAACTCACGCAACAATGGTTCAGCATTTTCTTTCAAAGATCTATCTCTTCCCTGTATTTGTTTTGGGATTCAGGCACGTGCAGTGCACACTGCAATCATTTGCCTCATTTTGTCATCAGCAATAATTTGCAGCCCCTTTAACAAAGAACAAAGAACAATACAGCACAGGAACAGGCCCTACGGCCCTCCAAGCCCGCGCCGCTCCCCGGTCCAGGATTGAATCCTGAATCCAGGATCCCCGCCCAATTTTCCAGCCTATCTACATACCAATATCCTATCCACCGAGCTGTCCCTCACAGCTACGATGCTTTGTTCATTACAACCTATTAACTCACCCCCCACCCCCCCATTCCAGACCATGTGAATTTAGCGCATTGTTGTTGTTTCTCTTCCCACACCAAGACAGACTTGCATCTATTCCTATAGCAAGTTTATCCTGGAACAGATCTGTCACCAGAGGCCAATAGCTTGAGGGATGCCACTCCGTATCAAGCATGACTGACCAGGAGTTTCCCCCGCCCTTACCACCTGCCATTGGTGTGGGTTAGAAGTATTTCGCAACTTGATGCTCAACTTGTTTGGCCACATTATGAACGCACCTTCCTTGGCCATCAAGTCCTATGGTGAGACTTGAACCCAGACTTCTTGGCTCAGAGCCAGTGATACTACCGACCACGCCACAATATCTCCCTTTAACACAATGAATCCATCCCAAGTAATGTGTAGCAATACAGTGAAGGTGGAGAAAGATCTCTGAGAGTGCAAAATGGAGCAGCCTATAATGGAATCCACACTCATGAGCTACCTTAATGAGAACTTCAATGTGTTCATAAAATTTTGGTGATGCATGTACAAATTGCAATATTTATGTACACGCATGTTGTGAGATTCAGGAATGTGTACTGTGATACAGTGTACAGTGTACATGACTCTTGAGTCATCCAGACTCGAAACATTAGCTCTTTTCCCTCTCCACAGACCTGCTGAGATATTTCAGCATTTTCTGTTTTCGTTGCAGCCAATGTTAATGTTCATTCTATGAGATAAGAGCAGTCATAATCCTGTGGCCCAAATTTTCACTCATAAGGAGGGTAGCTCAAAACAGGAAATTTCCCATTCATTGCACCCACCTCAAGGGAAAAAATGTCCCCTGAATGGCGGGGTCATTGTTCAGGGGAGGAATGGGTGCCAGATAGAGGCAGACCCACCGCTTCGAGATGCAGATCAAAGGTGGCCACATGGGCTGCCAAGTATTGAGGTGGGCTATTTAAAAGGCCACGCCAGTTCTCTGGGACTTCGTCCTGGTTGTTTCCTTAAAAATTATACCCTCTAACTCTCACCCCTCACCTTCCCTCACCTCTCATCCACTACCCATGCCCATACATGCCAACCCATGCCCCCACCCACCACCATGGACCAGCATATCCTCCATGCCAACCCATGGCCTCCAACTACCCCATAGCCTCTTATAGCCCCTATACCAACTTAGTATCAATTCATAATCCACCCATTCCCATGGCCCTTTAGGACATCACACCATCTTAATGCCAACCCATGCTCTCCAGTAGCACCCCTTCCCTTTACATCTTCCAAGCCAACTCACTCAGTATCTACTATAGGCAAAACTCCAGAGGCATTCTGAAATGAAATAAAATAACGTTCTAATATCTATTATGGGCTTCACTGTATAAAAAGTTCCATTCATGAAAGCCCATTCAAAACATTTAAATCCCCTCAAATACTTAACCTTATAAAACATTTGTTTTCATAACCCCATATTAAAGACATCTAATACTTCTAATAAGTATTGAGGCAGGCTATTTAAAAGGATCGTGGTGATTGTCCAGGATATCGCCCTGGTTGTTTTCTTAAAGATTAGGCCCTCTAGCTCTCACCCCTCACCTTCCCTCACCTCCCATCCACTGCCTGTGCCCATATATGCCAATCCATGCCTCTACCCACCCCCAATGCACCACCATGTCCTCCATGCCAACCCATGACCCCAATACATCTAATAACCTTTCTGAGCTGCCAACCAACCTGAGTTTACAACCCCTACTGTGATAATGAAAGGTTGTATAAAGCAGCAAAACATTAATAATGCTATAATCATGGCAATTAGGGTAATGCCAACAAACATCTATTGTAACTATTAGAACAGATTTTTACAACTCTTGCAGATAGAGGTAGGCAGTTTTTATTTCGTGTTTAAAGGGCTGGCCATTTAAGTAATTTAACAACTTGATAGTTCTCTGGAGCTTATGTGCCCTTCAAGACCATGCATAACTTCTCTAAAGATTCATAACTCCCGCACAACAGGATAAGGCCCTTTTCCCAATCAAAAATGGGGTCTGTTTGAACTCAGCACTGAGTTGGCTTCAACCAACTACATGACCTATTCTTTAATATTGGCACTCGTTTCTAAATTGGGTTCTGATGCTGGCATTATGTGGCCACCAACTGGTCCATTAAGGAACCAGTATAGTAGTTAGGGAGCAGGTGCACATTTCTGACTCCAGGTCAATGGAATTTACCATATTGGTAAAGGCAAGTAGAATCAGAATAGTTTGCCCATGACTGAAACAGCAGACCTTTTGTCATTTTCGTATGTAAATAAGGAGCCTAACACTTGTTTGATGCCTCCTTTGCAAAACAAGTTTACCCTGAGACAGGATGCACCCATTACTGGAATCCTGTACAGCTGTAATTTTAATATTCATGGGAAATATCTGAATTGATGAGAGTCACTCCACTGCTTGTTGACATTCTAAGCATAAGCCAATATTGCAAATAATGGTTGTGATCAGTATGAGGCACTGGCCAGATTTTAACAAGAATTCCCAAACCGCTTTTACATCAGCAGGAATTCCCATTCTGATTGCCCCCCGCCCCCTTTTCATCCATTGACGTAATGGGGTATCTGTTATGAAAGGTCAGGAACCTCATTACCGTACATTAACATGTCATTAGTGGGCCTCCCCGCTGTATTACCCCCCACATTAGGATTTCCTCCTATTGCCAGTGTGATGTCACGTCAGAAGGTTTCGCAACAGGTCCTGACAAATGCTGACCTAGCGAAGAAAGCCGACTGGGGGCACACAGATAAGTACAGCTCCCAGGGAGGAGAGAGTCATGCCTGGGCAGTACCCTGACACTGTGCCCCCTGGCACTGGGGAAAGTGCCAGGGAGGGGAGCGTCTGATGGGGAGGTCTGTGAAAGGGGGGTTCCCTGTGTCCATGGGAAAGGCTCCACTGTTGGTGGGAGTTCCCGGTGTAAGGGGTAGTTCCCTATCTTGACAGGAAGGAGGATGGGCCGGGCCGTGTGCATGTGTGGGGGTTTCCCTTGTCCGTGGTGGAGGAACCTTTTTCCTATTTTTTATTCTTTTTAGATTGGGTTGCCCTTTAAACAGGGCACCACGATCTCTTGGAGGCCAAGAGTTTCTGGCAAGCACCCACCTCCAGGATTTCTTTTGACTAGGCGTCAAAAAGTTAAGGCGGGAAAGGCTGACAGTAGAGCCAGCAGGCTTCACACTGCTTTTCCTGCCTGAGTTGATACTTAGTCAAATAAAGAGAAAATTCTGCCTACTGCTTAATTGATGTATTTGATATAACACTGTTATACTGCCAAAGCACGACTGGAACTTCCTTTATGCAATATCTTTTTTAGAAGCTTAGTGCCAGGATTTTACAGCCTCCCTCCTGGCGGGATATTCTGGTCCTGCTGAAGTAAACTGCAATTTGAATGGCCCACCACATCCACTGGGGGGCGACACACTGACAGGGCAGTAAAATCCTGGCCTAGGTGAAAGGCTAATTAAGTCCAAAGTGCAGAAGCCTGCCTCTAATTGGAACATGGAAATAATTCACCTCATTGTAAAGCTTTCTAAATCTCTTTAAATTTGATGACATACCTGCACCTTTACCTCATATCCCGGCATCCCTTTGTCACATGCTAATGGTGCCATATTCCAATGTGATGCCCCACGTGAAGTTGACGGATAATGTTGGCGAGTGGCCTGTCCTTAGATTTCCACTTTTGTGACTCAGGGCCTAGATTAAAGGATGCGATGCACATGCTTGTTATCTGAAGTAACTCTTTGAAATTTTCCCCTCTCCCATTGAGAAAGTCTGATTCTTCGCAGCAGATTCTCACAACAAACCCAGCTGGTTGGGAATGTAGTAATACTGTATTACTGGTACTGTGGGTACATTTTCAACCCACCCTCTGCCGCTTTCTTGATGTGATTTAGGTGAGCAGTTCTATAGTTGGCTGAGGATGAACCTGACCATCAATATTAGACTCTGCTGTACATCAAGCTTTTATATCTGAGAGGAGGAAACACTGAGTTGATCTGATTGATTTTTTTTTCAAGATTATGAAGGAAATCCAAATTGTTCCTTGTGATGAGGGATTCAAATCCCAAGGAATACAAGTTAAAAATAAGCAAGTCAGGCATGGGCAGAGAAGTCGGGCCAGTTTATTTTAAAATCAAAGTATTATAAGAATTATACAATTAAATAAATGACCAGGAAAGGGTATTGAAGCAATGGTGACCAATAGACCTCAAATTCAGCGATTTCAGAATTCCACTGTTGGGGTGACGTGAAGGACACACAGGTCAGAGAGCTAAGATAATTGTGTTGCAGCCCAACTCAGTCTCCCATCAGGCCCCGACATGCTGCTGGGAGCCAGCAACTGGTGAATTTACCTGTAAATGTGTTGATGATGTGAGAAGGGATCGAGGGACACAAGGGCCAGTTTGCACCATAGGTGCTCTTAGCCCTATTAAATTCTTATTACAAAGTGCTGAGTTTTTGAAACAGGTCTATGGAAGAAAGGCAAACAATTATCTCACAGTCAAACAAATATTAAATTGCTGAGCCTACAAAGGTCCTTTCCTCTTTCTATAAACGTTTTGTTTTTTCTAATGTCTGTCTTCCTCAGAGGAACTAACACTGCCATTTTGTGTTTCTAGCTTAAAAGAAGGAATAGATCATGAGGTTTGGGGAATTCTTGTCTCCTATAGAGTAAAGGTGAAGCTGGTTGTATCAGGGTAAGTGTCACCCACGCAATTTCTCTCTTCCCCAATGACTGACAAACATGGCTTCCCCATTGCAAAGAACTCCAGGAAACACATGAATACAATTAGACTCAAACCCTAAACACTTCTGCGTAGTGGAGATGAAATTGATTCATACCAGGAGAATGGAATGAGCTCATTATGAGTCAGGAGCTCACTGCAAGACTGTACAACAATGTGTAATGAATCTGTTTAGGGTGAATTTTGGGGGTCAATTTCAATCTCACTGCGTTCAGTGATGACAGCTCCCAGGACTATAGGACCCTCAGGCGTGTGACCTGAAGGGGCAGAGCAAACCCTTCCAGTGCTCTCTCCTCCAGCTGCATCATTTCTTGCAGGCTGAAGCTAAAGGGCAGTTTTGGAAAAAGCTGGTTTTAGTACTTAACATCGATTTGAACATAGCTTTCTTGTAATGTTTCTCAGGATATGAAACTCATGAAAAAAGTTGTTATTTGATTGCTTTCCTGCTAGCTAAGTACTGAAGGCTGCTAACCTCGGGGCGCAGTTTGGCAGCATAAGCTAGGGCAAAGGTTAGCAACTGTGGGTCGAGTGATCTCAGCTGAGCTGTACAGCCCAAAACACTGAATAGTGGGTTGGCACTGCCATAAAAGCAGGGAGAGAAAGGCAGAGTCATCCTGTGTTGCTTAATGACTCCATTCGGTGAGAAAGGGTGTGTGGTAAGGAGCAGCCCAGGTCCATCCCTCTAGGATCACAGAGCAGGAAACTGGCAACAGTTTCACCCACAAAATAAATAAGATCCAGCACCAAGCACAGTCTGCAAGGTTTTGATTGATTTCTTGCCTGTTTTATGTTTGTTTTTGTACAACTTCTGCAATAACTCCTCCTCCTCCCCAGGGTCCCACTATTAAGAATATGTTAAATCACAATCTCGCAGCCCAGCACCAAAAGGTAAATATGCCTGCACACAGCTACCAATCATCTGATGGAAGACCGGGTGGCACAATGGTTAGCACTTCTGCCTTACAGTGCCAGGGACCTGGGTTCGATTCCCGGCTTGGGCCACTGTCCATGTGGAATTTGCACATTCACCCTGTGTCTGCGTGGGTTTCCTCCGGGTGCTTTGGTTTCCTCACACAGCCCAAAGATGTATGGGTTAGGTGGATTGTCATGATGTGGAGATGCTGGCGTTGGACTGACGAAGGGGCAGTGCTCTGAAAGCTAGTGGCTTTTGCTACCAAATAAACCTGTTGGACTTTAACCTGGTGTTGTGAGACTTCTTACTTAGGTGGATTGGCCATGCTAAATTTCCCCTTAGTGTCAGGGGGCTAGCTAAGGTAAATGCATGAGGTTATGGGGATAGGACCTGGTTGGGATTGTGGTTGGTGCAGACTCGATGGGCTGAATGGCCTCCTTCTGCGCTGTAGGATTCTATGAAAGTTTTAACTGGATATTTAAAATATCACGATTGCCATTTTCTTATTGGTAAAATTGTCCCTTTGCTTATCTTTCAGGATGCTGGGAGATGTTTTGTTCAGGTAAGAATTTATATTAAATCATTCAAATTTGAGATCAGTCACCTAAATCACTGTGGGCTTTCTGAAGATCAGAATCAGAGTTTGATTTTCAACTTACCACTGAAGGGTAAAACTGACAAGGTGCCCATTATAGAAACCACCCCTGTGTCTCAAAGCACAACTGAGAGTAATTCAAAATCATACCAACTAGATGGTTTCAATTTGGATTTCAGGTCTGTGTTGAATTCTCACAGCCTGCAGGGCCATCACTGAAGAGCACTGGAAAGCAACTCTCCTGAACATCAGGGAAGAACTAGATTATCAACTCCCACAACTTTTAGCCTTTCAGCACTCATCACCTAGGCTGACTCATAAAGAAAGGGACAATATGAATCATGAGGAATCATCTCTTTGAGAGATTGTTTGAGGAAACAAAAAGAAAGATCACACTTGGAGTGCACCACACTGGCACAGAATTGCAGAACAATATTGGCAATAACTACTTCACATCATGACCCAGCACTGTCTCACAACAAAGAGATAGTTTTCATTAGTTTAATATTGACAGGGAGAGGTCATGTAAGCCTGTGCCTGATATCTCTGTACCAAACTATGCCAATCCTCAGTAGCCACCCTCTTCCATCAAGGGGACAAGGGCTACCCACTCATCAATTGGCTCATGATTTCTCTCAGGAACTGGGGCACAGATGCAGAATGCCAGTAGAATGAGTGCCATGTAGCAACAAGGTTTTTGATTGAGAAAATCATTGTTGTTTGACAGCTGGGGAGAAGTCCTTTAGTACAGCTCACAGCATCAGACACCAAGCTCTTCTCCCACCTCTGACGTGTAACTTGCTTTGATATCTTTCTGCTGCCTGATAAATAGCAGATTCCCCTCATCCTGTTGATCGCCTCCATCCTTATGCCAACCCTGAAATGGAAAATTGGGCAGCTCTTACAGTTTCTCCTGTGTCAATCACCACACTGCCATTGTCCACAATCTTCAGTTATTCTTGCTGGAAGCTAAAGTGCCAATTGTCTTTAAATGGTGTCAGTATCACATCCATCAATAGGTAAACTGCCTGAACAGTGCAGGTAATGCTGTAAGCTTGTTTGTTTTATTTAAATAAGATAGCAAACCTATTTTGGGGCCTTTAGTTATGTTCAGAGATCAGGTACAAGCTCTAAGCCTGATCTAGCCCCAAAATGCATAAAAATAAAGAGATATAGCTCTTGGGGCTAAAGGGATCAAAGGTTATTGTGGGGAAGTGGGAACAGGTTACTGAGTTGGATGATCAGAATGAACGGTGAAGAAGGATCGAATGGCCAGGTGGCCTACTCCTGCTTCTATTTTCTATGTTTGTTCCATCATTTACCACTGTATCTTGAGGGATTCCTAATTTAGATCATTGTACAATTCACTTATATATTCCATCCATCCTTTTTCTACTACATCCTTTACCAACAATATTTTCCCATCTTTGTTTTTTATGCACCTACTATCTATTGTCACCCTTTCTGGAAAAGATTTCACTTTTTGGTTGTTGTGAGACTTCTTACTGGATTAGGAACAAGAGAGGGAATATTTAACCGAAGAAAAATAAATATCGAGAAGTAAACAAGAACATTTACATAGATCATGAAAAAGATTTTGATCATATTTATCACCAAAAATCAATAGACATGCTGCTGAAATGTGGCGTTGACAGTAAAGATATGAGATTTATTCAGAGCATATACTGGGACCAAATAATGAGCATCAGACTAGAAGATAGAAAATCAGACATGTTTTAAGTGAAGAGAGGAGTACGACAAAGCTGTGTACTGTCACCAAAACTATTCAATCTATGCACAGAACAAATATTCAGGGAATTAGATGTAATTCCAGGGGTAAGAATTGGAGGTAAAAACATAGCAAACTTGTGGAACGCTGATGACACAGCAGCAGGGTGGCACAGTGGTTAGCACTGCTGTCTCATAGCGCCAGGGACCTGGTTTCGATTCCCGGCTTGGATCACTGTCTGTGCGGAGTCTGCATGTTCTCCCTGTGTCTGTGCGGGTTTCCTCCGGGTGTTCCGGTTTCCTCCCACAGACCGAAAGACATGCTGGTTAGGTGCATTGGCTATGTTAAATTCTCCCTCAGTGTACGTTAACAGACATCGGAGCGTGGCAACTAGGGGATTTTCACAGTAACTTCATTGCAGTGTTAATGTAAGCCTAGCTGTGACACGAATAAATAAACTTTAAAAACTATTAGCAGAATCAAATTACAAAATATAGATCAATTAAAATCTAAAAGTTTAGAATTTGGATTGAGTATGGACAGCAAAAAGATAAAAATAATGGTAGAAGAAATACATTAGAAGAAACTAGAGTGAAGATTGAAGTGGATGGTGTCACACTGGAACAAGTAGATACATTTGTCTATTTAGGAGAAATGGTAACAGATGGTAGATGTGATTCAGAAGTTAGAAGAAGGATAGAGATAATCAGAGTAATTTTGTGAAGATGAAGATTGTATTAACAAGAATTCTCAAATTAGTAACAAGGAAAAACCCATAAGATGCTGCATTCTATCCACATTCCTGTCTGCCTCAGAAACCTGGACAATAAGTAAGGATCTGTGGAAGTAAATAGAAGCTTCTGAAATGTGGATGCTAAAACATGTGCTAAAAATTTCATATACAAACCTTGAAGGAAGAGTGAAACTAAGTCTAAAAAGTGACATCAAGAAAAGAAAATGGCAGTATTTTGACAATTTGATCAGAGCTGAAAGCTCCTGAGATCTCTTCTAGAGGGCAAAGTGCACAGCAGGAGAAAACAGGGTCGACCTTGGTGTAGTTGAATGATGGCTGTCACAGAGTGGTTGTAGACGAACTGCAGTGGATGTGTGATGCAGTGGATGTGTGATGATGGTGCAAAACAGCCAAGTGTGACAAACCATGATAGCAGATCTCCTGTAGGTACAAGCAGCAGCAATAGGCTCTCCAACCCATACCTTCCTGCTCCTTGCCTCACAGCCCAATCCCAAGGAGGAAATACATTCTGCTCCTTGTTCTCCTTAACCTTCTCACTTGTCAGTAGATTTTGGTCACATGCCTTTCACATGTAGGATCAATCTTGTTGCTCTTACTTAAAAAATACAGCTGGACAATATATTGAAGGATGCTGTAAACATTGCATCCCAAGCCAACAGGAACAGAAGGTCACTGGGGGATTGAAAGTGAAGTTGGAAAAAATTGAAAGATTTCCATTCAGGCTTTCAAGTGCTCTGAATTATTCAGATTCTCCTGGAACTGAGTGTTTATGATTTTCTTGTTTTGTTTTCCCTTGGCAGTGACCTTGCTGTGGAATTACCCTTCCTGCTCATGCACCCTAAACCTCTAACCGGTGAGTATCAAATATATTGCAACATCTGCAAAGGGCTGTGTGGTGAAAGGGTTCACCATTTAAATCCAATACAATAGCTACAGATTAGAAGGAATTTGGTCCATTGGAATTCTATTTAATTGGAGTGAATGGGTTCATTAAAATTCAACATGACTGGAATAAGTAAGAAGATGCTATAGTCCATTTAATGGGAGCGTGGGAAGGGGCTTGGTGTATTGACATTTTAAACAATGGGAGAGACTGGGAAAGGAGGGATTTATGGATTCCAATACCTTTGAGGTATTTACATGTGTGTCTGAGCCATGTTATTATTGATCCTACACTGTCTATATGTTAGTTTCCTGTAATTGAATTTTGACATTGAATTAAACACACCTTAATTTTTCTTTATTTATTCTTCCTCACATTCACAACTCATAGAAAGCCTGTAAGTATCTGGTTTATTTCTTTCCACATTTGCCTGACAGTCTATCCCAAAATCCAGGGTTTTTTTTTCTGCAGTCATTGTCTCCCAGCTACAGAGTTAAGATTTAGACTGAGGAGATTCCTCCCACCTAGAGATGCATGGGGCAGATAAAGCACATGTCTCTGTTTTCCGTAACTTGTTTTTCCTGAATTATAGAGTCCCCCAGCACTGAAGGAGGCCATTTGGCCCATCTAATTGACTTGCTGATAGAGTATCTTACCCAGGCCCTATCCCCCTAACCCATGTATTTACTCCACTAATCCCCCTACACATCTTGGGATGCTAAGGGGCAATTTAACATGGCCAATCAACCTAACCTGCACATCTTTGGACTGTGAGAGGAAAACAGAGCACCTGGAGGAAACACACGCAGACACGGGGAGAACATGCAAACTCCACACAGACAGATACCCAAGGCTGGAATTGAACCCAGGTCCCTGGTGTTGTAGGTAGCAGTGCTAACCACTGTGCCACCGTCCTGAAGCAGGTCACTAGTCTGAAACCAGATGTTATAGTTTGAGGGATGCCACTCTGCACCAAGCAAGGCTGACCAGGAATCTCTTCCACTCTGACCACCTGCCATAGACATATTGGATTTGCAGGTTGATAATCAACCTATTTGGCCATGTTATGAACCCACATTCCTTGGCCATCAAGCCCTGGAGTCAGACTTGAACCAGGAGCTTCTGTGTCACAAGATGTCCCCTGTACAGAGTTCAGTAAATAAAAAATATGCAACCTTCTTACGCAGCTGTCAGATCAGATCAGTACACAAATTTACCCTTATTATATCCCAATGAATCACTACACAAACTCACTTCCCCCACTACACCATACAACCCATCTGGTTCACTAATGCCTTTTAGGGAAGGAAATCTGCCATCCTTATCTGGTCTGGTATATATGTGACTCCAGAACCACAGCAATGTGGTTGATTCTCAACTGCCCTCAGGCAACTAGGGATGGCCAGCCAGCAATGCCCATGTCCCATGAAAAAAATAAAAAAAACCTCCACTTCCCTAATTGCCTCAGATTTTACTATAGCAGGGCATCTAATGGCATCAGGCTTTTTAAAAAATTGTAAGATAAATGGCTGAAAACGCAAGCTGGTCACATCGTCACGAGGGAAAGTAGCTGGGACCAGAGTGATCAGCGCATGCAACCATGCATCTCCTTAATCAGTCAGATTGTAGATTCAGAAAGAAACAAACAATGGTAGGGATGAGCAGGAATAGTAAAATTGAGTGAATTTAATGTCCAATTGGGAACAGTGGACAATAAAGACAGGGAAAGACAGATTGGATACGGAGAGAGAGAAAGAAGAGACAGAAATGAAACTACACAAAATGTTTTACATTTTTAAAATTTCTAATAATTAAAATCTGAAGCTCCATATTGCTAATAGTTAATTTTCAGTGCCAGAGAGTTTAATTGGAAACAATTATCACGTACCACATTGTTAAAAGAGTACTTAGACCAGAATGAAAGGACTTAGCATTCTGTGACTAATGTAGCTTGCATCAAATGCGTAAACTCGGGAACTTACACCATTCAGTGCATTTCAGTAGGAAATCAGACAGAGAAGCTAATAGCGAATAGAACAACTTGAACATTAACTTTTTGACATGCCATTAAACTGTGTATCTGTCCCTCGCCTGTGCATTTACTCATACACAATGGCGGGCACCATTAGCCTTAGTTATTTTAACAGCAAACTTTAGCCCATAATCTGACACTCCTGTGTGTGAGGGGCACATTATCTCTTATCCCTTATCCACTAACAACAGTTGTCCAGCTGATTACTATGTGTTGCCTGGCTGCCCATTTCATTGCAAGTATCAACCATATGTGACTGTATATTTTTAATGGTTATTTTTTCCTCTTTGTTTGTTCTCAGTGATGATGATGATGATGATATTCAGTTTGAAGATTTTGATCGAGGTGGCCCAATGGCGGTGACAGAAGATCTCAAGGAGGAGACGGAATCTCTCTTCAAAACGTCAAATGCCTGTCGCTACAATCCAGCTAATTGTGCGTAGGAAATTTAGCAAGAGGTATTGCAAAGTAGTTGCTTCAGTTCGTGGGTTTTGAAGAAATTTGTAAGTTATCTCAATACTCCAGGTTTGGTACATTTTGTGAGTTATTTAAGTTTTAACAGTTAGAGCGAGCTCTGCCCACATGTGCATCCAAGTCATGTACAGTGATTATTCTGAGCAGTTTAGAGTTCCAGCCATAGAAAGGCTATAGGATTCTAGCTGCCGGCACCCCAGCTGCAAATTCTACTCTCAGACAGCAGAATTGCACACCATGATAGTGCTGGAGGTTTTAGGGAAGAATGAAATATTTTCTTAATGGTGAGTGATTAGGAGCTGGAGAGGAGCAAATGGATTGAAGTCTCCATATTCACAAATCACGAAAGACTAGGGGATAGGTAGAAAAAGTAATCCAAAAGGCTAGTGCCTTGTTAGTAGCTATCTCAAAGAAGCTGTAAACGAGACAATCATTATATTTCAGTTGTACAAAGCCATGGTCAGACATCAATTGAACCGCTGTTTAGAACACCACAGCTGAAGAAAGGCCCTTTGAGGGCATGCACTGCAGTTTCTTCAGCTTGATAAGAACATAAGAAATAGGAGCAGGAGTAGGCCATCCAGCCCCTCAAGCCTGCTCCGCCATTCAATAAGATCATGGCTGATCTGATAGTCGGTTCAGTTCCACTTACCCGCCCGCTCCCCATAACCCTTAATTCCCTTAGTGGTTAAAAATCTATCTATCTGTGACTTAAACACATTTAACGAGGTAGCCTCTACTGCTTCATTGGGCAGAGAATTCCAAAGATTCACTACCCTCTGGGAGAAGTTGTTCCTCCTCAACTCTGTTCTAAATTGACTCCCCCGTATTTTGAGGCTATGCCCCCTCGTTCTTGTTTCCATTGTAAGTGGAAATAACCTCGCTGCTTCTACCCTGTCTAGCCCCTTCATTATCTGATATGTCTCTGTAAGATCTCCCCTCAACCTTCTAAACTCCAATGAGCACAGGCCCAGTCTACTCAATCTCTCCTCATAAGCTAACCCCCTCATCTCCGGAATCAACCTGGTGAACCTTCTCTGTATCCCCTCCAAAGCTAATATATCCTTTCTTAAATAAGGGGACCAAAATTGTACACAGTACTCTAGGTGCGGCCTCACCGGTACCCTGTACAGTTGCAGCATGACCTCCCTGCTTTTATACTCCATCCCTCTCGCAATAAAGGCCAACATTCCATTTGCCTTCTTGATTACCTGCTGCACCTGCAAACTGAGTTTTTGTGATTCATGCACAAGGACCCCCAGATCCCTCTGCACAGTAGCATGTTGTAATTTTTCACTGTTTAAATAATAGTCCATTTTACTATTATTCCTTCCAAAATGGATAACCTCACACTTACCAGATCCTTGCCCACTCACTTAGCCTATCCAAATCTCTCTGCAGACTCTCTGTGTCCTCCACGCAATTTGCTTTCCCACTCATCTTTGAGTCATCCGCAAACTTTGTTACCCTACACTCGGTCCCCTCCTCCAGATCCCCTATGTATATGGTAAATAGTTGAGACCCCAGCACCGATCCCTGCGGCACGCCACTAGTCACTGATTGCCAACCGGAAAAGCACCCATTTATTCCGACTCTCTGCTTTCTGTTAGATAGCCAATCCTCAATCCACGCTAACACATTACCCCCAACTCCGTGTACCTTTATCGTATGCAGCAACCTTTTGTGAGGCACCTTATCGAATGCCCTCTGGAAATCTAAATACATCACATCCACCGGTTCACCTCTGTCAACCGCACTCGTTATATCCTCAAACAATTCCAGTAAGTTAGTCAAACTAATAGATAGAAGGTTTGAAAGGGTTAGTTTATGAGGACTGGTTCAGTAAGCTTTGTATTCCCTTGAGTTTCGAAGGTTGAGGGATGATTTAATTGAGGTATTTAAAATATTGAAGGAACTTGATGGTAAGTGCAGAGCAACTATTCCCTCTCCTAACCTTAAACTTAGAGAGAGATTATTCAGGACTGAAGTGAGGAAGAAAGTGGAATTGATCTACAAGTCAACCATGAAATGGAACAAACCAAAGGTCCTATTCCTATGAATAAGAAGAGCTTTCCTTATTACAATCAACCATGTGCTTTTGTAACGTATTCCACAATTCAATTGTCCTTTGGATGGGAAAGATTCACCCAACTTTATTTTCCTTTCTTGTTCCTGATTTTCCTCATTTACAGTTTATGTCCATTGGGATTTGGCATCTTCACTATGGGGAATAATTCATCAGTATCTGGTTTGCTAATTCCCTTCATAATCTCAGTTTCTTCATTAGATTAATTCAAAGAGTCTTTTCCAACTTCTTCTCCAAAGTTAAAACTTTGAGATGGTGATATAGTGGTAATGTCACTGGACTAGCAATGCAGTGGCCCAGGCTATTGCTCGGAGGACCTAGGTTCAAATGGCGGCTGGTGGTGGAATTTGAATTTGGTTAATAAAATCTGGAATTGAAAACCAGTCTCGCTAATGATGGCCATGAAATCATTGTCAATTGTTCAAAAAACCCCCCACCTGATTCACTAATGTTGTTTAGAGAAGGAAATCTGCCATCCTTACCTTGTCTGGCCTACATGTGCCACAGCAAGGCACTTGGCTCTTATCTGCCCCTCTGAAATGGCCTAGCAAGCTAATCAGTTGAAGGATATGTTAGGAATGGGCAACAAATGCTGGTCTTACCACCCACATCTCATGAATGAATAAAATATACTCAGTGCTCTTGTAATGGGTCTGATAAGATTTTTAATCAATTAACAGAGATATAGATGTTAAGGAACTGTCTGAGGATTATGGCGAGTTGTCCTGGAACGGGGGGGGGGGGGGGGGGGGGGGGGAGGGAGCTGGAATGGAGAAGTGGAAAAATGGAAGCGAGAAAGAAGGATGATAGATATGGATGAATGAGATAAAAAGAAGAAACAAAATGAGATAAAATAAATGGAAATGGGGTGAATGTGGAGGGGAGAGTTTATGCTCTGAAGTTTTAGAACTCAATATTCAGTCCAGAAGGTTGTAAAGTGCCCAACTGGAAGATGAGGTGCTGTTCCTCTAGTTTGAGTTGGGATCCTTTAAACATCTGTTCTGCCATTCACACATTCTGATCACTTAATGGACACTTTTAGCACCTTCTCAGCCTTCTGAGAGGCTGAGGAGATTGGGTTTGTACTCGTTGGAGTTTAGAAGGATGAGGGGGGATCTTATGGAGACTTATAAGATAATGCGGGGGCTGGATAGGGTGGAGGCGGAGAGATTCTTTCCACTTAGTAAGGAAGTTAAAACTAGAGGACACAGCCTCAAAATAAAGGGGGGTTGGTTTAAGACAGAGTTGAGGAGGAACTTCTTCTCCCAGAGGGTGGTGAATCTCTGGAATTCTCTGCCCACTGAGGTGGTGGAGGCTACCTCGCTGAATATGTTTAAAGCGCGGATGGATGGATTCCTGATCGGTAAGGGAATTAAGGGTTATGGGGATCAGGCGGGTAAGTGGTACTGATCCACGTCAGATCAGCCATGATCTTATTGAATGGCGGGGCAGGCTCGAGGGGCTAGATGGCCTATTCCTGCTCCTATTTCTTATGTTCTTATGTTCTTCATCCTCATTCACATGAAGGATGTAAAGGACCTTTACATGAAGGACCCTCCCAGCCTCATAGTATAAATCTCTGCTGATTCTCTTTGCTCTTAGCTCTGATAAAGGGTCAGTAAGACTCAAAACTTTAGCTCTATTCTCTCTCCACTGATGCTGTCAGACCTGCTGAGATTTTCCAGCATTTTCTGTTTTATTTCAGATTCCAGCACCTGCAGTATTTTGCTTTTATCTCCATAAAACTTGGACTATTCCCTTACAACCACTTCTATGTAGAAACTGTCAGCTGTCAGTTACTAACTGAATATATGTGAAATAAAATGCCTGTTTCAGAGCTTTTCAGTACAGATGAAAATGAAACAAAATAGATCAAATTGTCAGCCTGTTCCATGTAATATTTATTAATTCAGATGGAAACTCAAGAGTACAACTTTAAAGGGAATATAGAGGCTGGAAACCTTATAACATGGAATGCATTGCCTGGGAGGGTGGTACAGGCGAATTGTTTCATATCCTTTAAAAAGTACCTGGATGGGCACTTGCCATGCCATAACATTCAAGGCAATGGGCCAAGTGCTGGTAAATGGGATTAGGTGGGATGTCAGGTGTTTCACACATATCAGTGCAGACTCGATGGGCCAAAGGGCTCTTCTGCACTGTATGATTCTATGATTCAATGACTTGCGTGCATGCATATATTTCAGGACACCTTTTAATAAAGAAGTGATGTTGAATAAGTCATTGTCAGTATATTATGGTACCCATCTGGGCACCCATTATAAAAGAATATTTGAACCATGGAGAGGCTAATGCAGCTTTTCATTAGAAATATACATAGCAAATATAGAAAATAGAAGCAGGAGTTGGCCATTCAGCCCTTCAAGCCTGCTTCGCCATTCATTTTGATCATGGCTGATCATCAAAAGCAATATCCTGATTCCTGCTGCCCCTCGTATCCCTTGATCTCTTAGCCCCAAGAGTTAGATCTAATTTCTTCTTGAAATCACTCAACATTTTGGCCTCAACTACTTTCTGTGCTAGTGAATTTCACAGGTTCATCACTCTCTGGGTAAAGAAATTTCTCCACACCTCAGTCCTACCAGGAAGGAAAGGGTATAAATATGTTATAGAGCAGTGAAATGCTGTCGACAGGTTTGTCAAATCAGCACTGCTAATTCATATAAATATCAGGTGTCCTTTACTGAAATCTAAATTTACAGATGAACTTAGATGAATTATTCATAAATAATTGGGTTTAATTATTTATTAACAAAAAGATAGATATTCACACCTGATCAATTAAAAATATTCCTTAGGTATAAATTCAGTTCACTGTAGAACAATCAATTAGTTTTTCTGGAATCCATGTGCTGGCAGGGCAAAGTGAACGATAAGGTACTTTAAGGGTTTTTTTTAAACAGGATCTTTAGCTGACTATAGTTGCAGCTGTTTAATAATGCAGCCAAAACCTATTGTTACCCATTGCCTGAGTTCACATTGGAACTTAAAAACTACTTAACAAAGGCTGGGCGGCAGGGTAGCACAGTGGTTAGCACTGCTGCTTCACAGCTCCAGGGACCTGGGTTCAATTCCCGGCTCGGGTCACTGTCTGTGTGGAGTTTGCACATTCTCCTCGTGTCTGCGTGGGTTTCCTCCGGGTGCTCCAGTTTCCTCCCACAGTCCAAAGATGTGCGGGTAGGTTGATTGGCCATGACAAAATTGTCCCTTAGTTTCCTGAGATGTGTAGGTTAGAGGGATTAGTGGATAAAATATATAGGGGTAGGGCCTGGGTGGGATTGTGGTTGGTGCAGACTCGATGGGCCGAATGGCCTCTTTCTGCACTGTAGGATTCTATGATTTCTATGATGAAAAATCAAAATTCAGAATGGTCTTGAGAGGCTGATTAAAATGCTGCAGTATGTTTCAAGGGCAAATGAACAGATAAAATTTGCCAGGAGAGGTTATTACTTTGTTTAATTGTCACTGTGCAACATTCCAAATCAAGTCCTTGCAACTCTTCAGTTCGAGTTCAATATTAATGTTATGGGTGCTTCAAGTCATCCAGTTATAAGTACAGGTGAAATATGGACCAATGTTTAGTGAAGGAGTAGTCAAAATTGTGACTTCACATTGTTTGGTCTGAATTGTTTTATCATTGTGCAGTGACATAACTTCAGTTTGGGGATTAGGGACCAACGTAAGACTGAGCAATAGACAGACTGTTGCTTTTGGTCATTTTTGCCCAGTTTTGCCTCAGCAAATCCTTGGCAACACAAAAGTGTTTGATTCATTGCATTTGACATTAACTTCTAAAGGGAATTGGATCTGTTTATTTGAAGTAGCTTACGAAAAGCTTTTCCCAAAATTGTACACAATGACCCCGAGAAAGCTCCATTCAAACTTACAGTATACAGTGCACTGAAATGCTGACTATAGGTTTATCAAATTGGCACTGCTCACTCACAGAAATGTCAGGTGCCCTTTACTAAAATCTAAATTTACAGATAAATTATTCATAAATGATGGGTTGACATTCATAATAAAAGATATAGATATTCACATCCATTCAATTAAAAATATTCTTTAGGCATTATTTCAGTTCATTATAGAATGATGAATTATTTTTTCTGGAAACCATGTGCTGACAGAATAAAGTGAATGATAAGATACTTCAAGGGTATTATTTTAACAGTTGACTACGGTTGCAGTTGTTTAATAATGCAGCTATTACCTATTGTTATCTATTGTCACCTATTGTCACCCATTGCCTGAGTTCATGTCTGCTCCACCAAGTAATCTTCAAACCATGTTTTTGGCTCTGACTTCATCTTAAATAAAGAACTTGCATTGTTTTTGCTGACAATCAATCGGGTATTACATTGGACTTTCATTTCTATTTATCACTTCAGCACTCTCCACTGTTACACATTTGAAACGTAAATGGTTGTAACAGGATGGCAGTCATTTTCCACACAGCAAGGCGCAATATGATAATGATCAGATAATCTGTTTGCGCTCATGTTGGTTAAGGAATAGATATTTTCCACGACACCAGGGAGAACTCACCTGCTCTTTGAAATAATGTCATGGGATCTTCTATGTCCCCTTAAGATACTTCATGCAAAAACCAGCACGTGACCATGCAGCACTGCCTCCATACTGTAATAGTGTCAACATTAAGTTCATACTTAAATCTCAATCTGAAGTCAAAATCCTGCAACTCCGTTCCTAACAGCACTGTGGGTGTAACGACACCACATGGCCTGCAGTTGTCCAAGAAGAGAGCTCACCACCACCTTCTCAGGAGCAATTAGAGATATTCAATAAATGTTGGCTTAGTCAGATCCATGAGTGAATATATAAAAACAAAGTGGGACTTGAACCTATAACTAACTCCATTAAAGGCAACACTGCCATGATTGGGAGGCACAAGTAATAACATATTTCCAGGAGTAGTAAATAGAACTCTTCATAAAGTGGGAGTCACGCAGATCCAGAAACATAATTCGAGTGGCTACTATAGGCAGATAATTGACTGAGATTGACAGGAAAACGGCTGAAATATAGAAATAATCCTGAGGGCTGGGGAGGCATACATGAGCTCTGACTTGAAATACTAAGCAGTGTGCATTAGAGGAAGAATACAGGAATCAATATACTGAAAATGAGCAACAGCAATGTCACACTTTTAACCATAAGACATAGGAGCAGAAGTAGGCCATTCAATGAGGTCATGACTGAGCTGATATGATCATTCTCAACTTCACTTTCCTGCCTTATCCCCAAAACCCTTGATTCCCTCAGATTAAAAATCCGTCTATCTAAGTCTTGAACATACTCAATGACCCAACCCCTACAGCCTTCTGCGGTAAAGAATACCATGGATTCATTACCCTTTGAGAGAAGAAATTCCTCCTCCTCCTCTGCCTAAATTGGCAACCCCTCACTCTGAGATGATGCCCTCTGGACCTAAACTCTCCCCCAACGGGAAACAATGGGGACAATTCTCCCAAAAGTGCTGAATTGGCGGGAAAACTGTTCTAAATCCCGACTTTGTCAGTTCAGCTTCTCATCTGAATCTCCGCACTCTGTGCACTGCAGAGGTCCCAGTCATGAATATCATTAAAAACCCAGAAGGGGGCAGGGCCTATTCACATCTGAGTTTGACAGTTCTGGAACCTTGTGCATGCCCGATCGCTGGCCAGCCTGGGAGCACCGCAATGCTGCCCCTCCAGCCCCGCCCCCACAGCCCAATCACGGCCCCCACAATTCCCAGGCCAGCCCTGACACCCCTCCTGAGCCAGAGCGCCCCAATGCACAGCCTACTCCCCCCAGCAGTAGCCATCCCCCCACCCCATCAGACCCCCCGCTGACCACCCCCCTCCCCAATCGCTACCCTCCCTCCATCCCAGACTGATCCTGTCTGCAGAGTGGCAGTGGGACCCCCCCACCCCCATCAATTGCCCCTAGGCCCCACCCCCTTGGCACTGCCTGATACCTGGTGGGCAGTGCTACGGTGCCCCCTGCACAAAGGCACCTTGCCCCTTGGGCAATGCCAAGGGGCACAGGCTGGCACAGCCAGGATGCCCATGTCCAGGGGGCACCAACCCCCACCACCCAACCCTCTGGGGGGCCCCCGATTGCCCCCCTTCATTCTGGAAGGGTCTCCCGCTAGTTCCCCGAATGTGGGGAGCTAGTCTGAACCCTGCCAGAATGAAGTACTCCTGGCGGGGTGGGAGATTCAATCGAGACCTGAACGTTCCCGGTAATGAACTAATAAACATATTTAAAATACATTTTAAAAAGATTTAAATTACTTACCTGTCTTCCCACCAGTTTCCAGCATGGTCTGACCAGTGACTGTTCGCCGGCTCTGGGAGATGCGCATGCATTCCCGACGCACGTGCAAATCCCTGTCCAAGGCCGGCGACGCGCATCTCCCACCATGACCCGCCAGAAAAGTTGCGGGTCGCGATGGGAAAGTCGCAGCCAATGTTTCAGCATCCACCCTGTCAAACCCCCTGAGAATCCTATGCATCTCAATAGCAAAATTTTACAACACTCACATTCCATCCACCTGCCAGTCAACTCCCAGAGGGGGTGTAAAATTTCACCCATGTTTCGCAATAGAGAGAAGCAGTTTATCTTTGTGCTCCAGGATGAGGCAGATGAAAGCAGGACCTAGTGGTGTTTCATGTGGTCCAGTCAGATGTGGAGGTGAATGAGAACAGCTGCCTGCCCTTTCCTTTCAAGAATTTGACTTAAGTGAGCAAATACAATGGCTGTACCAGTAAAAATGCCAAGGATAGAGAGAGTAATAGTTTTAATGGAGACCAAGGCATTGGAAGTGTGATTCAGCAGATTGCTGGCTGCAGAAATATCATGGCGAATGGAGGGCCACAGGCAAGACATTTGCGACTGGATTTTACAGGGTGGGGAGGAAGAAAAGTCACCTTGTATTAAACAGCCTGTCTCAGTGATAACACGCTGGGTGGCATAAACAGCTGAGGTTTGGGCTGCTGCAGAACCATGGACAGGAAGCCACACCCTTGAGAGCTATCAGACAATCTGATTGGTTGGCAGCTGTAACAGTGCCAGAACTCAGCTCAAGCTTTTGAAAAAGAGAGATGGTCATGAGTGCGACCTAAATCCTGGGGTTTTATGATAGAAAGGGGTGGAAACCCTGGTGAGACGGAGGAGGGGACTCGTTTTGGAGACCAGGTGGTGAGGAACAAAAAGGAGGGTGGTTTCATCTTGGGGAAAGTGCTCTTAAAGCACACGCGGCACTGCCCACTGTCCTCCCATCACCTTTCTTTCAGCCTTTTTAAAAAAAGAGTTTTAGGAAAATGGGATCATCAAAGTAGCAGTAGACCATTTGGCCCATTGAATCTGTTCCACCATTCCAACAGATTATGCTGATCAGTGACCTCCATGCCATTTTCCCCAGCTACTCCCTCTACCCCTTGATGTCATTTGTATCCAGAAACCTATATCTCCTTTGAACATGCTCAATGACTGAGCTTCCACCATCCTCTGGGATAGAGAATTCCAAAGATTCACCACACTGTGTGAAGAGATTCCTCTTCATCTCAATTCTAGATGGTCTGGCCCCTACGCTGAGAAAGACAGCCTTTGCACTCTGGCCGTGTTTTAAGGCAATGGAGGTGGATTGAGGGCCTTAACTGCCACTTAATCAGGCAGTTAAGGACCTGAATATGTCTAAGGACTGACAACCTAGTGGACACTTAATTACACCCCATGTTAAGGGTATCTCTCATTTATTTAGAAGGAAACATTTTTTTCCTCACTGCAATCCTTACTCTGGTCTTTTTGATATATTTCCTTATATATTTTTAGGGAAATCCGAATTGTCATAAATCTTTTATAAAACTAATTAATTGCACCCCCTATAGTGATGTACCTGAAATAAATTATCTGGGTCCTATGGCTGGTACAGTGTGATACTGCTGGGGCATCTTCATAGCACGTACAGTGCAGTACTCCTGGTTATCTAGCATCGGTATAATACAGTCTTGCTTATTTGTAATATTGAAATAGGAAGTGCTTTGAACCGTGAATATCACATTTTATATTGAAAGATTGCAATTGTTCTAAATACACTGCAATTCAGTAAAAGAAAGAGACAAGGAATTTGAATGCATTTTTATTTTAAACTAATTGCTGCAAATAAGCAAAAAAACCAACTGCTTCCTCCTGCCTACCAGGAAGAGTGCATCTTGTGGCATCATAGCACCTTGAAGATTGATAGGAGAAATAGTAACCAGGCCTCCAGAAGAGGGAGCCACACATTTAATAGGATTGTTGTTTTGGAGGTAGAGTGGAAGCTGATGGGGGTTATGATAGTTTTGTCTGGGAGCAAGTTAGAAGCTGGAATCTGAGCAATAGGTTTGTTTGGTTTAAATCGATAGAACAACAGGTTCCTGGGAGAGAGTGATAGGCTGCTATCTATTTGATGGGTCTGTGTAGTTTATATACAAAATAAGGGATACCTTGGGACCGAACAGCCTGAAATCTAATTGAGGATTTCGGGCTTTTTTTAAAATGGAGAACTGTGAATGCTGAACTTGAATCATCTGACATTATAACCTACAGGACTAATGCTCAGATAATTCCCTGCATCTCTATGTGAGCATAATCTTTCCTGTTTTTAGAATACATGGAGTTTGCAGGGGTGGTTTTGCTCTATCATTTTCTTTGTGGAGGATTTCAGGGCTGACAATAACCTCTGTGCACTCTGCCATTGCATTCTGCCATCATTTACTCTAAATGAGTCACGATTGTTAGATCACCTACGCAAATTTATCAAGTGATAATTCAACTAATTAGAACATAGAACATAGAACAGTACAGCACAGAACAGGCCCTTCGGCCCACGATGTTGTGCCGAGCTTTATCTGAAACCAAGATCAAGCTATCCCACTCCCTATCATCCTGGTGTGCTCCATGTGCCTATCCAATAACCGCTTAAATGTTCCCAAAGTGTCTGACTCCACTATCACTGCAGGCAGTCCATTCCACACCCCAACCACTCTCTGCGTAAAGAACCTACCTCTGATATCCTTCCTATATCTCCCACCATGAGCCCTACAGTTATGCCCCCTTGTAATAGCTCCATCCACCCGAGGAAATAGTCTTTGAACGTTCACTCTATCTATCCCTTTCATCATTTTATAAACCTCTATTAAGTCTCCCCTCAGCCTCCTCCGCTCCAGAGAGAACAGCATAAAGTAGCATAAAGTAGTAAGCTTGTATCACCCTGCATTCAAGCTAATGACCCAATTTGAAAATATTTAATTAATCTTTGTGCAACATTTATTCTTTTCATAGAATCTGAATGTATCCCTGAAACTGAAATCAACCCACATCAAAAAAAAGCTCGATAAGGTCCTTCCTTCCCATGATCTACCTGGCCCACATTCTGAACAGGATTAAGAATGTCTCCTGATTCCTTCCTGGGTCAGGTGAAGAAATCGCAAGCCCTATTCCACTAAACAATTAATCAGTTCACAGCCATATTTACTTGAACTACAAACAAACAAGTGAAATCGACATGGTTATTCAGGGTGCGGCTGCGATCATTCATCCTCCTCTGCTTCCAATGGTGAAAGATCTGCTTCATCCTCAATAGCAATGTCTTCATCCTCCGGTTTTCTGAAGATAAAGCCAGCAGAGTTTCCAATTAGAAAAGTCATGCTCACAACTTCCTTCCACTTGACTACTAAATGAGACATAGAATCACAGAATCTCTACAGTGCAGGAGCAGGCTATTCAGCCCATGGAGTCTGCACCAACTCTCTGACAGAGTATCTTACCCAGGCCCACTCCCCCATCCTATCCCTGTTATCTTACAAACTTACGATGGCTAAGCCACCTAACCTGCACATATTTGGAATGTGGGAGGAAACCGGAGTACCCAGGGGAAACTTTCAGAAACACAGGTTACAGCACAATCCAAATAAACAATAAATTTCAAAACATGCAGATTAAATCTCCCCCACTGAAGACTAAATTAAAGCCATATGAAGGATAACTTCAACCAGAAAAATGACATTATACTGGGAATATCCTCAAAGAATCTAATGAATGACCACCAAAGCTTTGACAGAAACTCCTGGACAAATGCATAGATAATTTTTTTCCCCCACTGGTGAGGGATATCAGGAGACATAACCTTAAAACCTGGAGCCAGGTCTTTCAGGAGAGAAGTGGGGAAAATCTTCTTCACACAAAAAGGGTAGTAGAAAACGTGAGCTCAATTAATAATTTAACATCTGAGATTGAGAGATTTTTGCTAGACATGTATATAAGAGAGCCAAGGTTGAGAGAGTTACAATATCAGCCATGATCTTGTTGAATGACATTGAACAGGCACAAGGGGTTGAATGGCATTCTCCTGTTCTTATGTGGATGGGGTGTCCATTGATCTTTCATTGAAATTACAGTAGCCAATGAAAATTCCAAGCATACATCCCCAAAATTAATCCAAATCAAGGCTCACAACCAACAAAAAGTTAATCCTAATTAATATTAAAATTAAGCATTAAAAAAAATCTGACAGTTACATCTAACACGGACATATGAATTCTTAATGCATTGACATGAATTTCCAATGTGGGCTGTATTAAAGAAGGGGTGAAGTCAATCTATTTAAAATTACTAACTAAAGCAAATCAAAACAAGCTAAATCCCAACAATTATATAATTCCCATTATTGATAAACCCACGGGATGAAAAGCCACTGAAGACTCATTTAATGAAGAATAAACCCACTCACTATCGATTAAATACCACTCTATAGAGTCTAAATCCTCAATGAAACCTGTTAAATTTAAATATCAATGAAATTCAAAATCACGAAAAGCAAATTTTAGCCAATAAAGAATAATCCTTGGCTATTAAATTTTAAATTCAAGTAATTGAAGAGTATCTCAAATAGAATGAACACCTAATCACACTGGTAGCTGACTAAGGGCCATTTTGCGAAGATTAATTTCTATTCATTGATGACTAACTCCTCCTGATAAGTCTAAATCCTATTTCATGAAGGTCTATCCCCTGTCAAGCAAGTTTGCTTTCCCACTGTAAACTGTAATCTCATTAGTTTATTTAGAATGGCAGCTGTCCAGCACTTTGTAAAAGAAAGGAACATACAATAGAAAATAAAGGTAATTCCTAGGGAACGATAGTTTCACACACAGCCCACCCTCCCCATCAAGGCCAAAAACAGCTTTTTCATATCAGGTTTTTTTTTTTACATGATCATTTTGGGGTTTCTCCATCAAATAAAGGAACAGAGAATGATTTTTAAAAAAATATAACTTCTTACTTGCTAGTTTCTATCAAGGGAATCCCACGGTGAGAGAACCAGAGAGATGAGAAAAGAGGAGGAAAATACAGGAATTAGTGTGAATCCAATAATATTGCACACACATGCACAGAGACATATACAGAATCACAGGCACACAGTGACACACAGACATAGAGAGAGGCACATGTGTAGACACCCACATACAAACTCTCAGAAACATAGGGCAGAATTTAACAGTCTCCGGCCAGCTGGCCTATGGGGGCGGGCTGTTGAATATAAAATTCCTCGGATTCCTTCTTGCGAGGTTTCCTCTTACCTCAACTTCTCCACAAATTTCAGGCTGCTGGGCGCTGCCTTTAGCCCAATTGAAGCCCTTAAGTGTCCTACCATTGACCACTTAAGGGCTATTTCCTGTAGAGCCTCAATATTCTTGCTGGGGGCTAGGAGTCCCGGGATTTGAGGAGAACCTCGAATATAAACTGGGTTCAGACCGAGAGCAGGAAGTGGGGAAGGGGAAAGGGGAGATAGGCATGGCTCTATCTGCATCCTCCACTCAATTTCCTTCTGTCCATCTTGTCAGGTCTCACCTACCCTCCCTGTCCTAAACCCCCCCCCAAACATATCCAGGACTGGGCTCCTGGGACTGGGACTACAAGCAGTCCTCGCAGCCAAAGACTTTTCCACTACCCCTTCTGGCACTGCAGGGACTAGAGCAGTGTTGGTCAATCCTCCTGAGTGAAGGGTGGAAATCCTGCCTTCAGCCAATTATGTGATATACATATAGACACACAGGCACACACGCGCGCATACGCGCACGCACACACACACACACACACAGATTTAGACACAAGTGCATGTATAGACTTACACAGACAAATATCATTATCCCTTTCTGACACATGCACCAACTAATATTTGACTATAAAATATAATTTTGTTTAGGCAAAACAGAATTCCACTGGGGCCAACAACTCTGCCCTTTATTCATAAATCAGATACATAGAAACATAGAAAAATGCCCTTCAGCCCACAAAGTTGTGCCGAACATGTCCCTACCTTAGCGATTACTATGCTTACCTATAACCCTCTATCTTATTAAGTTCCATGTACTTAACTGAAAGTCTTTTAAAAGACCCTATCAAATCCGCCTCCACCACTATTGCCGGCAGCCCATTCCACGCACCCACCACCCTCTGAGTGAAAAACTTACCCCTGACATCTCCTCTGTACCTACTCCCCAGCACCTTAAACCTGCGTCCTCTTGTGGCAACTATTTCAGCCCTGGGAAAAAGCCTCTGACTATCCACTCGATCAATACCTCTCAACATCTTATACACCTCTATCAGGTCACCCCTCATCCTTCGTCTCTCCAAGGAGAAAAGGCCAAGCTCACTCAACCTATCCTCATAAGGCATGCTCCCCAACCCAGGCAACATCCTTGTAAATCTCCTCTACACCCTTTCTATGGCTTCCACATCCTTCCTGTAATGAGGCAACCAGAACTGAGCACAGTACTCCAAGTGTGGTCTGACCAGGGTCTTATATAGTTGCAACATTATCTCACGACTTCTAAACTCAATTCCTCGATTAATAAAGGCCAGTACACCAGACGCCTTCTTAAACGCAGCCTCAACCTGCACTGCTGCTTTGAGTGTCCTATGAACTTGGACCCCAAGATCCTTCTGATCTTCCACTCTGCCAAGAGTCCTACCATTAATATTATATTCCGCCATCCTATCTGACCTGCCAAAATGAATCACCTCACACTTATCTGGGTTGAACTCCATCTGCCACTTCTCCGGGTTGAACTCCATCTGCCACTTCTCCGCCCAGTCTTGCATCCTATCAATGTCTCGCTGCAACTTCTGACATCCCTCCACACTATCCACAACACTTCCAACCTTTGTGTCATCAGCAAACTTACCAACCCATCCCTCCACTTCCTCATCCAGGTCATTTATAAAAATCACAAAGAGTAAGGGTCCCAGAACAGATCTCTGGGGCACTCCACTGGTGACCGACCTCCATGCAGAATATGACCCATCTATAACCATCTTTGCCTTCTGTGGGCAAGCCAGTTCTGGATCCACAAAGCAATGTCCCCTTGGATCCCATGCCCCCTCACTTTTTCAATATGCCTTGCATGGGGCACCTTATCAAATGCCTTGCTGAAGTCCATATACACTACATCTACTGCTCTTCATCAATGTGTTTAGTCACATCCTCAAAAAATTCAATCAGGCTCGTAAGGCATGATCTGCCTTTGACAAAGCCATGCTGACTATTCTTAATCATATTATACCTCTCCAAATGTTCATAAATCCTGCCTCTCAGGATCTTCTCCATCAACTTACCAACCACTGAGGTTAGACTCACTGGTCTATAATTTCCAGGGTTATCTCTTTCTTGAATAAGGGAACAACATCCGCAATCCTCGAGAACCTCTCCTGCCTCCATTGATGATGCAAAGATCATCGCCAGAGGCTCAGCAATCTCCTCCCTCGCCTCCCACAGTAGCCTGGGGTACATCTCATCCGGTCCCGGTGACTTATCTAACTTGATGCTTTTCAAAAGCTCCAACACATTCTCTTTCTTAATATCTACATGCTCAAGCTTTTCAGTCCGCTGCAAGTCTGCACTACAACCACCAAGATCCTTTTCCATAGTGAATACTGAAGTAAAGTATTCATTAAGTACCTCTGCTATTTCTTCCGGTTCCATACAAACTTTCCCACTGTCACACATCTTCGCCTCTTATCCCTCAGTTCCATCTATTCCGCTTCTCTCCATATCCCTCAACCCATTATCTCTCTAGAAATGAATCTGGTTGCTTCTCAACTCCATTGAGTCTGCTCATTTCCACTATCCAATATTATTACACAACACAACTTTTCACATGTGTCACCCAGCACATCTCATAGAACTTTCTTTATTCTGCAAGGAACGACTAAAGTAATGCAGATGAATAGTTTGCTATGGCGGAGGGTTCAAATCTCAGGGGACACGAGTTAAAAATGATGCGTTTGGAATAAGAAAGGAAGTTGGAGGAATTTTTTCAGTCAATGAATGACTACCTGACTTGAATTACCAGATGGGACATTGATGTGGACATTGATGTGATGGGAATTGCTGAAGGGCCTGTTTCCTGTGCTGTACTGTTCTTTATGGGACATTGATGTGGGCAGTACAAATCAAATTGAGACAGTGTACAGATGATTGTTAGAACATAAAGCTTTGTGCTAAACTCCTCAGAATGGGAATCGGGCAGATGAGAGTTTAAAGTGATGTCAAACTCCCTCTGATCGCGGCAGTGTGGGGCCCAGAAGATTACAACCCTTAGGCCTCTCGCCAGTTGGCTATCCAAAATTGGCAGGAATCAGCAGAAGGAAAAAGATGTCAGGCACCAGGAAACTGATGGCCAGGGCCGAAAGGCTGTTAGCTAGTGATAGGGATAGGGTGGGGGAGCATGGGGAATCCGTCTGGAGGTTCCTGCGATCTGGAGAGCAGGAGCCCAGTTTTTCCTTACGGGATCATAGAATCATAGAAACCCTACAGTGCAGAAGGAGGCCATTTGGCCCATCGAGTCTGCACCGACCACAATCCCACCCAGGCCCTACCCCCACATATTTTACCTGCTAATCCCTCTAACCTACGCATCTCAGGACTCTAAGGGGCAATTTTTAACCTGGCCAATCAACCTAACCCACACATCTTTGGACTGTGGGAGGAAACCGGAGCACCCGGAGGAAACCCACGCAGACACGAGGAGAATGTGCAAACTCCACACAGACAGTGACCTGAGCCGGGAATCGAACCCAGGACCCTGGAGCTGTGAAGCAGCAGTGCTAACCACTGTGCTACCGTGCCGCCCTGTGGGATGCTGTGGAATATTCTCCTGTCCCCCATGGACCCTTGAGGAAAGTAGGAAATTTTAAATTTGTATTCTCTTTGGATCACTTGAGATTTTAACTCCTCACTCCGCTCTTCAGCTGACATGGAAGTCACAATGTTACTCGGGCCTCAAGTTAAAATAGCAGTTGAGGCCAATGATATAATCAGATCTCGATCTACAAATTTAGATATGGAGGTGATTTGCTGGTGATTTTAGAGGGGAATACCCTCAGCACTTGCTCAGAAGAGTAGTGGAAAATTGAAGACATTCAGATGTCTCCCGGATGATTTTCAGTGCCTATTCATTAGGTTCCTGCCAAGTGGCAAGATCAAAATGATTCTTTTCCTGACGGCAATATGGAGACCTAGTTCCACAGAAATAGTGTCAGCTAGTGTCTTACTCAGTTTGATATATTTGAGTCCAGCAGTAAATTGTGCCATATTATTTGGGTGTGATAGGCATTACAACTGAGTCTGAACCTATCCTCAATACAGCCTGGACAGTGGTCGAGACTAAGCTCTGGCTGATATATTTCTCCAATTTTCATTCAGGGACACGGAGATGAATTGTACGCTGTCCCCATCCAGGATCAACCAGCTCAGCAACACCTTCCAGTTGTGTGTGGCTCAGTGTGACATCAGGGCACGACATCTAACACTGAGTCAATTGGGGAGGGCAAAGTCTTCCATTAATATCACTAACAGTCTAATCTATTCCTATAAATAAAACTTCTAATGAAGGCCCAGAAGAGGTTATTCTGCACTTCCACTCCTTCCCTGTGGGGGAAAGTTGTGTTTGCAGGTAAATGATAGCCATTTGATTTAGAGATTCTACCTCAATCTCATTACAAAATTCCCATCCAGATTCCCAAATCACATCTAGCATGCAGTTCTTGAGGCCTGTGCAGTACATAGAATGTCTTATACATATTAGTAATAACATTGATTTCATTGTTAAAGTTCAATTTGTTTTACTTAAGCATATTTCATCGAATAGCTTGCTTACTATATTAGTAGTGTCCTTAAAAGGGCACTTAAAGTGTTGACTCGTATCAGATGACACTGGGCCAACTCAGTCCCACTCCTATTGGTCAATGAAATATTACAATGACATGTAATCTCTATGGATCGCTCATTTAGCCATCTTCTCCCCATTCAATACCAACCCAAAAAATTCCAAGGTAGATTTCCAAGCATTCTTTTCCCTGTGCTTGGGAATGCATCCAAATGGGTGGATGTGGTAGGACTTTCACAGGGACCTCTATAGAGAGCCTGCAGTGGTCCTAGGACTAAGCTGAAGAAAATAGGTGGCTGCAAATGAACATCCCTTTTTCTTTCACAAACACCATTTCAGATCGTGGGGGTTTTAGAGTGTTGCCCTTCAGTATTAGTCAGAAGGCCCTGCAGGTTTCTGTTGCACTTCCTGTCTCTATCTCTACACCCAGTGCAAGGCCTATCACATGGTCAACTCTGGGTAGCGTTAATGCATACACTATTTTAGCAAGCTATGGAGAATGGCTATTAGGAGCTCGATTCCACAATCTCTTATTGACAGTTGATACCCACCAGGATTGGGATGCATGAGTAGGAAAGGTATTTCCACTGTGACATCACTGCAGAAGGAAAAAAGTATCAGCAAATGAGGCTTTAAAACATCAAACTGCAATCACACTGGGTTACACATTAATGACTTTGACTAATCAGTTATCAGGTGCAAATTTCCTCTATTCACTGAAGGGATTCACAAACTTGCATTTATATCGAGTCTTTAATGACCCCCGAAAAAAGCTTTACGCCAAAAAAGCATTTTTGAAATGTATATTCACTGTTCTAATGTAGGATAATGCTGTGGGATCTACAAACAGCAATGGAATAAATAACTAGATAGTTTTCTTATAGTGCTGTTAAGTGAGAAGACATCAAATGAACACCCCTGCTCTTTTTCAATTTGTGTCATGTGATCTATCTATCTATTACGTTCACTTGGATGTTTAACTGGTTATCCTAAAGACTGATCCTCCGCTGATGCAGAACCCCCTCATGACTGCACTGGTGTCATAGAATCCCTACAGTTCAGAAGAAATAGCAGGCCATCTGGATAAGAATGGTTCGATTAAGCAGACGCAGCATGGATTCGTGAGGGGAAAGTCGTGCTTGACGAACTTGTTGGATTTTTATGAAGATGTGACTAGTGCGGTTGACGGAGGGGAACCGGTGGATGTGGTGTTTTTGGATTTCCAAAAGGCATTTGATAAGGTGCCTCACAAAAGGTTGCTGAAGAAGATTGGGTCACACGGAGTTGGGGGTAGGGTGTTAGCGTGGATTGGGGATTGGCTATTCGACAGGAAGCAGAGAGTCGGAATAAATGGGTGCTTTTCTGGTGGGCAGATGGTAACTAGTGGCGTGCCGCAGGGATCGGTACTGGGGCCTCAACTATTTACCATTTATACAGACAATCTGGAGGGGACTGAGTGTAGAGTAACAAAGTTTGCAGACGACACAAAGATAAGTGGAAAAGTGAATCGTGTGGAGGGCATAGAAGGTCTGCAGAGAGATTTGGACAGGCTGAGTGAGTGGGCGAGGATCTGGCAGATGGAGTATAACGTTGACAAATGCGAGTTTATTCACTTTGGAGGAAATAATAGGAAATTGGATTATTATCTAAATGGAAAGAAATTACAACATGCTGCTGTGCAGAGGGACCTGGGGATCCTTGTGCATGAGACGCAAAAACCCAGTCTACAAGTGCAACAGGTGATCAAGAAGGCAAATGGGATGTTGGCCTATATCGCAAGGGGGATAGAATATAAAAGCAGAGATGTCTTGCTGCATCTGTACAGGGCATTGGTGAGGCCACAGCTGGAATACTGTGTGCAGTATTGGTCCCCTTATTTGTGGAAGGATATATTGGCCTTGGAGGGAGTGCAGAGAAGGTTCACCAGGTTGATACCAGAGATGAGGGGTGTTGATTATGAGGAGAGACTGAGCAGATTGGGTTTGTATGCGTTGGAATTTAGAAGGCTGAGGGGGGATCTTATAGAGACTTATAAGATAATGAAGGGGCTGGATAGGGTAGAGGTGGAGAGTTTCTTTCCACTTAGAAAGGAAACTAGAACTAGAGGGCACAGCCTCAAAATAAAGGGGGGTCAGTTTAGGACAGAGTTGAGGAGGAACTTCTTCGCTCAGAGGGTGGTGAATCTCTGGAATTCTCTGCCCACTGAAGTGGTGGAGGCTACCTCGTTGAATATGTTTAAATCACGGATAGATGGATTCCTGATCGGTAAGGGAATTAGGGGTTATAGGGATCAGGCGGTTAAGTGGAACTGATCCACTTCAGATCAGCCATGATCTTATTGAATGGCGGGGCAGGCTCGAGGGGCTAGATGGCCTACTCCTGCTCCTATTTCTTATGTTCTTATGTTCTTAAGAGGCCATTGAGTCTGCACTGACTGGGCTCAAGAGGATAATTTTCACCTCCTTGCCTGGACAATCATTTGGCAGAACTCAAATGGCCACCTGTTGTAGAACCAAATCAACGGGATGGAAATCAAGCAGCTTCTACAAAGGCTGGATGATCCACCCCACCAGGTGACTAACCCCAGTTAGAGTAGAAATTACATCACTTCTCTAGAATGGAGTTTGAACTCAACCTTCTGGCTCAGAGATAAAAGTAGGGTTTAGATACCAACAGTACTTGCCAACTAGGAGGCTCCATAAAGGCGCTCTGAATCTTGGCACCTGATCACAAGACATTGCATCATGATACGTGATGCATGTTCCAGCGACACTCAGCACAGAAAGTGTTTGGGTTTGACTGTACCATCTGACAGTGATGTAGGCACAGGGAAATGCAGTGAGTAACAGATATAGGCTACATTGTCTGTATTTATATATCATGCATGATGTCCATTATCCCCTATTCCTCAACATTGTGCTCTGAGTTCTTTAGCCTCCATAAACACAACTTGCACTGTTGCCCTGTAACTGTTAGACACATTGACTGAGAATAGAAAGCTTCAGTTAATATGCTTCCACTGGCTCGAAAAAATGGGCTAAATGTCCTCCTACTGTGCTGTCTTATGATTCTAAGTTGGAATGTGGCGATTATTAAAACAAATCATTCAAAAACAAGTTATTGGATCAGTCAGGATATGAAATATTTAGGATGATTAGGTTAAATGCATGTTTCAGATCATCTTTCTATTTAGTTTTTATATTCATTCATGGAATGCAGGCATCACTGGCTAAGTCAGCACTTATTGCCCATCTCTGAATGGCCTTGAACTAAATGGCATTTCAGAGGGCATTTAAAAGCCAACCACACATTGTGGATCAAGAGTCACATGTAGGCCAGATCAGGTAAGGATGGCAGATTTTCTTCCCTAAAAGATATTAGTAAACCAGATGGGTCTTTACAACAATTGACAATGACTGCATGGTCATTATTAGACTTTTATTTCCATGTACTTTGTTGAATTCAAATTTCACCATCTGCCGCGATGGGATTTGAACTCAGGTCCCTAGAGTTATAATTAATTTAAGAATAACTATTGATAGGTACAAGTGACATTACTTCACCTGGCTGTCAGGTCACCCAACACGCTGCAAGAAAGAAACAACAGCAAAGTTAGTATTTTGCAAAAATGTCTAATACATCTGAATTCATTTTAGACAATTCTTGCTTAACTACTTTGCACAGAAGGTGAAGAATGTGGGGAACAGATTAATCATAGACACAGTGGAGAGTGGATAGCATCAAGAGGGTCCAGGGAGTGTCTCCAGGTTTGCAACCCAACACTAGAAGTTGATGAGACTAGTTATTCACAAATGTGAAAAATCACCATCAACCTCCTATTGTATATCAATGGCCTTTTAGCTTAAAGCCAATCTGATGGATAAAGGCTGCTAAGCATGTGACCAAAACTAACTTCTGATGCTGAGATTATGTTATCCCAAGATCCAGAAGAAAACTGAGCAGACTGCAGAAAAAGGATGTACTATCCTTGCCTTTAAGAACCATCAGTCATCAGCCAGTTTGAGAACCAGATTCTGAAACCAACTGCAAATAATCAAGCAGCCAAAGTACTTAAGCTGCTCCAGTTTCAACATTCACCCAAGATCCAACTTTCTAAATCATAGAAGCCCTACAGTGAAGACGACCATTTGGCCCATTAAGTCTGCACAATTCTCTGACAGAGCACCTTACCCAGGCACAACCCTCACCCTATCCCTGTAACATCGCACATTTACCATGGTCAATCCACCTAACCTGTACATCTTTGGACTTTGGGAGGAAACCGGAGAACCAGGAGGAAACCGATGCAGACACAGGGAGAACATGCAAACTCCGCAGGCAGTCACCTAAGGCCAGAAGCGAATCTGGGTTCCTGGCACTGTGAGGCAGCAGTGCTAATCACTGTACTACAATGCCGCCCATAACATTATTCAATTACAAGAAACCTCACAGTCTGTTGGGAACCCTTCACTTTATAAGACCCTCACTTCAACTTTAATTCATCAAATCCATCCAAGAAACCATAGGCTTGCCATGTGGGAGACTGGAAATTGTAGATCAGAGACTGAATTAACTATAATCTCCAGAAGTGTACAATCTTTATCTGTATTGCTGAAAAAAGAGACAGTGTCAAAGAATTACACTGACATCTAATTTATGATCATCAGTCAGGCTGACAGTGTGGTTCACTGGTGTGTGCTAGAAGCTACATTTATTCACACACAGGGCCTTGTCCTTTACAAACAGAAAAATAATGTCCACACATTGCACCTATTTCAACTATACAAACGCTTGGGGTACAGCCATTCCCTGGTTCATCCCCCATAGAAGTGTCTCGATTAATTATAGTAAACCTGCCTGGTTTGAATTTCAACAAAAGTGAATAAAAGTTCACTATTCCCTGGGGCATTTTCCATGGCATTGCCTCCGTCAATCAGAATCTTCATGCCAACTATTTACATACAGTAAAAATTGTCGTTCCCTTAAATTTAATATCTTACACACTTATCCTGATTAGTGCATGACAAAAAGCTGTGACAGAATGTTGCTATTTTCAGCAATATTCAAGTTCTGTACTACCAAGTGACTATCTTTAGTTGCATTTAGTCTTTGTGTACTTCCATGAGACCAAGTGTGCGATGTTGCATCAATTCTGGGTAAGTATGCGAAGATAAATATCATCTTTATTTCAAACTCACAAAAGCCTGCTGCTGAATTGTTTAGTTGGAATACACACTTCAACGTTACAGAAGACACATCTCTTTCTATTTAAAACAACATAATTTTGGGCAGGAATAACTTCTGTCTGTAATGGTTACCGCTAATCCAAGTTTGACAATTTAGGAAGCAGCGACTGTAGTTTAATTAGATTCACGTTGAGACTCAAGTGTTTTATTCAGGAAAGAGTTCAGACACTTACGGTGTGGATTATATCTCTCAGTGGATATGAACATAATAAAGACAACCTTTTATCAACCAAAATAAAAGCTGTACATAGGACCAGATAGAGATATAACAAGACTCAATTTAGAATGCTGAGTATAAAATGGTCCTGGGAATTTAAAGAAATGTTGATTCACATCACTCACCCAGGAATTGACAAGCTGGCTTTCATTACATAGGACACCAATATGCCCTGAACATCCCGATCAACTCCTTCCTTTAAACTGAAGCAGAGAAAAGGCAAGTTACTCTGGTGTTAAGGCAATTTAAATATCTTTAGCAAATCTTTGTCACTCCTCAGATTCTGTTCTTGGTCTAAAGTGTCCTTAGTGGTGAACTGAACCCATTGCTTTCACTACCTGACTTGAAGCCAGCATGTTACCATGTTGCCAGTAAAGAGGTTGTAATCCTGTGTCACCTCTTCATGACTTGGGACATTAGTGCTGTACACTTTATGAATGATGCTTGATTCCCCCAGTAAGAACTCAAATCAGATTTCTCATACAGTGTAGTTTGTGCACAAATGTGAAAATGCAGTGGGAGTGGGGAATGGATCATGCAGTGCATATCATCCTGGCCTTTCACCTCTGGGATTTGCATTCAAATGTAGTGCAGAGCCAACACAAATGGGATTAAATTTGATAAACCCTGTGGCCTTTACAGGGGTAATGATGCAGCAATTAACTTATGCCTATCGATTGCAATATAAGTAGCCCATCAACTCTATGCAGCTTGCAGATTTTCATGGTTGCAGAAGCGGCAATCATTTGCTGCACTGTTAATTGGCTGCATAGACCAGAGCCCAGTATCAAATGTCTGGCACTACTCAAAACCAGTCTGTATCTTTTAAAGGACGGGTGGATTGTGACTGCTCATGGGCTGAGATCATTTTGAATATCATGCTGTGGAAGAATCAAGAGTAAAACAGCTGACCACTGGGGAAACAACCTTTCAGTATCTACCCTATCAAGCCCTTTCAGAACCTTATATGTTTCAACAAGATCATTCGTACATTCTTCTAAACTCCAATGAGTGTAGGCCCAATCTGCCCAAACTTTTCTCATAAGGCAACGCTTTCAGCCAAGGGATCAGCCAAATGAGATGTGGGGTGGGCAACACGGCATCTTTCAGGCAATCCTTTGAGGGCTACGTGATTGGGTCAGACCCCATGGAGAGGCCACGCGGGAAGCTGAGCCAATCGGGAGTAAGGGCACACATCCTGGGACGGGGAGGATCCTTGGTTGTAGCCAGGGAGAATAGAGTAGACATGTGCATTAGTTCTGTCAGACCCTTGTTGGAGCCACAATGAGTCACATCCCAAGTTACTACATGAACCTTCTTTGAACTACTTCCAATGAAAGTATATCCCTCAAGTAAGGAGATCCAAACTGCAATAGTATTTTAGGTGTGGTTTCACCAATGCCCTATACAGTTGTATATGACTTCTCTACCGCTATACTATACCCCCTCTGCGATAAAGGCCAACATTCCATTAGCCTTCCTAACCTACTATATCTGCATGCTAACATTTTATGATTCATGTACAAAGACACCTAGATTCTTCTGTAATGCAGTATTCTGAGGTAAATAATAAACTACTTTTCTATTCTTCCCACCAAAATAGATAGTCTCACATTTTCTCACATTATACTCCATCTGTTAAATTTTTTGTCCATTAATTTAATGTATCAATATCCTTTTGTAGACTCTTTGGGCAGGATTTTCAAGCTGTTCCCACCATTAGGATCCTCTGATCCCACTGACAGCAATTTCCCACCACAGATTCCCCAGCAGCAGAAGATGCGAACAACAGGCAACCCTGTTGACAGCGGTTGGACCAGAAGATCCCGCCACCAGCCAATGGAGGGCCGCCTCTGCTACATGATGGATGGGGAGGGGGGGGGGGGGGGGTGGAAAATCCAATCCTTTGTATCCTCCTCACAACTTGTATTCCTTGACTCAGGCAATTGGCTTCAAAGATTGGCCGGCAAAACTCTAATGAAATAATGGGTTGTCTTTGAAAAATGAGATAGCTTCGATATTGTCGAGGGCGATACCCACAAGGAGGAAAGGTGGGATAAACAAATCCAGAGCTTCCTGGGTGACAATAGCAATAGGGAGTTAGGTAAAGCAAAAAGCATGCATATGACAGATGTTAATCAAATAACACAACTGAGAACCAGGTAGAATGTTGAAAATTTAGAGAGAAATAATAAATAAGAGAGGCAATGGATATTAGAAGAGGCTGGCAGTTAACATAAAATGATATACAAAAGTCTTCTATAGGCATATAAATAGTAAAAGGGGGAGTGAGTTGAATGGGGTTCGAAAAGGGGAGTTATGAATGGATAAAAGCAAAATACTCTGGATGTTGGAATCTTTGCATCTTTCTTTACCAAAGAAAAAGATGCTGCCCCAGTTATGCAGAAAGAATTAGTCAGACACTGTATGGAGTAACAATTGAAAAAGAGGAGGCATTTGAGGGAAGCATGTGTAGAAATTGTGGAAATGCTGGCCTTAATCTTCCAACCCTTCTAAAAAGCAAGGATGGTACCAGAGGACAGGTGAATTACAAATGATACATTTGGTCAAAAATATGTAAGAATAAGTCCAGCTACTATTAGCCAGTTAGTTTAACATTAGTAATAGAAAGATTTTTTGAAATGTTAACTTGGGAAAAATAATCAACAGTCATATAGACAAATCTGGATTGTTTAAGGAATGGCAGTACGGACTTTAAGGACAAATTGTGGTTAACTGACTTGATTTTTTTGATGAGTTAACAGAAAGGGTTGATAAGGGTCACGCAGCTGATGTAGTGTACATAGGCTTCCAAAGGCATTTGAGAGGGTGCTCCATACCAAACTAGTCAGCAAAACTGTGTAGTATAAAGGGTTAATGTTGAATATATAAACACATAGTCTACATTATCAAGATCGTGTGATAATTGAATATGGAGAGAGATAGTTCTTGGTCATTGTGCAGAGACTGTTTCATAAATAGTTTGCATAACGTTAAATAAAATATAGAGTTTGCTAACAGTATCGCCTCCAGCCTTATTGGTAAATCCCTGACCATGATTATCACATACCCCAGACCAAAACCAACAATAACAAAAATGAGAGATTTTGGAGCAAAAGGGACAGTGGCAGCATGGATCCAAAGTTGGCTGGGTAACAGGTAACATATGAAGAACCGCTGTTTTTAGGACTGGAGGAAATTATATAGCAGAGTTCCCCAGAATTAAAACCACCACTTTCTTTGATCTATATTACTGAATCTTTGGTAATTTCAAATTTTGTAGGTGACACTTAGAAGTATTGTGAACTGTGATAGTGGAGCGATAGTGATAAACTTCAAGAGGACTTACACAGGCTGGTGGAATAGGTGGACAAGTAGCAGATGAACTTTAATTTAGAGGAGTGAGGCATGATTCGTATTGGTGGGAAAAATGAGGAGAGGCAAAATAAAATAAAGGGTACTGTGGTAGAGTTCTAAAGGGGTGCGGGACCTGGGTATTATCATTGAAGGTGGCAGATCAGGATGAGAAAACAGTAAAATATACCCCATACTGGACTTTATCAATAAGAGCAAGAAGTGTAAAAACAAGGAAGTTATGATAAATCTGTATAACTCCATGGTTTGGCTCAACAGGATCATTGAGTCCAATTGTGGGCGTCGCATTATAGGAAGGCTGAAGAACTTCAGTTATGTGAACACATAGGGGAAGCTGGGGCTATTCTCCACGGGAAACAGAAGATAAAGAGGAGATTTATAGCAACTTTCAAAATCATGAGGGGTCTGGACAGAAAAACTATGGAAAAACTGTTTCCATTGGTGGAAAGGTTGGGATTCAGAGGACAATTATTTAAGGTGATTAATAAGAAATGGCAACATGAGGAAAAAACTTTATTATTCAGCAAGTGGTTAGGATCTGGAATGCACCATGTGTGCCAGAGACTTGTACAATTATCTGAAGTTAAATGTTTGCAAGGCTATGAGGAAGAAGCAGGGAGTGAGATGAGGTGAGTTGATCTTCCAGAGAACCAGCATTTACTCAACAGGTCAACTGACCTCCTTCTGAGCAGTAACCATTATATGAATGTAGGCTCCCACCCCTGCCATTCTGCCAATGTCTCTGCTGTTACTTGTCAGCCAACCAAGCCCAGACTGCTGCTACCCAGGCCAAGATGGTGCAGTCTGAAGCTGATCTATCCAGGCTCAGAGCAACTTGACCTCCCTCCTTCACATTTGTTCCACATCTATCTCCCTTCCACCTCCAGTCAATCTACCCTCCTTCCATCTTTCTCTGCACTGCCTCTCCCTTTCTCACACACTCCATCACTATTCCTCCCCAAGTCAAACCTGATTCCCTTACATGGTGGAAGAAGCCAGGTTGCTGTCCTCCTGTTTGATTCTGCCATCAAGGGCGATGCCATGCTTGTTGCGGTTGTTGGCCAGTAATGGCAAGAGCACGTAGGTCTTAGAGAACTTGGAACCTGAAGCAATCTGGTCACTGAATAAAAAGAAAATGTTTAGAAACACAAACCTAATCAACTATAACCAAACATCCTCTATGCTACAATACATCCAGCCATACCTTTCTGAATACTACCTGCCAAACTGTGACGGGTCCTCACCACCCTGAGCTACATCGCGAAAATACTTCTGAAAGGCCTGTTGGACATACTGAAGTCACAGGTATTCACACAATTGTGTTGTATCCACAGGATGCAAGAGAATTGTGTCCCTCATTTCTATCCAGTCCCAAATCCAGATGGATGAGACTTTGGATAATTGGCAATATATTGGGTTTAGAAATTCCCACTACTGCAGGATTTTCTCTTTTCAGCCCTCTAAAACCTCAAACTGCCTACAGTACCTAAGAATCACCAAAAAAAAAGTATCTGGTTAAAAATCAGACTCGTGGTTACCCTAATGTGGTCAGGCCTGGCATCTTACACTACACGGAGGGAAAATGGTGACAACCTGATGTACCACAAGAATTAGCACTGGGACCCTAATTCTTATATACATAATTGATATAGATCAAAATGCGGGAGAATGTTAAGCAAGTTTGCAGGCAACACCAAGATGGTAGGGTGGTTAAGAGGGAAGAAGATGGTCGTAGGTTACAAGGAGATATAGATGGGTTGGTCAGATGGGCAGAACAGTGGTAGATAGTATTTAACCCTGATAAGTGCGAGGCAATGCACTTTGGAAGAAGAAACAAGATGAGGGAGCATTTAATGAATGGCAGGACACTGGGAAGCTCAGAGGAACAGATGTATCTTGGGGTACTTATTCACAGATCCCCGAGTCGGCAGAGCACATGAATAGGGTAGTTGAGGAGGCATATGGGACACTTCATTTTATCAGTCATGGCATAAGAGTATAAGAACAAGGAGGTAATGATGACATTGTACAGAGCATTGGTTAGGCCACAGCCAGTGTATTGTGTGCAGTTCTGGTCAACTCACTATAGGAAGGATGTGATAGCACAAGAGGGGATACAAGATAGGTTCACCAGGATGTTGCCTGGGATGGAGCTGTGAGCTATAAGGAGAAACTGGATAAGCTTGGATTGTTTTCTTTAGAGCAGAGAAGGTTGAGGGGGGGACATGATTGAGGTGTATAGGATTATGAGGGTATGAACAGGATGAGTAGGAAGCAGCAGTTCCCCTTGGTTCAGGAGTCAATCACGAGGGGACATAGTTTTAGGGTAAAGGGCAGGAAATTCAGAGGGGATGTGAGAAAAAATAATTTCACTCAGTGGGTGGTGGGAATCTGGAATGCACTGCCTGGGTAGATAGTGGAGGCCGGAAACCTTACAACCTTTAAAAAATATTTGAATGAGCACTTGAAACATCATGACATTCAAGGATATGGAAGTGCAGGAAAATGGGATTAGCATGTCTTAGTGGTAGTTATTGTCAATGCAGATTCAATGAGCTGAAGGACCTTTTCTGCACTGTATGATTCTACGACACTATCTGTGTTCTTTTGATAGGGAATGTTATCTTGGGATTGGTGGGTCCCTATAGATGGGATGCACTATGGGTGGCACAGTGGCAAGCACTGCTGCCTCACAGCGCCAGGGACCCAGGTTTGATTCCCAGCTTGGGTCACTATCTGTGTAAAGTTTGCACGTTCTCCCCGCGTCTGCGTGGATTTCCCCCCGGGTGCTCCGGTTTCCTCCCACAGTCTGAAAGACATGTTGGTTTGGTGCATTGGCCATGCTAGATTCTCCCTCAGTGTACCCGAACAGGTGCCGGAGAGTGGCAACTAGAGGATTTTCACAATAACTTCACTGCAGTGTTAATGTAAGCCTACTTGTGACACTAATAAATACATTTTAAACTGTATCCTCTCAAAGGAACACAATCTCATTGAGCTCACCGTCCAGATTATACAGGGCTGATAGGGGTAAAATGGGACTTTAATTTGTGACCATAGACAACAACTGTTAGCTGTGTGTTCTTTAACTGTGGTGGGTGGGGGGCATAGTAGCCAAGCCTGAACATGACTCCTGCACACAACTCCTTTCTACTAACGGACTTTAATGTTGATCAAGCGTTTGATCCTTGGATCATTTTCTCCTCCTCAGCACATGGATCTTAAGGCTGATTGGACCAACTTGGCTACCAGCTGAACACATGCTGGGTTCTTCCTGATCTTACTTCAGGGGAAATCCCAGAGATATAGCATCATTGCTCAGTTGCTTCACAGTTTCCACCAATCCCCCATCAACCATTCAGCAGGAAAAAAGAGCATAGGAATCAGAGTAGACCAGTCAGCTTTTGAACTGGGATTGGGTGGAGTGGAGTTTTTGTTTCATCTGCTATAGTGGTCACTCTATGGCACTTCAGCCAACTCACAGTTAACTCAAAGAGCTGTAGACTGTCTATTGCATCCTCACCATCCAGACATTCCTGGAGGATCGAGTGCATACTACAGGGCTCCAGAAGTCCCATGTCCCAGCCATTTTGCATGGTTCCTTTTATTCTACACAGTCGAGGCTGTCCCACAGAGTTCAGGTCATTCCACAGGGTTTTTATCATCCTTGACCACCCACTGAGGTTCTCCTCATGCTACCAGAATGCTTTACTTACTTTGATTCCACCACAGTAATCTCCTCAGCATATGTATCATTCGAGTACAACACCACATTAGTTGATTGTACAGCTGAGAACAAAGAAAAGATATTCAGACCCACTAAACACTCAGTATTTGTAGCTGGTAAAATCTTTCATATTCTGAGATAAAAGGCCTGATTTTAACTCGCTGTAAGTGAATGGATTTCGAGTTAGAATTGAGCCCTTCAAAAAGTTTCAGAATTTGTAGAGGATATGAAATTGGGGGGAGGGGAGGGGGTGGGTGGGTGGGTATAGTTTATATGGGGGCAATATACATGAATATGCAGAATGGGAACATAATTAGCAAATAGGTACATTTGAGGCAATACATTTTGGTAGGAAAAATAGGGAAACCACAAACTGCTTTGATAGTAAGAGTCTAAATGGGCAGAGAGATCTGGGGGTACAGATACATAAATAACTAAAACTAATGATACAGGTTAATAAGGCCACTAAAACATCTATAAAAATACCGAAGTTCATTTCCAAACAAGCTAAATTGAAAGAGAGGGACTTTTGTAAAGAATCTTTGTTAGTGTGTATTTTTAGCACCCTCTGTGACTAGTTTTACACAATAGATGTAGAGGCATTGAAAAAGATACAAATAATTTCTAGAACAAGAAAGGAATACTTAAATTCATATAGTGCCTTTCACAACCTTGAGGCACCCTAAAATGCTCTTCAGCCAATGAAGCACCCTTTGAATTGTAGTCACTGCTACAATGTAGGAAACAAGACAGCCAGTTTGTATCCAGTAGGCATTCACAAAGAGCAATGTGATAATGGCCAGATAAATGTTTCTTCAATGTCTTGATTGACGGATAAAGGTTGAGCAGGAGACCTGGTCTTCCATCTACAAATGAGATGGCTGAGGAGTGACCTGGTAGTAGTCTTTATTCTGAAAACATATGCTAAAGTAGACATAGAGAAGTTGTACTCATTGTGATAGAAAATTGGGACTATAAACATAAAGTCATTAAATAATCTAATAGGAAATTCAGAAGAAACCTCTTTAGGTAAAGAGTGGTTTGAAGGTGGAACCTGCTATCACATGGAGTTGTTGAAGTGAATAACATTGATATTTGAAGGGGAAGTATGAAGAAGAAAGAAAAGAGGGAGATGTTGATGGGTTTCAATAGAAAAATGTGGGAGCAGGCTCTTGCAGAGCATAAGTGCCAGCTTGGGCTGAATGACCCTTTTCTCTGCTGGAAGTGCTACACCATTCTATATAAAGAAGAGAGAAGGTAAGGAAAGAATTGAGAGTTGTTTTTGTGTGTCTGGAACGACTAGTTTACACTTGGAAAATGTTAGGTTTCCACTTAAGTTTCCATAATGTTTATATACAAGATGTGTCCAAAATAAGATGAATCAATAGTGACTTGCTGTACTGTCATCTGCTTGCACTTTCTAGCTGTCGTTTGCAGTCAACATCTTCTCCTGTTGCCACGTGATGGTATGCATCAAGACACACATTAGGGTGTTTAACAAGTGCTCATTAGTTAGCACTGTTTACTTAGTCCCCCAATTCATTGCTGTTTCACTAATCCCACAATGTTCACTCAGAGGCTTGTTAGTAACCACTTTACAAGAGACACACGAGTTAACACCGTTTACTCAAAGATTAGTTAGCATTGTTTACTCAGAGACTCGTGAGTAAATACTGTTTAACCACCTTTTAACATACTCAGAGAATCACTGGTTCGATCTATTTACTCTGAGACTAACTCATCCAACATTGTTTACTCAAGAGACTCATTAGTTAGCTCTGTTTACCCAAACACTGCAAGAAATCTCACAACACCAGGTTAAAGTCCAACAGGTTTATTTGGTAGCAAAAGCCACTAGCTTTCGGAGCGCTGTCCCTTCGTCAGGTGAGTGGGAGTTCTATTCAGAAACAGGGCATATAAAGACACAGACTCAATTTACAAAATAACGGTTGGAATGCAAGTCTTTACAGGTAATCAAGTCTTAAAAGGTACAGACAATGTGAGTGGAGAGAGCGTTAAGCACAGATTAAAGAGATGTGTATCGTCTCCAGACAGGACAGTTAGTGAGATTTTGCAAGCCCAGGTAAATCGTGGGGATTACAGATAGTGTGACATGAACCCAAGATCCCGGTTGAGGCCGTCCTCATGTCCTGTTTGTGAATAGAACTCACACTCACCTGACGAAGGGGCAGCGCTCTGAAAGCTAGTGACTTTTGCTACCAAATAAACCGGTTGGAGTTTAACCTGGTGTTGTGAGACCTCTTACTGTGTTTACCCCAGTCCAACGCCGGCATCTCCACATCATGACTACCCAAACATTACCAGAAGAACATGAGGCTTTGGAGAGGGTACAGGAAAGATTTACTAGGATGTTGCCTGGTATGGAGGGCATTAGCCATGAGGAGAGGTTGAAGAAACTTGGTTTGTTCTCACTGGAACGACGGAGGTTGAGGGGCGACCTGATAGAAGTCTACAGGATTATGAGGGGCATGGACAGAGTGGATAGTCAGAAGCTTTTTCCCAGGGTGAAAGAGTCAATTACTAGGGGGCGTAGGTTTAAGGGGCGAAGGGCAAAGTTTAAAGGAGAGGCAAGTGTTTTACACAGACAGTGGTGGGTGCCTGGAACTTGTTCCTGGGTGAGGTAGTGGAAGCAGATATGATAGTGACTTTAAGGGGTGTCTTGACAAAAACGTGATTAGGATGGGAAGAGAGGGATATGATCCCTGGAAGGGTAGGGGGTCAGTGCAGGCTTAGAGGGCCAAAGGCCCTGTTCCTGTGCTGTAATTGTCTTTGTTCAAACACATCCTGATGCAATTATACACACAGTATAATTTCTTGCTCAATCATATTTCAAAGTTAGGGAAGTGTTTCACTTTGTACAAGAGTCTTTGAAGTCAGTGGAAGGGATTAGCAATCTCAGAGAGGAAGTGCTGTCCAGATGTTTGATCTTGGGACATGGGCAAATTGCTGAATTTACCGTCCACTCGTAATTACTTGGAGAAGGTGATGATCCTTCTTCTCAAACTTTGCAATGCACTGCATCACTGAGTGCCTTGAGAGGCCTTAAGAATGGTAACAGTCAACCCTACAGTGTGGGGAACTACAGTTACATGTGGGCTGGTCCAGATAAGAGTGGCAAGTTCTCTTATCCAGGGAGCCAGTTATGTTATTATGGCTATTTTGTGGTCACTTTTCCAATACCGGTCCATAAATGACCAGATTTGTCAAATTCAATTTTACAGCTTGCTATGATAGGATTTGAATTCATGACCCCCAGGGTTGAGAGTCCATAACCACGACACCACCATACCTGATACTCTGACACCCTTCACATCCTTGTTAGAATTATTTGTTACTTCAACAGTGACAGTGATGGGATCCCCGTGGCAGTATATCTGAGGAAGGAATATAATCATTAGCTCAAGGGTTGTCCTTTGGGTTTCACCTTCTCCCTTTTTCAGGGAACCAGGCTTCTCAGTTGCTGCCCTGCTCCAGTGACTCATCCAAATCTCGTCCTCCTATCTGAGCCTGGTGAGGCTATCCAGCTGCCAGGACACCACAACCAAGCCCAATTCCATGCTCACTTGAGCCTCATGGTCACAACTGGAAGAATCATTGGATAGTGGCTGGGAGCAGGTAAACAAGCTGAATTCTTCCCTCCAGTGGCACTATTTGATTTGATTTATTGTCAAATGCATTAGTATACAGTAAAAAGTATTGTTTCTTGCGTGCTAGACAGACAAACTACACAAAGGCTAATTGTAGTGTCCCAATCATTGCCTTGCCTGAAATCAGCTCACTGCGGTTCAGATCTGAGATCCCCTGCAGCTTAGTTGGAAATTGGATTTACCAACCAAGCTATCAGGGCCAGACATATCCGTTGAAATGGTCGTCAGTACCAGTTTATCAGGGTAGCTTTCCTAATGAGCTGATAAAGACTGTAAAGGCAGTCAGGTTTTTCAAGCAGAAAGCTGAGAGTTTCAGCTTTGGCTTGACATTGAGGGAGAATATAGAAATATGGTTTGGAGAGATTTTGTTTAAGCCACTGATATGGAGAAGCATGTTCATTATTTTCTATTATAACATCAAAAGAATTAATGCCCATTAAACTCTATGTCTGATCAAAATGATCACTCTGTACTTTGACTTGCTTTGAAGTTTGGAGGGACAGTAAATGATAAAATAAGAGCAGGTTGGGAGTCCAAACAGACAAACCATTGAGAGCTTGTCAATGTATAAAGCTGTAGTCAGATCCTGTCCACAGTTCTGCATTCAGTTCTAGGCATTGCACCATACAGAGTTTGAAAAAGTTCGATACAGATTCACCAGAATGACACCATGGCTTAAAGGTTTACATTATGAAGATGGGTGACAGAAATGCATTCCCTTGCATCTTGAAGATAGAGGTTTATTTGATGGGGGAAATGAAGGAAAGGGGACATAATCTTAAAATTAGCACTGGGCCATACACCAGTGAAAAGAAGAAACACTTTTTCCACACAGCAGAAATCTGGAGCTTGTGTTGGTATGAAGATAATTGCAGCTGTCAAGCTTGAGAAAGATTTTGTTAGCAATTGCTATGAAGGGATACGGAACAAAGGCGGGTAAATGAGGTTGAGGTACGGATTTAAAGGAATAGCAAAGGACCTGCTCCTCTCCCCAACTTCCTTTTGAAACACATTTTCTTCATCTTTCAAGAATGAAGCATTGTTTTCATAGAATCATAGAAACCCTACAGTGCAGAAAGAGGCCATTTGGCCCATCGAGTCTGCACCGACCACAATCCCACCCAGGCCCTACCCCCATATCCCTACATATTTACCCGCTAATCCCTCTAACCTAAGCATCTCAGGACTCTAAGGGGCAATTTTTAGCATGGCCAATCAACCTAACCCGCACATCTTTGGACTGTGGGAGGAAACCAGAGCACCCGGAGGAAACCCACGCAGACACGAGGAGAATGTGCAAACTCCACACAGACAGTGACCCAAGCTGGGAATCGAACCCAGGTCCCTGGAGCTGTGAAGCAGCAGTGCTAACCACTGTGCTACCATACCGTGCCGTTTTATTTGTGTCTTCTGTCAGGTATTCCCTTACCTCTTTATTCAGAGTTGCAGTCAGGTGGAGTGGCTCGTTTGACATCAGGAAATGCTTGCTGATATGTGCAGTTGGCTGTAGCCCAGTCCGATCTGGAGCATATTGTATTTTACGGATAGTCAGACGCACAGAGCTTCTGAAAAAATAAAGAGGAAAAACAAGACAAGTGAGCACCAACAAGTTCGCAGAAAACATGACTCAAACTAAAATTAAAAGCAAAATGTCATGAATGTTGCTGGATTCTCATGAAAACCTCAGTGGTTCACGGATATCATTCAGGGAATAGATCTGCCATCCTTACCTGATCTGTCAGCCCACATTGTGTGGGTGATTCTTAGATATCCAAATCAAAAGAACAAATTAAATACTAACTTCTATTTATATAGTGTCTTTAACATAGTAAAATCACTTCACAGGAATGTTATCAAACAACATTTGACACTGAGGCACAAAAGGAGTTATTAGGTAGATGACCAAAAGCTAACCCAAGGAGGAAGGCTTTGTGGAGTGTATTAAAGGAGGAAAGAAAGTTAAGGAGTGGAGAAATTAAGGAAGGGAGTTCCAGAGTTTAGGGCCTTGGCAGCTGAAGGCAGGAGTGGCAATTAGAATTGCACACTTTAAGTTCCCTCTACACTGTTCCATCAAATCTCCCAGGGCAGGTACAATATGGGATAAATACGGAATCACCATTCGAACACACTACACTGTCCTTACAATATTCTTAACTACGTGACCAATGAAGCATTTTTCCTTTTCTCACACTATCATATGTGATTTCTTGAAATTGCCAACTGAATGTCCATCGGTGCTGAATCAGACATGGTCTAGCGTTGTGGGCCATTGCTTTCTGTGAATGAGACCAACACTAACCCTGATTAAAAACAACCAATTTCATCTCTTTAGCTTGGACTGGATTTGACCATAGTCTCTGTGGTGAAAGGTTAGCGTCTAATCTCACTCCCTGTACTACCAAGTCCTCAAGTTACTAACTAGATGAGGCCCAGTGTGTGTTTCACACCGTACAGGTAGTAGCAGGTAGTTTATAGCAAGGAACTAAAGGTTCAATGAATGGCAGCTCACAATGTTATGTCTCTGCCCATCACTGTTCCTGTTTCAGCTGGTAATACTCAAACCATTAATTGAACAGATTGCTGCAGTCAATTGGTTCAATTATGTGCTGCACAAGGCACAAAGCAATAAGTTGCTGTATTGTAGTGAATGTGTTACAGCTATCACAACGGTGTTAGAACTTGAATCTTCTCACAGACTAAGAAGAATATATCAGGGTCAATCGCCTTCTAGAATGTAACATATTCCTATTTGTTTACCTTTTACGGATCTTATCCTCCAAACTGTCTACGCAAAAAGCTAGTACCTCAAAATCAACGGAACAGAACTGCAGAGAAAGCAGAAAGATCAAGAATCAGAGTTATCCATTACAAAAGGTAGGCGAGGTTACACATTTGTGATTCACGATCATTCTCGGGTACAGGTTCATTGTACTAGATCATGCTAGGTTACATAAAATTACACGGAATATACAGCACACAGACCATTCAGTTCAACTAGCCCATGCTAGAATTTGTGTTCCAGTTGAACCTTTGCCCACCCTTCTTTATCTAACATAGAAAATAGGAGTAGGCTAATCAGCCATTTGTGCCTGCTCTGCCACTTAATGTGATCATGGTTGATTCTCTTTCTCAACCTCATACTCTAGGACTCTCCCCATATTCCTTGATACCATTAGAGTCTAGAAATCTATCTAATTCCTTCTTAAATATATTCAGTGATTTGGCCTCCACAGTCTTCTGTGGTAGAGAATTCCACAGGTTTATCACCTTACCAGCATAACCCTCTTGTATGTATCTAGCATCTGCTTAAGTACACCTCGACCTTTCACCTCAACTACTCCTACGTACGAGCAAGTTTCAAATTATTTTGGTGAAATAAACTGTTATGAATTCCCTATTTAATTTCTTTGTGACTACCTTCAATCGATAATCTCCAGTTTGCTCCACTTAGAAACAAGAAACTGAACACTAATGAGACATCATAAAGACAAGGGAATAATTGAAAGGAACTCAGACTAAGTGGATGGAAAGTAGGGAAAGTATGACAAGGAAGAATACAAAGAGACTAGGACTAGATAGTCTGTGACCTTTATTGACCTATTATCCACAGGGATAAAAACGGTAAGTGCTGGAAATACTCAGCAGGTCTGGCAGCATCTGTGGAGAGAGTTAATGCTCTAAGTTGAATATGACTTTACTCTGTCAAAACTCTCATTTTTAAAACCATTGTTTGGTCTCCCCTTACCATGTCCATTGCAAGGAGAACAGTCCTAACTTTTCCAACTCCTCGCCCTAACTGAAGTCCCTTAGCCATGATAAACTTCCATTGAACACTTTCTAAGGCCTTTCCTGAAGTCTGATGCCCAGAATTGTCCACAAAATTCCAGCTGAGGCCTAACCAGTGATTTAGTAAGTTCCAGTCTGATCTCTTTCTTTTTAGATTCTGTGCCTCCATTAAAAAACCCAAGTAACTCATATGATTCTTTCTTAATCACATTATCAACTTGACTCACACCTTTAATAATTTGTGTATATGCTCCCCAAGGTCTCTTTGTTCACCTGATTTAAAATAGTCTCATTTATAGTACACTGCCTTTCTATCAAAGTCTGTCCAAAGTGCTTCTTTTAGCATTTCTCTGTATTGAACCATATTTGCCATGATTTTGCCCTATTCTGTCTGTGACATCCTGAAATTTCCAACTATCTTTATGACTATCTACCACTTGGTCAAGTTTTATATTACCTGCAAACTTTATAATGCTGCTCCCTATGCCCGAGTCTGGATCGTTTATAAAAGTTGAAGAATGATGGATTCCAAAGCAAACCAATCTGAAAAACTTCCATCTGCCACCAAGTCTGCTTTTTACACTGAGCCAATTCCATACCCATACTAAAATAAAAGCAAAAATACTGTGGACTCTAGATGTCTGAAATACAAGCAGAAAGCACTGGAAAACTCAAAGACTGGCAGCATTTACGAAGTGAGAAACAGTTAATGTTTTGAGTCCAAATATTACTCTTCCATCAGGTTCCAAAGTCGAACCATGCAGACTCAAAACATTATCTATGTTTCTCTTTCCACAGATGCTCCCAGACCTCCTGAGCTTTCCAAAATGTTCTGTTTTACTCCACACCCAGACTATTACTTCCTCATAATCTATATTCCATCTTCGTAGCAAGTCTCCTGTGTAACATTTTGTCAAATGCCTTCCAGGAGTTCTCATCAAAGGATAATCCAGGAAATTATAGGTTGGTGAGCTTAGTATCAGTGATGGGGAAGCTTTTGGAGAAGATACTGAGGGACAGGAAGAAAATGGACTAGTAGTGACAGGCAGCATGGTTTTGTACAGGGAAAGTCACGTCTCACCAAGTTGCTTGAGTATTTTGAAAAGGTGACAAAGATAACTGATGAGGGAAGGGCTGTGGATGTAGTTTACATGGACTTTAGCAAGACATTTGACAAGGTTCCACATGGCAGACTGATACAAAAACTAAAATCACATGGGATTCGGGCTAGATGGATACAGATCTGGCTTGGTTATAGAAGTGGAGATGCCGGTGTTGGACTGGGGTAAACACAGTAAGAGTTTTAACAACACCAGGTTAAAGTCCAACAGGTTTATTTGGTAGCAAATGTCATTCGCTTTTGGAGCGCTGCTCCTTCGTCAGATGGAGTGGAAATCTGCTCTCAAACAGGGCACAGATACACAAAATCAAGTTACAGAATACTGATTAGAATGCGAATCTCTACAGCCAACCAGGTCTTAAAGATACAGACAATGTGAGTGGAGGGAGCATTAAGCACAGGTTAAAGAGATGTGTATTGTCTCCAGACAGGACAGCCACTGAGATTCTGCAAGTCCAGGGGGCAAGCTGTGGGGGTTACTGATAGTGTGACATAAACCCAACATCCCGGTTTAGGCCGTCCTCATGTGTGTGAACTGATAGCCAAGTTCCGCACACATGAGGACGGCCTAAACCGGGATGTTGGGTTTATGTCACACTATCAGTAACCCCCACAGCTTGCCTCCTGGATTTGCAGAATCTCAGTGGCTGACCTGTCTGGAGACAATACACATCTCTTTAGCCTGTGCTTAATGCTACCTCCACTCACATTGTCTGTATCTTTAAGACCTGGTTGGCCGTAGAGATTTGCATTCTAATCAGTATTCTGTAACTTGATTTTGTGTCTCTGTGCCCTGTTTGAGAGCAGATCTCCACTCCATCTGATGAAGGAGCAGCGCTCCGAAAGCTAATGGCATTTGCTACCAAATAAACCTGCTGGACTTTAACCTGGTGTTGCTAAAACTCTTACTTGATTATAGAAGACAGAGTAGTGGTGGAAGGTGTTTTTTCAGAATGGAGATCTGTAGCTGGTGGTGTTCTGCAGGGATCAATGCTGGGACCTCTGTTGTTTGTAGTATATATAAATTATTTGGAGGAAAATATGGGTGGTCTGATTAGTAAGTTTGTGGATGACACGAAGATTGGTGGAGTTGCTGATAGTGCTGGGGATTGTCAGAGATACAACAAAATATAGATAGATTGGAGACTTGGGCACAGAAATGGCATATGGAGTTCAATCCAGACAAATGCGAGGTAATGCATTTGAATTATACTGTAAATGGCAGAACCCTTAGGAACATTAACATACATAGGGATCTGGGCGTGCAGGTCCATAGTTCCCTAAAAGTGGCAACAATGGGTGGCCAAGGTGATTAAGAAGGCAAATGGCATGCTTGCCTTCATCGGCCGGGGCACTGAGTACAAGAGTTGGGAAATCATGTTGCAACTATATAAAAGGTTGGTCAGGCTTCATTTGGAGTATTGCGTGCAGTTCTGGTCACCACACTACCAGAAGGATGTGGAAGCTTTGGAGAGCGTGCAAAGAAGGTTCACCAGGATGTTGCTTGGTCTCGAGGGTGTTGACTAAGAGGAGAGGTTGAACAAACTAGGATTGCCTTCACTGGAAAGACAGAGGCTGAGGGAAAACCTGATAAAGGTCTACAAAATTATGAGAGGCATAGATAGGGTGGATATTCAGAGGTTTTTTTCCTAGGGTGAAAATGTCAATTACAAGGGGGCACAGGTTCAAGGTGAGAGGGGGAAAGTTTAAAGGAGATGTGTGGGAGAAGTTTTTCATGCAGAGAGTGGGGTGCTTGGAAACACTGCCAGAGGATGTAGGGAAAGCAGGCACATTAGCAACAGTGAAGAGGCATCTGGATGGGTACATGAATAGGGAGGGAATAGAGGGATACAGACCGATTAAGGGCAGAAGGTATTTTTCTAGTTTTGTTAAGGCATCATGATAAGTCAGGCTTGGAATGTCGAAGGGCCTGTTCCTGTGCTGTACTTTTCTTTGTTCTTTCTTTATATTTTGTTCTTTCTTTGTTCTTTGATACAACCAAGTTAGTCAAGACACAATTTTCCTTTTGTAAATCCATGCTGGCTCTCACTGATTAACCCATGCCTTTTCAAATCAAAATTTATTTTTTCCCTGTACATCTTTTGCAATAACTTCCCATCATCAATTTTAGACTGATTAAACTGTATTTTTCTGGTTTATCCTTTCTTAATTGTGGTACCATTAGCAATCCTCCAGTTCTCTGGCAATGTTCCTGTATCTAATAAGATTTGAAAGATTGTGACCAGTGTCTCAGATGTTCCTGTATTCCATCTGGACCAGGTGACTTACCAACTTTCAGTAATGTTTAATATGTCTTCTCTATCTATTACTATCCTCTTACTACCTTCCCTCTCTTTTAGTGTAACTCTCATGTCAGCCATTTCCTTTGTGAAGTATGATGTAAAGCATTATTTTAGTACTTTTGCCATATGTGCTCTATGTGAAGATTTCCCTGCGGGTCCTGAAGAACTATTTCCTGAGTGAACTTATGGTAGCGTGGCCCTTTAAGGGCACAGTCACAGTGGCATATCAGAATCAAATGGCGACGTCCCAGTCTTGGTAATTAAAGGTCACAGACCTTGTCTAATGGGCCGTGGTTGGTTAAAGCAAATAACACTGGAAGTATTAAACGTGTGAGATGGAGGTTTTCAGGATATTCTGAGGTATTCCAGATGAATTAGGATGTATACCGGGAGCTAAAGCCAAAATCTACCTGAATCCGGGTGCAACGCCTACATTTTTTGGGGGCCATCCAGTGCCTGATGCCTTTCATCAGAAAGTTGAAGTTGAACTCAGGAGGTTGGAAGATTTCGGTATCATAAAGCCCACACAATTCTCTGAATGGACTGCACGAATAGTCCCCATCCTTAAACCGGATCGTATCGTAAGAATTTGTAAGGATTGCAAATTAACCGTCAATAGAGCAGCTCAGATAGATAGATACCCCATTCCTACAATTGAAGATCTCTACACAAAACTAGCCGGAGGTTTAAAATATACAAAATTAGACCACAGACATGCCTATCAGCATGGAGTTGGATGAGGATTCGTAAAGGCTGGTTACAATCAACATTCATAAGGAACTGTATCAGTATACAAGGTTGCCTTTTGGAGTATTATCAGCCTGTGCCATTTTCCAATGTACAATGGAGAGACTATCACAAGGCAGACCTAACTTAGTGGTTTGTCTTGATGGCGTACCTTGCCTGAAGAATATAGATCAAATTTGAAGTATTGGGGTAGTTTAAAGAAGCAGTTGTGAAATTGAAATGGGAGAAATGTACATTCCAATCAGAGAAAGTCACATTTTTAGGTTTTAGGGTCAATATAAAAGGATCACATCTTTTGGAAGAGAAAGTAAAAGACCATCTAAGGAAGACAGCAATGATGGACATAAGGGATCAAGAGGCCACTGGTGCTGTAATTTTGAAGGTGTCAGGCTACATTATTGGGATTTCGGTTGAGAATATGGGACCAGAGCAACCAATGCTCATGGTAACTGAGAAGCCAGCAGCTACTGAAGAGCACCTAGACCTTGGGTTGATAGGTCTGTCGTTTGCCTCTGTCTGGTCTGATCCTTCAAATTACAAAGAGCCTACCACAGAACTGAGGCACTCTACCAGAGCCCGGAAGTTTCTGGACGGACTAAACTTATGATGTATTTTTCCATGGAATATTCCTGTTGCCTTTTTATGAAAAAAATTATTTACCTTACGAATCCTGTTCTTTGTTCCTCTATAGGGAAATTCTGGAGTTAAGAGGGAAGGAGTATGGTAGCGTAACCCTTTAAGAGGGCGTTACCTGAGGGCCATGTGATCGGGCCAGAGCCTATGAATTGTCAAGGCAGGAAGCTGAGCCAATTAGGAATGAGGTTGAGGAGTCTGATCTTTTGTATATATAATTATTTATTGTTGGCAATAAAGTCTTTGTTAATTCAACCCACATTGAGTCGCCCTTGATCTACTATAGAACTGCTGTACTTTGTGGCTGGAATCTCATTCTGGAGTCTAATTTTGATGGTGGCTGTGGAAGTGTGTGCGATTTCTTCTGTGGGACAGAATGGCTGTTCAGCTTATTGCATATGCATCTGCAAAAAGCCCAGAGCTCATTGATTCTTGCATCAGGGGCAGGCAGGACTTCACCATCCCCATTTTTAACCTCATGAGGATTGAATGTCTATGCGCCATATTTAAAGGACACCCGGAAAAACTGCACTTTCCCTTTCAACTTTGTCCAGGCAGTACTCCACCCAACCCTGCTAAACCTTCCTCCCTTTTTTGGTCCATCCTCCATGCAATTTGCACTGCCACCACCCAGATTCAAATGTACTCTGGCATTTATAGATACTTCCCAAAGAGGATAATGCAGTGGCAGCTCACCATTAACTATAGAAATCTAACTCGCCAGGTACACATCAGTTACATGCAGTTGGGAATGTGAACTTTCTAATTTCTCGCTGGCAGGGAACCTAATTCTGGTGAAATGACCTTTTAATGAGCATACATTTTGTGCTAACACATGAGAAAGAGCCTCCTACCATTGTTTGCCGAGAAGTTCAAATCACCTTTAAAATGCTGAGAATATAATTGCTAAGGTTCATCCAATCGTCGGGAAACTGAGTTTGACTGCCTGCCAGGCTCCCTGTTGCCAGTGGGCCTGGAAAATACTGCCCTATATGTTTATAAAATCTTTTGTGTTCAATTTAATCTTAGCTGCTAATTTGTTCTCATAAACTCTCTTTACCTCCCACATTAGCATCTTCAATTCCCTCCTGTACTTTCCATAATCTTCCTGGTCATTAACTGAATCCTGCTCCTAATATTTGTCATGCACTTCCTTTATCTATTTTATTTGATTTTTTTTTCTTTGCCATCCATGGAGCATTAGCTTTGGAAATTCATTCTTTTCCCTTTAAAGGAATATGCCTGGTTTCTCCCCAAATTATCTCTTCCCTGATCTGCATCACTTCTCCACCTATGCATTTACATGCACTTGCCCTCTTGTTTCTATACAGGTGAGCATGTGGCATTGGAGTAATCGCTTGAGGTCTTTTTTAATATCTTCTTCCTAACTCCTGAAATTCTCCCAATATCATTGGTACCAATGTGACTTCCAACTGCTTCCTTTTTGCTCACAGTGTGCCCTACACTCACTCTGGAGAACTTTCAGATCTTACCTTTTCTGGGTCGTTGACAGCAGGCTGAAGACATACAGAACAGGGAAGATGGTTTGGGAACTGTTAAAGGGAAAGACATAAATGTTAACTGTGGCAATCAGATAATCTAACGCTTAGAGTAGTAGCCTCACTTCGTTTGCATTCCTCTTCATTAGCTGTTCCCTTATTTTGATGCTTCACCCCAGCCTTTCTTCACACAGTGACCTTTCTAGTCAAGCTCCTTTGACCTTGCAGGAAATGACCACGTCGCTTCCATGGCTGAAGCTGCCTTACAGATACTTGATCAACTTTGTGTGCCACGCACTCTATTTCATTCAATCACATGGGAATTTCCATAAAACCTGAGTGTGCCTGAGGCTCGAATCCTGCTCCCATATTTGGGAAGTTTTATTAACTTGGTGATTTGGCTGCAGTGATGAACTGGAATCCAGATGATAATCTGGTTCATTTTGGTAGGAATGGCCATGATATCAAGCCCTCTGCTCAACCAACTCTTCCCACCCCATCAGCTGAAATCCTGCTCAACCAAAGTCTTTTCTGTTGCTAATGCAGGTTGCAGAACACACCTCAAAGCAGAAGGGCAAAGCTTTGTCTCCGATCTTCTTTATCAGACGTTCCTGTGCCTTGGTCAGGGGTTTTGCCTGCTCGCCTGTTGGAGGGTACACCTGGATTGTGGAGACATATAGGTCTCTTCTAAATGCCTGGCCAATCATCTCTATGTCCTCTGATCCATAGTGGAAAATACAGTTCAATCTGCAATAAACTGAGGATAGATCAAGAGCATAAGATTAGACAGATAGGAAGAATTGAAGAAAGAAGTGATAGTGGGGAAATACACAGCAGGTCAGTGGGATCTTCAGGAAGCAAGTGGGGTCAGTTTGTGCCGACAAAATATATTCAAGCAGCTCCAAAATGGCTGCCCTTGGAGACCTGACAAAATATTCTACCTACTTGCATGTTCTCCTCATCAGCACCTCATGCCTGAAACCACAGTGTTCTAAAAGTGGGGCAATTTGCATACAAGTGTGGACTATTTCTGAATGGTGACTTTACGTGATGCCTTTGCATCCCATAATGGCAATTTAAAATTTCCCTCAGGCCCGCACAGCCAGTCCTTCCCAACCCAAAATAAAGGTGTAATGCCAAGTCCATTTACAAATGTGCTATTCATTGAAATCTGTTTGTGAATTCTGAAGTGAAATTAAAGGAATGTTAAACAAAAGTCAAAATTCAGGCCCGATTTTGAACCATCTAATCCCTCTGGTGTCGCCATCACATCTGGCCTCCGCTGATGGAAACCATCAGTGGTTTTTGCCAGCGTGACATCACGCTGGCGACATGGTAAGCATCCGTGACACTGTAAGATGCCGCGCAGGACACGTTAATGTCATGCATATCATGACATTAAGTTTTAAGTTTAAGTTTATTTATTAGTGTCACAAGTAGGCTTACATTAACACTGCAATGAAGTTATTGTGAAAATCCCCGAGTCGCCGCACGCCGGTGCCTGTTCTGATACACTGAGGGAGAATTTAGCATGGCCAATGCACCTAAGCAGCACGTCTTTTGGACTGTCGGAGGAAATCGGAGCAGCTGGAGGAAATCTCACAGATATGGGGAAAACATGCAGACTCCGAACAGACAGTGGCCCAAGCCGGGAATCGAACCCAGGTCCCTGGCACTGTGAAGCAGCACTGCTAACCACTGTGCCGCCCTAATATGCTAATCAGGCCGGGAACTATGTGCATGGTGCCAAACCGGGTACGAACCCAATTTCTGGCCTTGCATGCAATCTTACTGGCTTGCCGCATTGATTGGCAAGTGTGGCGAGCCAGTAGGATCATGGCTGCAGTATTTTTCTACAGAGAATCAGTTTGTGTGGAAGGAATGCAGCAGATGCTGAGAAAGTAGCCCAATTACTCATTTTAGTCATGTAAGCGTCTATTTAACAGAAGGCTTAATGGGGTGCTTTTTGATTAAAGTGATCAGGAGAGTTAGGTATACAGGGACAGAGTCATGTGAGACTAGAAATGGGAGGAGCTAGGCTTGTAGAAGAAAAGAAGTTTCATTTTCATTTTAAAAAGGTAGTTGCTGACTGCAGCTAGTTAAAGGAAGAAGCCTGGAAGCTCTCTGTCCCTGAAAACACCTCTCTGAAAACTCCAAGGCGGTTACCAAGTCAAAGCAAGTATGCTTGGATTTGCTGACTATGTTTAAAATGGGGTTTGAGTCTATAAGAGAAATATTGCTTAATTGGAACTGAATAGTAATAAGTTAGAGGCTGAGTTTGTCTCTTTTCATGTTTAAAGATTGTTCAACGTTTAAGAGTTAAACTGCTCCATTGTTTTAGAGATATATTTAAATTGTGCTATGAATAAAGTTTGTTTTGATAAAACGATCCCTAACTTTTCAGTGGAATCACTCCTGAGGCAAAGTATCCTTTCCTCATATTTATGCCAAAATAGAAAATTGTTGGGGTCCAGTCTGACTCCGTAATATACCTTGGCATTTCAGATCTGGCCCCCTATCACTGAAGTGATCGAGAAAGCCACTAGATAACACCACTAATGGTTCAAGAATGAAAGAAGGGCTTGAATTTCTATTGCACCTTTCATAAATTTAGGGCATTCCCAAGTATTTAATAAAATAATGAAGCATAGTCACTGTTTTAATGTAGGAAACTCAGGAAACTAACATGTGCACAGAAAAGTCCCACAAACAGCAACATGTTAATGATCACATAATCTGTTTTAGTGATGTTTGATTGAAGAACAAATATTGGCCAAAACACCAGGGAGGAAGTTTCATAGGATCCTTAATATCCATTTTTCTGGGCAGATAGGGTCTTGGTTTATTATCTTAATTAAAAGATGGCACTTCTGTTAGTGCAGCACTCACTTAAGAAGTTCCAACATCGGTGCCACCTTCTCAAGGCAAGTGACAACGGGTAATAAATCGGAGCCTTTCTGACATCTTGGGAATTAATAAGAATAAAATGAGGTTTTTAAACGATCAACACCTCCATTAAACCCGGGACAAAAGAGAGTGGGTAGGCGAGTGGGTAAGTAAAATATTTGTCTCTAACGTCAGATATCAGAAGCTGTCACTTCTGGGTCTCATTCCACTGTGTTGGAGACTAACTCTGATCCAAATCCACTTTCAAAAGTGTGCTGAGTATTTTGGGGCTAAATTTTATTTGGAGTTTTTTTCCTGTAAAAACTCAATCAGTGGTGTGAAGACATGATGACTGTGTGAACTGGTTCACTTCACAAGCGGAGAGGGCCCTTCTCATACTGCTGATGGCACAGAACTCACCCTTTTGTTCCTTTAAGTAACCGGTGTCCACCAGCAGCACGCCATCTACAGAGAGAAGCAGAATATTGGTTACACCGACTTTACATGATGCCCGTGCATCCCATAATGGCAATTCATAACTTCCCTCAGGCCCACTCAACCAGCCCTTCTCAACCCAAAGTAAAGATGTAAACTACAAAAGCCAAGTCCACACACCTTCAATCAATTTAAACACCAGCACTACAGACACAAATGAATTTGAGATATTAAAAAAATCTGCCAGAGGCTTCGCCACTGATGTCTTGTGGAAAGTGCATGTATGGGGACTTTGCGGGAGGACAGAATTGGTTTAAGCTATGGTGTTAGCCACAGTAAAACTAACACTGGACATTCATTGCCTAGGCTTGCTAGACTAGCCACTTGAGTCAGTTACCAAGAGGCTACAAGTGGAACCTGTACGCAATCATGAGCTGACACTTTCAAAGAGCAAGATTCAGTTAGTCATCGAATTGTACAGCAAGGAAGGAGTCTACATTCCATCCTGCGTGTGCTAGCGCTTCATAAAAGCTATCCAATTTGTCCCACTCATCTACTCTTTCCCCATAACCTGACAAATATTTTCTTTTCAAGTAAGTATCCAATTTGTTTTTGAAAGTTACTGTTGAACCTGCTTCCAGCCACTTACTCTAGGTCACAACAGCTCACTGAGTAAAGACAAATCTCCTAGTCAACTTCTCTGGTTCTTCTGCCAATTGCATTAAATCTCTGGTTACTGATCGTTCTGCCAGTGAAAATATATAGTGTGTCAGAGTGAGACCTCCAAATAAGGGACACTACCCCACAGAGTCAGACCCCAGAGTGAGAGACTCTACCCCACAGAGTCAGACCCCAGAGCGAGAGACACTACCCCACAGAGTCAGACCCCAGAGTGAGGTACACTACCCCACAGAGTCAGACCCCAGAGTGAGGGACACTACCCCACAGTCAGACCCCAGAGTGAGGGACACTACCCCACAGTCAGACCCCAGAGTGAGGGACACTACCCCACAGAGTCAGACCCCAGAGTGAGGGACACTACCCCACATAGTCAGACCCCAGAGTGAGGTACACTACCCCACAGAGTCAGACCCCAGAGTGAGGGACACTACCCCACAGTCAGACCCCAGAGTGAGGGACACTACCCCACAGTCAGACCCCAGAGTGAGGGACACTACCCCACAGAGTCAGACCCCAGAGTGAGACACACTACCCCACAGAGTCAGACCCCAGAGCGAGGGACACTACCCCACAGTCAGACCCCAGAGTGAGAGACACTACCCCACACAGTCAGACCCCAGAGTGAGAGACACTACCCCACACAGTCAGACCCCAGAGTGAGAGACACTACCCCACAGTCAGACCCCAGAGTGATGGACACTACCCCACAGTCAGACCCCAGAGTGAGGGACACTACCCCACAGTCAGACCCCAGAGTGATGGACACTACCCCACAGAATTAGATTTTCCAGGCGGTCTATGGCACTCACAGCCTGGAGTGAGATCTGAGAGCAGGAAGACAGATTGGATTCATAGAAATCATAGAAACCCTACAGTGCAGAAGGAGGCCATTCGGCCCATCGAGTCTGCACCGACCTGCAGTAGGAACTCTTCCTAATACTTTGATGTGGTTAAAAGTGGAAGAAAATGATAAATTACCGTGTTATTGTGGAACAGGAAAGACCAGTCAGCGATTCACTTACCCACAGGGTCAGTATGGCTGCCATGATCCACAAAGTTTCTTTTGCTTAAATAAGTGGCAATCTATAAAAGAATTAAAGCAGATAGTGTAGTTAGAAATGATTGGCAATATTATAAGACAATTTCTTGCTATACCTTTTCCATTAAATGAATGCATCCTTTAACCTGCTGTCAAGTAATCCAAACAGAAAATAGCAGAAAAATAAACCATGTCAACAGAATTTAGCAAGTCAATTTAGTAAAGGAACAAAAAAAAACATTGGAGAGTTTAAATGAATAAGGAAACAGGGACAGTGCAGAGTTTAAAATAACCAGAGTATAGAGATGGGGACAGTGTAGAGATTAAAATAACTGGAGCACAGAGATAGGGACAATGCGGAATTTCAAATAACTGGTGTTGTCATTGATGAAGACGAACATCTCGCCAAGGCCATCCCCACACCCCCACTTCTTGCCTTCAAACAACCGCACAACCTCAAACAGACCATTGTCCGCAGCAAACTACCCAGCCTTCAGGAGAACAGTGACCAAGACACCACACAACCCTGCCACAGCAACCTCTGCAAGACGTGCCGGATCATCGACACAGATGCCATCATCTCACGTGAGAACACCATCCACCAGGTACACGGTACATACTCTTGCAACTCGGCCAACGTTGTCTACCTGATACGCTGCAAGAAAGGATGTCCCGAGGCATGGTACATTGGGGAAACTATGCAGACGCTGCGACAACGGATGAATGAACACCGCTCGACAATCACCAGGCAAGACTGTTCTCTTCCTGTTGGGGAGCACTTCAGCGGTCACGGGCATTCGGCCTCTGATATTCGGGTAAGCGTTCTCCAAGGCGGCCTTCGCGACACACGACAGCGCAGAGTCGCGGAGCAGAAACTGATAGCCAGGTTCCGCACACACAAGGACGGCCTCAACCGGGATATTGGGTTTATGTCACACTATTTCACATAAATATTTCTGCTTTTTTCCTCCTGAGTCTTTATCATGCGATCCTAGAATCAGAATTTATGTCACACTATTTGTAACTCCCACAGTTGCGTGGACCTGCAGAGTTTCACTGGCTGTCTTGTCTGGAGACAATACACATCTTTTTAGCCTGTCTTGATGCTCTCCCCACTCCCATTGTTTTGTTTCTTAAAGACTGGATTAGTTGTAAGTATTCGCATTCCAACCATTATTCATGTAAATTGAGTCTGTGTCTTATAAGTTCTGTTTGTGAACAGAATTCCCACTCACCTGAAGAAGGGGCTCAGAGCCTCGAAAGCTTGTGTGGCTTTTGCTACCAAATAAACCTGTTGGACTTTAACCTGGTGTTGTTAAACTTCTTACTGTGTATAGAGATAGGGACAGTGCAGAGTTTAAAATTATAATAGGGGGCTGAGAACACAGCCTCATGGGGCATCGGTGTTGAGGATGATCATGGAGGAGGTGTTGTGGAGTATAGAGATAGGGGGACTGTGTGGAGTTTAAAATAACTGGAGCATAGAGATAGGGATATTGAGTTTAAAATAACTGGAGTATCGAAATGGGGAGAGTGTAGAGGTTACAACAATTGGATGAGAGAGGAAGAGTGTAGATTTTAAAGTAACTCATGTAGTGAAATAGGGACAGTATAGAGTTTAAAACTGGAGTGTTGAGATAGCGACAGTGTGGAGTTTAAAGTAACAAGAATAGAGATAGGGACAGTGTAGAGTTTACAATAATTGGATTAGAGATTTTGATTTGATTTTGTGTCACATGTATTAACAGTGAAAAGTATTGTTTCTTGCACGCTATACAGACAAAGCATACCGTTCATAGAGAAGAAAACGAGAGAGTGCAGAATGTAATGTTACAGTCATAGCTAGGGTATAGAGAAAGATCAACTTAATGCAATGTAAGTCCATTCAAAAGTCTGACAGCAGCAGGGAAGAAGCTGTTCTTGAGTCGGTTGGTACGTGACCTCAGACTTTTGTATCTTTTTCCCGACGGAAGAAGGTAGAAGAGAGAATGTCCGGAGAGTGTGGGGTCCTTAGTTATGCTGGCTGCTTTGCCAAGGTAGCAGGAAGTGTAGACAGAGTCAATGGATGGGAGGCTGGTTTGCGTGATGGATTGGGCTACATTCACGATGTTTTGTCGTTCCTTGCGGTCTTGGGCAGAGCAGGAGCCACACCAAGCTGTGATACAACCAGAAAGAATGCTTTCTACAGTGCATCTTTAAAAGTTGAACAGAGTTGTAGCTTACATCCAAATGTCCTTAGTCTTCTGAGAAAGTAGAGGCGTTGGTGGGCTTTCTTAACTATAGTTTGGCAGGGGGAGACCAGGACAGGTTGTTGGTGATCTGGACACCTAAAACCTTGAAGCTCTCGACCCTTTCTACTTTGTCCCCATTGATGTAGACAGGGGCTTTACACTTCTTGAAGTCGATGACAATCTCCTTCATTTTGTTGACATTGATGGAAAGATTATTGTTGCCACACCAGTTCACCAGATTCTCTATCTCATTCCTGTACTCTGTCTTGTCACTGTTTGAGATCCAGCCCACTACGGTGGTGTCGTCAGCAAACTTGAAAATTGAATTGGAGGGGAATTTGGCCACATAGTCATAGATGTATAAGAATTATAATAGGGGGCTGAGAACACAGCCTCATGGGGCATCAGTGTTGAGGATGATCATGGAGGAGGTGTTGTGCCTAACCTTACTGATTGTGGTCTGTGAGATAGGAAGTTCAGGATCCAGAGAGAGAGAGTATAGATTTTAAAATAACTGCTGTAAAGAAATAGGGACATTGTGGTGTTTAAAACTGGAGTGTGGAGATGGGGACAGTATAGAGAAGTAGTATTAGACAAACTAATGGGGCTAAAAGCAGATAAGTTCCCTGGCCCTGATGGCATTCTTGGTTCCTAAAAGAAGTAGCTACAGTGATAGTGGTTGTATTGGTTGTAATTTTCCAAAATTCTTTGGATTCTGGAGAAGTGCTGGACAATTGAAAAACTGCAAATGTGACACTCCTATTCAAAAATGCAGGAAATCAAAAAGTGGGTAACGACCATTTAGCCTAACATCCATTGTTGCAAAAATATTAGAATCAATTATTGTGGACGTAGAAGCAGCACATTTGGAAATTCATAACCTAATGAAGCAGAATCAGCATGGCTTCATGAAAGGGAGACTAATTCATTAGCTTATCAAGTAAGTCTCAACCAGAATGGATAGAGGGGAACCAGTAGATGTGTTGTATTTGGACTTCCAGAGCGTGTTCGGCAAAGTACCTCACAAAAGGTTAGGTCACAAGATAAGAGCTCATGGTGTTAGAGGTAGTATATTTGCATGGATAGAGAATTGGCTAAAGGGCAGGAAACAGCAAGTGGGGATAAGGGGTTCTTTTTCAGGTTGGCAACCTGTAACTAGTGGGCTTCCACAGGGATCAATGCTGGGAGTGCAACTGTTTACAATATATATTAAGGACTTGGAAGAAGGAAGCAAATATACTGCAGCCAAATTTGCAAACGACACAAAATTAGGTGGAAAGGCAAGTTGCGAGAAGGATAAAAGCAGCTGACAAAAGGATATTGGTAGGTTAAGTGCACAGACTCGAGGGGTAAGTGGTCCAATCCTGTTCCTATGTTCCTTTCTTTATATGACGCTAGGATGGTTAGTGTTTCACTTGATTCTCTTCTCTTCGTCATCAGTCCATCTCCAAGTCACTCCTTACCCCTCCTCCTCCACCTACTACATCATCAACATGCTTCAATCAAGACGCAAGGCACCATCTCCCACTCCAACCTATTCTTTCCCATGGCCTGCAAAATGGAGAAGTCCTTAAGCACATCGCTTGTTCTTCCCCATTAAATCTGCAGGCTTCCAAAGCCCAAATTTACAGTTGCCAGATTAATGCTTGTCCTACTAGATTATTTCCCTATTCATATTTTAACCCTCATGCCTAGCACTGTATATATCCTGCTATCTGTGCCCAGTTCCCCCTGTTTAGACCAGGAGAACTGAAGGACATGGCTTACATTCGAGGTGGTGGTAAATTCCATACTATTCTCTGGGAATATTACTTTGTTGAGTGTGTGGTCAATTGATGGATAGATTACACATGGAGAAGGTGGTAGCATAGTAACATAGTAAAACTACAGCACAATACAGGCTCTTCAACCCACAAAGTTGTGCCGAACATGTCCCTACCTTAGCGATTACTAGGCTTACCTATAACCCTCTATCTTACTAAGTTCCATCTACTTATCTAAAAGTCTCTTAAAAGACCCTATCAAATCCGCCTCCACCACCGTTGCCGGCAGCCCATTCCACGCACCCACCACCCTCTGAGTGAAAAACTTACCCCTGACATCTCCTCTGTACCTACTCCCCAGCACCTTAACCTGTGTCCTCTTGTGGCAACCATTTCAGTCCTAGGAAAAAGCCTCTGACTGTCCACTCGATCAATACCTCTCAACATCTTATACACCTCTATCAGGTCACCCCTCATCCTTCGTCTCTCCAAGGAGAAAAGGCTGAGCTCACTCAACCTATCCTCATAAGGCATGCCCCCCAACCCAGGCAACATCCTTGTAAATCTCCTCTGCACCCTTTCTATGGCTTCCACATCCTTCCTGTAATGAGGCGACCAGGACTGAGCACAGTACTCCAAGTGGGGTCTGACCAGAGTCCTATATAGCTGCAACATTATCTCACAACTCCTAAACTCAATTCCTCGATTGATGAAGGCCAGTACACCATACGTCTTCTTAACCACAGCCTCAACCTGCACAGCTGCTTTGAGCGTCCTATGAACTCGGACCCCAAGATCCTTCTGATCTTCCACACTGCCAAGAGTCCTACCATTAATATTATATTCCGCCATCCTATTTGACCTGCCAAAATGAACCACCTCACACTTATCTGGGTTAAACTCCATCTGCCACTTCTCCACCCAGTCTTGCATCCTGTCAATGTCTCGCTGCAACTTCTGACATCCCTCCACACTATCCACGACACCTCCAACCTTTGTGTCATCAGCAAACTTACCAACCCATCCCTCCACTTCCTCATCCAGGTCATTTATAAAAATCACAAAGAGTAAGGGTCCCAGAACAGATCCCTGGGCACTCCACTGGTGATTGACCTCCATTCAGAATATGACCCATCTATAACCACTCTTTGCCTTCTGTGGGCAAGCCAGTTCTGGATCCACAAAGCTATGACCCCTTGGATCCCATGCCCCCTCACTTTCTCAATATGCCTTGCATGGAGCACCTTATCAAATGCCTTGATTAGCAGTTAACACAGTGATTGATTCAAAGGCAACTTAGAACAATTTATGTAGTAAAATTGTATTTTGGGTTACAATACATGAATAATTTGAGGCACAACTAATGATAAGTGCTCAGGAGAAGCAAGTGAATTTAGACCTTTGCTTTCCAACATAGCAGTTTTCCATGTCTCATGTCTTGGTCTTTATGGACTAATTCACTGAAAATAATTATCTTAATTAGTTAATCAATTATCTCTGCATCATGCAACTATGAAGATAGCAGAAGGTGAATCTATGGTCTTTTTCCTCAAGCTGTTCCTGAGAATTCTGGGGTGCCCAGTTTTCCTGGACTTGGGATGCCTGGTGCTGCAGGTCCTGGCATGTCCTGACTCTAATTGGTCACGGCATTACTCTGAGGAATGAACCAGTGAATGGCTGTCACTTATTTTGTTCAGCTGAAACAGGCACAATGTGTGTGCATGTTCTTTCTGACTGCACAGAACAGGGCACTGTGTAATATATGTAGCTTCCTGTACATGCAAATGGCCACGCATCGAGCCTGACTGACTTTTAAATTGGTCGTCAGCATTTTTCTTAGCAGACTGAGGATTGTTTACCAAATGTTGTCCAATCTTGGAATCACATATAATTATGGATGCTATGAATTGCATTTTGCAACTACAGACTGGTTGGGTACAGTCTGTAAGTTTATAAATAAATAATTCACAATGGGCAAGCTGTCTGGTTTAAATTTCAAACAATGCTTGGCAGTTAACTGTCGATCAGCATCAACTTGTGCATTCTCCATGGTAATGCCTCTACCAATCAGAGTTCACTTGCCAACCAATTAGTGTTTTCTTTTCAATCAGTCTGAAATTTTTGATTCCCCTTATATTGTATTCTATGGTTAGGTTCCATAGCATGGTAGATTGTATAGAGCTTGTATGCACAGCAAAAACTTTTCTTGTTCCGTTTGCTTGTGTTCTGAGAAGAAAAAAGAGGCAAGAAAGAGAAGAAGAAAAAGTACAAACCGCTTTGTCACGAGACAGTTTTTTGTAGACAACGTTTTTCTTGTTAGCACTCATCCTTTGTGCAATGTCACTGTATGGTAAATGTGGAACCTGGGTGGAAGAAAAGGCAAAAAAATAATCTTGATCAACTCCTCAAAAATAGGATCTTTCATACACAGCAGAATAATAAAAAGAACATCCAAGCAAGGAACCAGGACTATGCACTGATTAATTCCTTTCACATTCTGGGACTGGAGAGGACAGTGGGTCAGGCACAGGCCTTTCACTTTCTGGGACTGCAGGGGCAGTGGGTCAGACACTATGCTTTCGCCCTCTGGGACTAGACAGGACAGTGGGTCAGAGACTATCCTTTCACACTCTGAAACTAGAGGACAGTGGGTCAGACACTGTCCTTTCACACTCTGGGACTGGAGAGGACAGTGGTTCAGGCACAGGCCTTTCACACCCTGGGACTGGATGGGACATTGGGTCGGACACTGTCCTTTCACACTCTGGCTCAAATACAAATATATAGACAAATCTTTGAAGATGGCAGGACAATGCGAGAAAGCTATTCAAAAGCAGATGGATCTTTGGTTTTATGACTAAAGCATAGATTACAAAAGTGGGTGGGATAGGCTTAATCTTTTTGAAACACTGGTTAGCTCCTAACTGGAATATTGTGGCAAAGTCTGGACACTCTGTTAAAGCTGTCAAAGGTTTAGAGTACAAGGGGATTTACTAGAGTAAATCATGAGTTATACAGAGAGACAAGAGCAACTGGACTTCTTCCCTCTAGAGCAAAGGATGTTAAGGAGAAATTTAATAGAGATGTAAAGATGTTTAGAATTTTCAATCATTTGATAGATTAAATCATTTTATCCCTTGTTTAACTCAAGAGAGGGGAGCAGGAGATTAGCAGCTTGAATGGAGGCTAGGAACCAGGAAGGGTGAGTCATCGGTGAGGCAGGCAGGGGCGGCCTGTGTTTTTAAACTTAATTCTGGGCAATCATGAGGACACTAATGCTGAGATGGCTAAAGTGAATTGGCAAATTAGGTTAAGGGAGAGGTCAACAGAGATGCAATGGCAAACATTTGATGGGATATTTCAGACAGAATAGATACATTCCAACAAGTAAGGAAAAGCCTTTGAGACGGACCCACCATCCATGGTTAACTAAAAAGGTTAAATATAGTATCAAACTTAATGAAACACATTTGATCGTGCAAAGACAGGTGGCAGGTCAGAAGATTGAACAGGATATAAGGAACAGCAATGAATGATAGGGATCAGTGCTGGGACCTCAACTCTTTACAATTTATATAAATGACTTGGATGAAGGGATGGTTGCCAAATTTGGTGATGACACAAAGACAGATAGGTAAGTAATTTGCAAAGAGGAGGCTGCAAAAATATACAGATAGGTTAAGTGCGTGGCCAAAGATTTAGCAAATGGAATATAATGTGAGAAAATTTGAAATTGTCCATTTTGGTAAGAAGAATAAAAAAGAAGCATGTTATCTAAATGGTGAGAAATTGGAGGGTGCAGAGGGATCCTGGTGTCCTAGTGCATGAATTATAAAAGGCTAATATGCAGACACAACGAGTAATTAAGGAAGTTAATGGTATGTTATTGTTTATTGCAAAGGGAATTGAATACAGAGGTAGGGAGGTTAAGCTTCGGTTGTAAAGGGCACAAATGAGACCACATTTGAAGTACTGTGTACAACATTGGTGACCTTATTTAGGAAAGGATGTAAATGCATAGGAAGCAATTCAGAGAAGGTTTAACACCAGGAATGGGTGGGCTGTCTTATGAGGAAAGGTTGGCCAATCTAGGCTTGTATCCACTAGAGTTTAGAACAGTGAGAGGCAGCTTAATTGAAACATAAAAGATTCTGAGGAGTTTTGACAGGGTGAATGTGGAAAGGACGTTTCCTCTTGTGGGAGAATCTAGAATGAAGGGTCAATGTTTAAAAATAAGGGGTCGTTCTTTTAAAATGGAGATGAGGAGAAATCTTTTCACTCTGAGGGTTGAGTGTCTTTGGAACTCTCTTCTGAAAAGGAGGTGGAAGCAGAATCTTTGAATATTTTTAAGGCAGAAGTCGATAGATTCTTGGTAGGCAAGGGGGTGGCAGGTTATCGGGAGTAGGCGGAATTCAGATTCGAGGTTACTGTCAGATCAGCCATGATCTTTTTAAATGGCAGAGCAAATTTGATGGGCTGAGTGGCCTACTCCTGCTCCTCGTTTGTATGTTTGATACTTTATTTTGGAAGAAACAATGTGATATTTTTGTTCACTTTTTATTTAGTGTTTACTTAAGTGTCCAGTTTCACCACTGTGTGGGATATGGCTGAACTTCAGTCCCAGCTGACCCTCCCATCTCTGCACTGTACAGCAGAGCGTCCAAGGACACTCTCAGCAGGGTTAATTAAAATGTTGTAGGAACTCAAAATCCTGTAAGGACACTGCCAATCAATACCCAGAGATGGATTCACATGTGGCCTGTATGATACCAGCCTTTGGGCTCTTAATTTTCTTACCTTAACTGATTGTTCCCACCAGTCCTCCTACACCACACCCAGTTCACATGCCCCTTCCCATTTTACTCTCCACACCCTCAATCACACCCTATGTCCTCTCCTAGATCCCTCTTCCACTCTTTCAATACCGTAACATCACTCCAACCACTCCCGCCTGCCATGGGAGTCAGAGTGAGCGAGGGGCAGATCATGGAAAGGTCCGTTAACCTTGGGCAGGATTTTACGGTTTCAGGAGGAGCGAGGGCGTAAAATCCCACCCATAGTGTCATAGTCTCTCTCCCTCAAACTGTAACTAAAATTCAATCATATTTTGCTCGCTACTACCCAGGGGTGTCTTCAACGAGACTGTTAATTATCCCCACCTCACTACACAATACCAGGCCTGCTCTCTGAATGTGCTGTTCTAAGAAACTATCCCAAACAAATCAATTAACTCCTTATCTAGGCTACCTTTCTCCATCTGACTTTTCCAGTCTTCATGTAAATTAAGATTTTCCATGATGATCTCTGTGCCTTTCTGACAAGCTCCAATTATTTCTTCCTTTATGCTCTACCCTACCATGAGCTTACTATTAGGCGGGGGCCTGTACACAACTCCCACAAGTAACTTCTTACCTTTACCATTTCTCATCTCTACCCAAACTATTTCCATATCCTGATTTCCTGAACTTAGGCCATCCCGCCCTATTGTGCTAATAACATCATTGACTGACAGAGCCACCCCTCCACTTTTTCCTCACTCCCTGTCCTTCTCAAGTATCTTGTGCCCTTCAATATTCAGGTCCCAATCTATGTCCTCCTGCAGCCAGGTCTCCATAAAGGCTATCAAATTGTACTTATTTTAATGTGCGCTCTCAGTTAATCTGTTTTGTATCAAACACTTTGTGCATTTGGATACAGAGCTTTTAGTTTTATCCTTTTATCTTTTTTTCTCATCTCTCATCTCATCTGTTGATTTACTGTCAGATTTGTACTTTCTATCTCTTCCTGTAATGGTCTGTTTTTCATTTCCCGTAATAACACCTTTCTCTTTTGCCTTGTCTCTGATCTTTGATTTAGCAGATCTTCCCAAATTTGAAACCTTGCTCAAATAATTTAGTTTAAAACTCTCTCTACTTCCCAGTTATGTGGCCCACAAGAACATGAGTCCCAGCATGGTTCAGGTGTAGACTGTCCCAAAGGTAGAGATCCCACTTTCCCCAGTATTGGTGCTTGCGCCCCACGAACCGGAACCCTTTCCTCCCACACCAGTCTTTAAGCCACTCTTATGTTTCACTAATCTGATTTGTCGTATGCCAATTTGCACTTAGCTCAGGTAATAATCTAGAGATCATGACCTTTGAGGTTCTGCTTCCTTAGTTCCAAGATCCTCATATTGACTATGCAGAACCTCCTTCTTTGACCTGCCTATGTCATTGGTATATACATGGAGCGGAACGACTGGTCCTCCCCCTCCCACTGCACCTGCCACTCTAGCCCTGAGCAGATATTCCCGAACCCTGGGACTGGGCAGGCAACACAGCCATCTGGACTCATGCTCTTTGCACAAAGATCTCTCTGACTATACTATACCTACTAGTACTACATTCATTCCTCCCCTCTCCCGCTTGAATAGCTTCCTGTACCACGATGCCATGGTTAGTTAGCTCATCCAACCTGCAGCCCTCACTCTCACCCGAACAAGCTGAAAAAACCTCAAACCGGTTGGACAATTGTAAAGGCTGAGGCTCCTGTGCTCTTGTCCCTTACCTGCCTCACCTGCAGTCACACCCTACTGTCCCTGAAAACAGACCAAATCAAAAGATTCTGTCCTAAGAGGTGTGACTGCCTCTTGATACAAAGAATCCAGGTAACCTCCCCCCTCCTCCTGACATGTCACAGTGTTAGAACTTCAGCCTCTAGCTCATGAACTCTGAGCCAAAGCTGCTTGAACTTCAAACACTTACTGTAGATGTGTTTGTCACGGATTAAACGGGCATCCAGGAGTACCCACATGCTGCAGCTGTAACACACCACCTGTTAATGCATGCCAATTAACTATTTAATTATTTTATTCAATTTTATATTTCACTTTTATATATTTAATTTCCTTACCACCAGTTGCAAGACTACTTGGAAGCTTAGGAATGAACTAAACTGTAGTCACTTGTCAGATCCTCACCAAATAACTAGCTTCTTCTCCTGTAGCAGGCTAAGGCCATTTTCTGAAAGCTGAGAAAGTTAGAAAACAAGAAGAAAAAGTATATCTCCTTCCCTTCTTTCCTTAATTACCCATCTCCCAGCACTCTATCTTAATCACACTTTCTGCAGTAAACCTGCCAAAAGCACTCCTTGCCTCCTATATACCAAATTTCCACTTTGAACCAAATTCCCCAAATATACTCACTCGGTCTCTGTCTCTCTTAGGCTGAACTCTCCCCTCACTGATCACACGTCCTTACTGATCTGGATGATCCATCTCGGCCTCCTCCGCAACTCCCCAGCATCTCAGATGTCAATCTTCAGCAAATTTGATTCACTCCACATGATATCAAGAAATGGCTGAAGGTACTGGACACTGCAAAGGCTATGGGCCCTGCCAATATTCCAGCAATAGTACTGAAGGCTTCTGCTCCAGAACTTATCACATCCCTAACCAAACTATTCCAGTGCATCTACCCAACAATGTGGAAAAATGCCCAGGTATGTCCTATACACAGAAAGCAGGACAAATCTAATCTGGTCATTAGTTTTCTCTCGATCATCAGTAAAGTGATGGAAGGGATCATCAAATGGCATTTGCTTAGCAATCACCTGCTCACTGATGCTTAGTTTGGATTCCACCAGGTCCACTCAGCTCCTGACCTCATTACAGCTTTCATTAAAACATGGAAAAAGAGCTGAACTCCAGAGGTGAGTTGAGAGTGATTTCCCTTGACTTGAAGGCCAAATTGACTGAACGTGGCATCAAGGAATCTAAGCAAACCTGGAACCAGTGAGGAAAGGGGAAACCTCTCTGCTAGTTGGAGTCATTCTTAGCAGAAAGGAGATGGTTGTGGTTGTTGGCGGTCAGTCATCTCAGACCAAAGACCATAAGACATAGGAGCAGAAGTGGACCATTTGACCCATCAAATCCGCTCCGCCATTCAATGAGATCATGACTGATCTGATGTGAAAATCCTCTACTCCGCTTTCTCGCCTTAGCCCATAACATTTGATTCCTTTACTGATTAAAAATCTGTCTAGATCAGTCTGGAACATACTTAACAACCCAACCTTAACAACCCAACCTTTACAACCCTCTACGGTAAAGAATACCATAAATTTACTACCTTTTGAGAGAAGACATTTTTCCTCATCTCTATCTTAGCTGACGACATCACTGTAGTAGGTCGGATCTCAAACAATGATGAGACAGAGTACAGGAATGAGATAGAGAATCTGGTGAACTGGTGTGGCAACAATAATCTATCCCTCAATGTCAACAAAATGAAGGAGATTGTCATAGACTTCAGGAAGCGTAAAGGAGAACATGCCCCTGTAAACATCAACGGGGACAAAATAGAAAGGGTCGAGAGCTTCAAGGTTTTAGGTGTCCAGATCACCAACAACCTGTCCTGGTCCCTTCATGCCGACACTATAGTTAAGAAAGCCCACAAACGCCTCTACTTTCTCAGAAGACTAAGGAAATTTGGCATATCAACTACGACTCTCACCAGTCTTTACAGATGCACCATAGAAAGCATTCTTTCTGGTTGTATCACAGCTTGGTATGGCTCTTGCTCTGCCCAAGACCGCAAGGAACTACAAAAGGTCGTGAATGTAGCCCAATCCATTACGCAAACCAGCCTCCCATCCATTGACACTGTCTCCACTTCCCGCTGCTTCGGCATAATTAAGGACCCCACACACCCCGGACATTCTCTCTTCCACCTTCTTCTGTCAGGGTCATGTACCAACCGACTCAAGAACTGTTTCTTCCCTGCTGTTGTCAGACTTTTGAATGGACTTACCTTGCGTTAAATTGATCTTTATCTACACCCTAGCTATGACTGTAACACTACATTCTGCACTCTCTTGTTTCCTTCTCTATGAACGGTATGCTTTGTCTGTATAGTGCGCAAGAAACAATACTTTTCACTGTATACTAATACATGTGACAATAATAATCAAATCAAATGAGCCTCTTACTCGGAGATTATGCCCTCTGATCTTAGACTTCCCCCCACAAGGGGAAACGACCTCTTAGCATCTGCCCGTCAATCCCGAGAATCCTATATGTCTCAATAGAGTCACCTTTCATTTTTCTGAACTCCAATGTGTACAGGCCCAACCTACTCAATCTCTCCTCATAAGAAAATCCCGCTATATCCAGAATCAACCTAGTGAACTTCCTTGGTTCCAGGAAATCATCGTAGACATTTATCAGGCTAGTGTCCTAGGACCAACCATCTTCAGCTGCTTCAACAATGAACTCCCATCCATCATAAGATCAGAAGGGGGGATGTTCACTGATGACTGCACAATGTTCAGCACCATTTGCTATTCCTCAGATAATGAAGCAGTCCATGTCCAAAGGCAACAAGTCCTGGACAATGAATGAGCTGACAAGTGGCAAGTAACATTCATGCCACACAAGTGCCAGGCACCAACCATCTCCAACAGAATACAATCTAACCATCTTCCCCCTTGACATTCAATGGCATTACTATTGCTGAATCCCCTACAATCAACATCCAGGGGGGTTACCATTGACTAGAAACTCACCTGAACTAGCCATATAAGTACTGTGCCTTCAAAGAGCAGGTCAGAGGCAAGGGATTCTGTGGCAAGTAACTCATCTCCTGACTCCCCAAAGTCAACACAGTCCACAGTCAACAAGGTACAAGTCAGTAGTGTGATGGAATGCTCTCCACTGCCTAGATGAGTGCATCTCCAACACTCAAGAAGCTTGACACCATCCAGGACAAAGCAGCCCACTTGATTGGCACCACATCCACAATCATTCACTCCTTCCACCACCGATGCACAGTGGCGGCAGTGTGTACTATCTGCAAGATGGACTGCAGCAACTCAGCTCCTTCAACAACATGTTTCAAACCCATGACCACTACCACCTAGAAGGAAAAGCAGATACACCACCACCTGGAAGACCCCTCCAAGCCACTCACCATCCTTACTTGGAAATATATTGCCATTCTTTCACTGCTGCTGGGTCAAAATCCTGGAATTCCCTCTCCAACAGTATTGTGGGTGTACCTACACCACCGGGGCTGCAGCAGCTCAAGAAGTCAGCTCACCACCACCTTCTCAAAAGCAATTAGGGATGGGCAATAAATGCTGGTCTAATCAGCAACACCCACATCCCTTGAAAAATATAAAAAAAGACCATGCTAGTCTCAACAAATAACAATGATGCACACACAAATAAAATGAAACTAATGTAACGTGAAATACTTGCAAGTGAAATTTAGTTTTGAAAAACATCCTTTGTGCCCTCAAGTCTTATATTAATTGCAATGGAATGGGAAGGTAAGTTTTGGCTGAGGTGCACAGCCTCCCTGTTTGTCTGGGAAGCTCTTTCATAGCCCACCTGTACCTGCCAACAGTAGATTACACACCCAGAAGCTTCCCCACTGCAGAATCACATATGCGCCCCATTCACACTATCAGCACTTAACATTTGTATTGCTAATTGCGTGAGAAATGAGAAAAAGTAAGCAAGCAGAAATGGTGTTCGACAAAACCTCCCATGCTGTATTAGAATGGAATGACAATGCTGCATTCAAATTAGAAGACTTTTTTTGACATCGGAGCAATGTTAAGAGTAACACTTAGCAATAGAAAGATTGAGACAGATCAGAGGCATGACTACAAACAGGGTGCTAAGTTTATCTTTAACAGTGATGCTTTTCAAAATAAAGTGATGTTTTTAAATAAACTGAGTGACAAACCTCCTGGGAGCTCTTTGCTAAAACTCTCAGCCGCAGCAATAATTTTCAATCAAACAACAATGAAACAATGAAAATAAACACTGGGAACTTCTTGAATGAGTACCTGAAAAGCCTACGAACAGAAACACAGAAGTCAGCTAGTCAACAGCCTTCAACACCTCCTGGACAATCCCTTTGGACAAGTAGCTACTCTTGGCCTGCAGGCACGCCACGTAAGAAGTCTTCTTCTCAGAGGCCAGGTGAACCCAACAGTAGCACCTAGAAATGGAAACTGGAGTCCTTTATAGTAAGGAAGATTTGCTGGAACTATCCCTAAGCCATTGGAAGATGGTTCATAATTCCCATTCACGTGTCCAAGATCTGAAATCTTCTGGCAAGTTTGAGTAAATCTTCGCACACCCGTCAGCCTGAGAAGCTTACAGGGCATTGTCAGCACAGCAAATTCTCATCAAGGTTACACCTCTTCATGTGCAAATCTTTTAATAACTACAAATAATCTGATAACAGCTTTAAGAGATTTACAACAACAGTTTGCAAATTAACACCTGACATACACAAGAAACCACTCACTTGTCAGGACACACCCAATTAAACAGAACAGCACTCCTGGTAGCTCAGGTTGGTAAGGGCACTGCTTGGTATGGTTTTGACCAATAGCCCCAGTGGCTGCAGTGAGTCAACTGGTCACCACTCGGGCAATAGTTGTGGGAGTTGTAACTGGCCAGATCATCGCTGGTTCAGGAAGGGGACCACACACCTCGGAGTCCCATTTTTGTGGTTGGGACAGGTGCATATGGACATTGGGCAAGAACAATTTCATTGTTGGCCAGGAGGGAATACTATAGTTGAAATTACCTCACCTGCTATGTGAATGGTTGCTTAAGTGAGGTATCATAGGGTATTCAGTATATAGAACTGCACACAAAACATAAGTCACGAAACTGCTGGAGAGAAGAGAAAGAATAGTTTTAGTAGATGTTCATGATACTGTAGCCTATTGTTTAGCCTGTATTGGAATACACCCTGGGGTCTGGACAGTAATGCAATCCTTGAAACCTATGCTTTATATTAAGAAGCCAAGCATTTTGTTTGTTTATAAGGGAACCCATATTAATTGATCGAGTTTTATTTTTCACTAGAAAATACACATCCATGGATTTTCTGTCGTCATTGCATATTTAATGACTGAGCTTACACAGGTCCATGGGGTAGATACTCGGATGTATATCTGCTCGAGATGGTGCACCTTTTTTGTAGACTTAGGTCATCTGACAGCAAATGAATCTGGGTAGTAAAATGATGGTTTTGATAGAGTTGGGAGTCCTCCTTTGATTAGGGAGCTGGATAAACACTTGGGGGGGAAAAAAGTTCATACTTGAAAGAGTGCATTTAATGGGAAAGTTCCTTTAAAGACAGCACAGGCATGTTGGACCAAATTAGCTCCTTCTGTAGTGTCAAATTCTACAATCTGGTAATCCAGCTCATACTTTATGAATGCCTTTTGGGTCATCATCGGAAGCAAGTACACTGTTCAAGGGATTTGTTGAGCAGAATTGTCAAAAAAGGAGGGGTGGAGTGGGCAGGTCCCATTGGTGAAACTCATATATGGATGAGTCTTGGAAGAGACATTTAGTTTGGACATGGTTGAATTCCACCCCCATTCAACATTGTAAAGTATTAACAATCTTGCACAAAACTTGCTCCAAATACATAAAAGGCACTTGAGATTGCAGTCTGGGAATTCCTTCCTGCTTTACACAGGTGGATAGCATTCTGGAATGTGGACGATGTCTTACGTGATAAACTTGAATTCAGTACATGCGCCAACAATCCAGACTCTTCCAGAATAGTGGTTGAATCCTGCCCCCCCCCCCCCCCCAACCCCCAACCAACCAACCAACCAGGTACAAATGGGACCAAATCTCTCATTGAGCAGGCTGTGAAATTAGTAACAATAATTTGCTTTATGTAGCAACTTTAATGTAATAAAATGTCCCACAGCTTTTCACAGGGGGATTATAAAATATTTGACACCCAGCCACCAAAGTAGATATTAGGAAAGATGGACAAAAGGTTGATCAAAGTGGTCAGTTTTAAGGAGTATTTTTAAGGTGAAAAGAGAGGTAGAGGTGGAGAGGTTCAAGGAGGGAATTCCAGAGCCAGGACCTAGGCAGCTTTATGCACAGCCTGCTGTGCGGGAGCAATTAAGGTCAGGGATGCTCAAGAGGCCATGTTAAAGAAGTGTGATTATCTCAGAGTATTGAAGGGCTGAAGGAGATTAGAGAGATGGGAGGAGCAAGGCAATGGAGGGATCTGAAAACAAGGATGAGAATTCTAAAAGCAAGGCATTACTTAACCAGGAGCTAATGTAGGTCAGTGAGCCCAGAAATGATGGATTAATTGGACTTAATATGCGTAAGGATGGGAGAGGCTTGGATTTCAAATTTATGGAATATAGAATATGGAAGTCCTCGGAAACAGAGTTTGGATGCCAGAGCAGTGTCGAGAGACCAAATATTATTTCTCTACGCTGGTGATTTTTGCAATTAATCAACTTACTCACTGTTCTATCTTGAAAAGAATTATCCAAGCAGTTTCATAAGGTTCAGGGATTGAAAAGTATTTAAAAACATTTGATGAATTAAATACATTTTATTTATTTTCTCTCAGGAATAGGGATTCATCAGTGACCAGGACCCTTGTCTGGTAAAGCTAAGAATATCTCTAATCCTGCTTATCAGAATCTGCCTGACTCATCAGCCACTGTATTACTGGAATATTTTTTTCATCACTTGGCCTAGAACAGAATGTCCTGGTAACTATAAACAAATGTAGTTATATAAGTGAGGCTGAAAGAAGCTTAATAGTTAGGCTTCTCCCTCTTCCCACTGCAAATGTTCTATTTTATCAATACTATTACACTCTCTGCTCCTTGAATTTCCCTCCCAGTTCCTTCTAATATACTTCTTCCTCCCCACATTGAAATCATGACAACTACACATTTCCTATATACTCTAAGGGTCTCCAACCTGTGCAATTCTCCCTTCAATAATCCATAGCTAATTATTTCTTCCAAGTCTCTCTTCAACCTTGGTGTTCAGCACCATGAGCACTGACAATTATGAAGTAGCAGTGAAGAGGAAAATAATGTACACATCAAGAGAAAATGTGGAAAGGAGAGCAAGTCAGCCCTGGATGGAAAAAGGCAACAGAAATATAGGATGTAAAGGATATTGGGCATGATGTGGAGATGCCGGCGTTGGACTGGGGTAAACACAGTAAGAAGTTTAACAACACCAGGTTAAATTGGTAGCAAAAGCCACACAAGCTTTCGGAGCTCTAAGCCCCTTCTTCAGGTGAGTGGGAATTCTGTTCACAAACAGAGCTTATAAAGACACAAACTCAATTTACATGAATAATGGTTGGAATGCGAATACTTACAACTAATCAAGTTTTAAGAAACAAAACAATGTGAATGGAGAGAGCATCAAGACAGGCTAAAAAGATGTGTATTGTCTCCAGACAAGACAGTTTCACTGGCTGTCTTGTCTGGAGACAATACACATCTTTTTAGCCTGTCTTGATGCTCTCTCCATTCACATTGTTTTGTTTCTTAAAGACTTGATTAGTTGTAAGTATTCGCATTCCAACCATTATTCATGTAAATCGAGTTTGTGTCTTTATAAGCTCTGTTTGTGAACAGAATTCCCACTCACCTGAAGAAGGGGCTTAGAGCTCCGAAAGCTTGTGTGGCTTTTGCTACCAAATAAACCTGTTGGACTTTAACCTGGTGTTGAGGATATTGGGATCAGGCAGAGATGCACTATAAAGGTTGATGGAGAGGCTGGTTAGAGACAATTTGTGTGTGTGTAATGTCTTTTAACATTCATGGTCATGGAAGGATTTGAAACCAATATAGGCCAGCGAGCACAGTGGTGATAGGGCAATGGGACTTGTTACAAGTTAATACGTGGCAGCAGTTTTGGAACACCTCAATTTTATGGAGGGTAGAGTGTGGGAGATGAACCATAAATGCGTTGGAATAGTCAAAAAGAGGAAACAAAGGCATGGATGAAGCTTTCAGTAGCAAATGAGACAGCAGTGCAGTGATAATGTCACAAATAGTAATCGAGATCCAGGCTAATGCTCTGGGGAAATGGGTTTAAATACCACTCTGTTAACTTGTGGAATTTAAATGCAATTAATAAATTTTATAAATCTGGCCTCAGTAATGACAATCATGAATCCATCATCAATTGTCACCAAAACCCATTTAGCTCATTAATGGCCCCTTGAGGAAGGAAATCTGTCGATCTTCTGTCGATCTTACCTAGCTTGGCCTACATTTAACTCCAGACCCACAGCACAGCAGTGTAGTCAACTCAACTACCGTCTGAAATGGCCTGGCAAATCATTCATCTCAAGGGCAATTAGGGATAGATGACAAACACTGGCTTTGCCAGCAATGCCCACATAACATGAAAAAAGAATGATGATGAACTGTTTGAATTTTTTTTAAAATCAAGACCTGCATTACAGGACCAGAGAGCTAAAGTACAGGAGATAGGACATGATCACAGCATCACACAGGAGTGATTGGACATCTTCACTTCTGGAGAAAAGATGTAGAAATATTGATTTAGGAAGTTGTCAGGATATTTCCAGCTTGTTCAAAAACCTTACCTGACCCAGAGTGTAACTTTAATTCTCTACTTAGCCCCAAGCCATGCTCTGGTCACCACACTTCAGGAAGGATATGAAAGGCACTGGAGAAAAAATCCATGAGAATGGTTCCAGGGATGAGAAACTTTTGCTACTTGGATTAGAAAAGCAGGGGCTGTACTTTTTGGAAAAATAGATTGCAAGATTTGGTAGAAGTGTTCAAAATCATGAGGTGTATGGACAAGATCGATAGAATGTGTTCCTATTGACAGAAGGGTTAAGAACAAGAGGGCACCAAACTAAGGCAAATGGCAAAAGCACCAGAAAGATGAACCATAGAATCCCAACAGTGCAGAAAAAGGCCACTTGACTCAGAATTTGCACCGACTTTCCGAAGGAGCATCCCACCCATGCTCTCCCCTCTGTCCTATCCCCCCATATTTACCGTGACTAATCCATCCAACCTGCACATCTTTGGACTGTGGGAGGAAACTGGAGCACCAGGAAGAAACCCACGCAGACACGGGGAGAACGTGCAAACTCCACACTAACATTGAGAAAAGCTTTTGACCCAGCGAGTGTTTAGGATCTAGAAATCACAGCTTGAGAGTGTGGTGGGGGCAGATTCAATCGTGGATTTTGAAAAGGATGTGGATAATTATCTGGAAAGAATTTAAGTGATGGGGAAAAGGCAGGGGAGTTGAAGAGACAAGTTGCTCTACCAGAGAGCCGACACGGATAGAAGGGGCCAAACATGAATTACCCAAGTGACCAGTGCCAACGTGTGCTGAGGTGATTAGTGGTGGCAAGTGATTCAAACATTAGTACATCCATTTCTGTCCTTACTCAACAGTCTCCCCTTGCAGAGGGAAGAGTGTGTAAGTAATGATCAGGAATTGTGATCCCCACCGTCCTTGCCCTGTAGATACTATGGCCAAGTGCAGTACCATAGTTCATCAGCTGAGAACAACAAACTTAGCATAAGCAGAGTTTCAAATCCACACAGATCTGCTGTATGGCCCAGGCACAACAGACTCAATGGCCTGCTTCTGTATATCATATCATTTTAGGTCAACCAGTACCACACCAAAACCAAAACTTGGTGTTATGTGCAGCTTTAACTGTGGAGCAGAAAAGGAGGGCGAGGGTTGGCCATGATAAATTGCCCCTTATTGTCTGAGGGTGTGCAAGTTATTTGGATTTGCCATGCTAAAATTATCCCGGTTTAAATATGTGGTGTTATGGGGATAGGGTGGAGGATGGGCCTGGGGGGAATGCTGTATTGAAGAGTTGGTGCAGACGTGATTGGCCAAATGGCCTCCTTCTGCACTGTAGGGATTCTATGATTCCAAGAATTTAAAAACAACTTCACACTCAAATTGTCTCAAACATTTGTACACAAATTTAAACACAAGAGAAAACATCACCTGAAGTTGAAAAGGCAATTCAGAACTTGATGCAGCTTTTAGAATTCACTTTATTTTTTTTATTTAAAAAAAACATTTATAACGAAGCAGCACTGGCAGATTTACAGAGCAAGTTGGTGGTGATTACACAGGACTCAGCCATAACAAGTGAGCCAAATCTCAGCCAGGCAACACGGCAGTTACAATGCCACGTTCTTCAGAAAAAAATATAAAGTGCATGTGGCAAGTACTTTTAAAGCGTCGATACAAACGAGGTAATTGGAACATGCCACTCAACTACACACACAGAACAAAGTTTGGACCCTGCCTTCATTGCTTTCGCCCCAGTTCACAAGCACAAATCTGTCTGCAGTCACAGTGCAAGCAATTTCTTAATGGTGCATTTGGTAAAACCGTTGTAACCAAGGAAGGTTTGGGGTCTGAGTGTTCAACTACAGCAGGAGACACTTTTTTGCTCTTATCTCAATTCAGAGTGGGCTGCACTGACAACAGGCTGGACGTGCAATGGGTATCCACAACAAAACTGAACTCTCTTCCATGTGGATCAGTAATAATGAAAAGTTCCAGGTGTTTGAACATTCAATATGCAACTTTGAGGGGCAAGTATGAAGTCTTGACCTTAAGAGCATGTAAATGTGCATACCACCCACCTCCCCAACAGAAACGAGATTGAAAGGCTGCTCAATATGAGCATTGTTACACATGGAACAGAGTTACACGGCGAATGCTCACAAAATGAACAGCTCCTTCAGTACTGCCAAAACTCATTGTGATGGGCAAACAGCAAAGAATTGACAGATTGATGCACCTCTGGGAAAATACTGAGGAAGAGCTCCTCATCTTTCATTTAGGCACTTTATAGCCTTCATGACTCAATAATTTCAGACCAAAATCTTGCTGCCCATTTTGCTTCCTTTCCTTAGCATATTTCCGTTTCTTTTGCTTGCAATCAGCAGCACACCTGCTCTAGGCACCAATTATTTATTTTCTTGCCCTATTATCATTTTCTGTGGCCCTGGCACTAACGCTTCTGTCTTTTAGTCTCTCCCACCTTCTACCCTATCACAGACCATCCTTCGGTACTTGTCCACCCACCCCCTGGTCAAAACCTAGCACACTTCTAACATTTCCCAGTTCTGATGGGAGATCTCAGGGCCCGAAATGTTAACTGTTTCTCTCTTCACAGATGCTACCTTACCTTAAGCTGAGTGTATCTAGCATTTTGTTTTCATTTCAGATTTCCAGCATCTGCAGTATTCTGTTTTTTGATATATGGAAATTGTTGTCGAAGGCTTTATTTTGATTAAATGTGGGACTGCCTGATGCAGTGGATTAGCTCTTGGCCTTTATGAACATGGGTTTAAATCCAGAAAGACTGATAGGATGGAAATTTGAAAGTTTGTACTTTTTAAAAAAACTTTAAAACTCATGTGAGCTGAGTTTGCACAGTCTCAGCTCCTGGTGAAAATTGGGCCCAGCTCAAACAATCTGCCAACCACACATTTCAGACTAAAGCTGAAACATACGGGAACAGAAGGAGATTTACTCTATATTTAAACTGTGTATTGGACTCAGCTCAGGTTCAATATGGGTTTGATACAGAGTAAAGTTAGAGTTGCAGCAAGTACTTCCAGGTTTGATAAGAATACTGACCCCTTGACATTGCCTCATCAGGCATTCTAATATCATGCACAACTTGGGCTAAATGCACAATGAAGGTCCCTCTGCAATGTCTTAAACTCTCAGATCAGATGCCACTTGTGTTATGGAGTAAAGCTCCCTTTACACTTTTCCACAAAGCATTCCAGGACCAGGTACAGCATTGGGTCAGCATGAACAAAATGATTTCCTCTTAACCTCGGGTGGAGTACTTCCACTGTGCTGTTGAAAAGTTTCTCCATGCAACATATCAGGTTCTAAACCAGTCAGTCAAGTGCAAATAATGGGTAATCTCGCACCTAATAGGGGCTTGGCTGCAAGTGTCATTCCACACAAGATACATTTGACCAGCCCTCATCCCATTGGCTCGGATCAGACTTGAACCCAGATCCCAGAAGTCCACATTACAGAGACTATAATCGGCTCTCCAGCAATTGTGTGTTATGGCAAAGTGTCTACAGCGACTAACGAGCCTTCTCTCTGCTGCCAGAGTCTGCTGTTTTTGCAGCAATTTATTTTCATCTCCGCCATCAGTGAGCATCTGTACAAAGCACAACATGTATTTGTGAACACTCCATTAGTCAGCTGCTGAATAGTGCAAACACTGCTTAGTAAAAGCAGATTGTTCTTCAGTTTGGTATGGGCTGTTAGAATGAGAGGTGCTGTTGATATGGATTGCACACAGTAGTTCATTTAAAAACTTGGATCTGAGCTCGAGCTGCATGAAGTTTTAATGAGTGCATATCTTGAAGCTTCCTGTCGAAGTTTGCTTTATATTTAGTAATGATCAGTACCTTTACAACATGTGCTGCCTGAAAATTATCTTAGACAGAGCTTTTTTTCCCTCTTCTAAAGGTGCCAACTCTTGTTAGCATACAGTTTCATAGGCATCTTCCAGGATTTTTGAGTGCTCAGTTTAAATGTGCGTGCCTAGACTGAGAATGCTGGCAGACCATGGGGTTAGCAAAACTAAACTCTCCCCCCACCCTACCCAATGCCCATACTTTCTAATCAGTCACTCAGCAATGATCAGACATGGGAATCCTGGCTGATTTTTCCTCTACCTAGCCCAGGAGCACCAAGGACAACTATAAGGCTCCAAACTAATGCCTCAAATGCCAGCTAAGATAACAAGCTGAGAATCCATCCTGGGATCTTCTCATCTGTGTTTTTTAGTGTTACCCTGGCAGTGTCCTCAGTAATTAATCTTCGGAAAAGACATTTTGAATGTGAGACTGTTCTGACTGCGCCAGAGACACATTCCAAAGTGCAGAGTCTAGGAGCTGCTCCTCTGTACAAAGGATACAAATTAAAGAGAGTGTGGGGAGATCAACTTACCGAACAGAGGGAAGATGATCAAGCAATATGTTACCTTGTTAACTTAGAGCACATCATGAAAAGCAGAATGCAAGATTAAATAGAGTGAGGAGAGAGATTGATCAGTGATTACTGAAGATAAACAGAGGATATAATTAGATACATTTGGGCAAAGTGCATCAGTATGTTACTAAAGATAAACAGAACAAAATTATGTAGCTTGGTTATCAGTGCCAGTGTGTGTATATTCCCCACCTGAAAAGATTCTGCAATTCAACTCTGATGGGAAATAAATGCGGCCTTTTTCCATTGTGGTCCATATGCAAAAAAATAAGTGCAAAAAGAATTGCTTGTTCTTTCGGTAAATTGCTCTTTTGGGGAAACCTTCTCACATACGGTTTACAGCTCCCTAAAGGAAAAGCAAACTACACAACATCACCCTTCCCCCCCTATTACAGCACATCAAACCATCACTTCAAGCTACTTCACCAGAGAACTTAAATAATCAAACACATACCATCTGTCACTACCCCATACTATCAGAACATTTCTTTCTCATGTCTTCCAAAGAAATTAAGATCAACATACTTATCCAGGTCAGAAGGGAGAGCGTAGGGAGGGAGGCAAAGCAGACACAATGGCAATAACCACTACCATTGATATGGCAGCAGGAAGCCACGGACAGAGTAAACAACTGGGCACCTTAGGTGGCTAACCCATGTCAAGTAGGATGGCTCCACATCCCTAAGTCGATCACAGCAGCTGGTACACAGCACAGACCCTCCATGCAGTTCCTAAAGCGATATACTCCAGCAGGTGGAGAGTGTGCTTCTCATGAATGACTGTAAATGTACAAGAGTTCACCGCTGTTGTCTGACTGCCCTTTCAGTGATGCTGATGTACGAAAGGAGGCTCACTCTGCCACACTGCGTGCCATGGTTTGGACCATGCTACAGACCAACCTCCTGCGTGGGGCTGGAAGTTGTGTGTATATAAGGGACCGCCTGGTCATCTTCCAATCACGTCAAATTAAACCTCTGACCAAAGCACCACACGGCTTCCTTTGTCCACACTGATCACATGCTCTCCAGACGGCGACCACGACACTGCATTTACAGAGGAGCTGAACCAGGAGAAGAAAAAAAAGTACGAGTAAGGATTAGAGATACTCTTCAGCCCTTTTATCACCCCTAGCTGAGCTGGCTGGGTCTCACCTTCCGCCCTTTGCCAGACTGAGCTCATCTGAAACTCTTCAGGAGAATTAGGAGGCAAGTTTAGAAAAATGACACTTATAAAGAATCAGACTCTTGCAAAGCACATCGCAAGCAACTGAATCATTTATTTGCTACAAATAATGAACTGGAGCTTGAACTCTCAATCCTCTGACCCAGGGGTTGAAGTGCTATGAACTGAGATTAACTGGCACAATTTGGGAATCTAAAGAGGGGAGAATTGTACTTTACATATCTCCAGTTCCATCTGCCCCATAGTAAACAGCACAATAAATGTGCAGTTGTTCTCTGACTGCCCAGTGATGTTGCTGCACAGTGCTCTTAATCTTTTTTTGGTGCAGGGTAAGTGGACAAATCAAACACCACTCTCCTATGGGTTGGGTTTGCATTCCAGTAGCTGAGGGTGAGGTGATGGGAGGAATAAACAGGATGCCCCTGAGAAGTTCCAACATGGCAAACCAAATGCTGGAAGATCAGGAATCATATCAACCCCATGACAGACTGAGTAATCATACTCCTGGGCACTCCTGATAGCTAACCTAGCTTTCTGATCTAACTCGCAAGTCCTGTCACAAATATTCTGTGATAATAGAGTATGCAACTTTAGCTGGTTTAACTCCAGAAGTATCCTCAGAAAATACTGCCTGTGGAACAGGAGATGACAGGATTTCATTATTAGTCAGGATGACACTTCAGAATCAATGTCTACTAACTCTCCTCGGCCAGTGCCTGTCTGAGGACTTCAGGTGTAGGGTCAGTTGTAACGCCCTTTACGGTATTTTGGACACTGGCACTGTAGGCTCATACATGAAGCAAAACCACTTGGGCAGTGGTAAGGACAGACTATTGGAACACAACTAAAATGGTGCCGAACAAAAACTTTAAATTGCTGAATTTATAACAGCCTAATTGCTTGAAGGCAGTAAAAGGTCCCTCAACCAAGTATACCCTTGGGCAGGAGGCAATCACAGTGTTACAAGCAACTATTACAGCACATGCTCAGCAGTCATTCTAACAAACCTGTGGTGCTTTCCCAGAGTTCTTTCTATCTTCCCAGATTCAACACCCCACACATAAACTGTTCCATCCGAAGAGCCAGCAGCCACAAACTTCCCATCCGGACTGGAAAAGAGAACATGAATTGGTGTCGAGTGATTTCACAGGGCTGGATCCCCTTGAATAAAAGCTGCGCATATTACACAAAGTCAATGCCACACTGAGGGGTTAATGATTCAAACCATTCAAACTGAGTCATGCAGTTTGAGGAGCTGTGACATGACTGTTTATTTGCTGATGAGCTGAATTCATGGAAGCCCCAGGAGGACTTACCAGGACAAGAGATACAGTAATGTAATGACTTGTTACTGGAATATTGATCAAGTGAATGCGAGTTTAAATCCCCTCAAACCAGTTTCAAAATTTGAATTCAGCTGAAAAATATCTTATAAATACGAAACTGGTCATCAGTAAAAGTGACCATTAACCAATTAAACAAAATACTCCTTCACTAATCCCCTTCATGGTCTACTGCTTTTAGGTTTGGCTCAGATATGACTCCAGTTTCAAGCCAAAATGGTTGACAACTTAACCGTCTGCTTAAAGGCCAGGCAATTTTTGCCAGCATTGTTCACATCTGAAAATAAAGATAGAAAGTGAGGTTTTTGACAGTGGGTGAAAATAATGAGCTGCTGTTTATAGGTTTTCAGTGGGTTAATAGAGTCAATGTCGTATACTCTGAGTATCCATTAATTACCAGCACGATACTCAGATTGGCCAAAAAATTTCCAGAACAGACACAGGCACATCTAAAAATTTCACGAGGCTGATCTGTCTGGAGCCTTGCATCATCAATAACAACAATAAAAAAAAACAGAAGATTAACTTTACCTGCCCTTGTGGATTGGATCATGAATCTTCAAACTGTTGGGAGGGCCCTGATAGGCAATTAACAATGTTACTGAGCCAGGTTAGCCGATGGCTCAGATCTCAGACGTAGACCCAAAAAGATGCCAGAGAGACCTGTTTAGCTTTACCACCAGCAATCAGCGAGGGTTGGAGGCAAGTTATGAAGCATCACTGATACTTCCCACATTTTGAGAAATGGGTCAACGAAACCAAGTGCTACCATTCAATGCTCTCATCATCAGGAACACAGAGTATTTAATGTAACGTGAAGATGATTTTAACTTGTAAATAAGAACATAAGAAATAGGAGCAGGAGTAGGCCATCTAGCCCCTCAAGCCTGCCCTGCCATTCAATAAGATCATGGCTGATCTGAAGTGGATCAGTTCCACTTACCCACCTGATCCCTATAACCCCTAATTCCCTTACCGATCAGGAATCCATCTATCCGTGATTTAAACATATTCAACGAGGTAGCCTCCACCACTTCAGTGGGCAGAGAATTCCAGAGATTCACCACCCTCTGAGAGAAGAAGTTCCTCCTCAACTCTGTCCTAAACTGACCCCCCTTTATTTTGAGGCTGTGCCCTCTAGTTCTAGTTTTCTTTCTAAGTGGAAAGAATCTCTCCATCTCTACCCTATCCAGCCCCTTCATTATCTTATAGGTCTCTATAAGATCCCCCCCTCAGCCTTCTAAATTCCAACGAATACAAACCCAATCTGCTCAGTCTCTCTTCATAATCAACACCCCTCATCTCTGGTATCAACCTGGTGAACCTTCTCTGCACTCCCTCCAAGGCCAATATATCCTTCCGCAAATAAGGGGACCAATACTGCACACAGTATTCCAGCTGCGGCCTCACCAATGCCCTGTACAGATGCAGCAAGACATCTCTGTTTTTATATTCTATCCCCCTTGCGATATAGGCCAACTTCCCATTTGCCTTCTGTTGCACCTGCAGACTGGGTTTTTGCGTCTCATGCACAAGGACCCCCAGGTCCCTCTGCACAGCAGCATGTTGTAATTTCTTTCCATTTAGATAATAATCCAATTTGCTATTATTTCTTCCAAAGTGAATAACCTCGCATTTGTCAACATTATACTCCATCTGCCAGATCCTCGCCCACTCACTCAGCCTGTCCAAATCTCTCTGCAGACCTTCTATGCCCTCCACACGATTCACTTTTCCACTTATCTTTGTGTCGTCTGCAAACTTTGTTACCCTACACTCAGTCCCCTCCTCCAGATCGTCCTCTAAATGGTAAATAGTTGAGGTCTCAGTACCGATCCCTGCGGCACGCCACTGGTGGGGGCTACCAAATTAAAGCATTAACCTGGTCTGTGCACTCGTAATTCCAAGACACAGGAATTTAACAGATGCTCCCTCATTAATGTTGTCCTTACATAGACATTAGACCTCAATTACCTGAATGTTACTCTTGTCCAATCTGACCCACACTTGAATCCAGGTGCGCTGTGAAAAGAAATTGTATACTATCAAAGGCAGCACAGGGACAGGCACCAATCACCCACATTGGTTGATGTGATGAAGTACGTTAAGTGTTTGTGTTACTGGACTATTAATCCAGTAGCTGAGACAAAATTATTCACAATTCAAATTTGACTACAGCTGCTGCAGCATTTAAATTCAGCCAATTCAATAAAAATTGGCAATAAAACGTTAGAATCAGAAATGCTGTCTATGAACTCACTGGATTGTCATTAAAGTCCATTTGGGGAGGCATGGTGGTTAGCACTGCTGTCTCACAGCGCCAGGGACCTGGATTCAATTCCAGTCTTGGGTGGTTGTGTGTGTGGAGTTTGCACGTTCTCACCATGTCTCTGTGGGTTTCCTCTGAGTGCTCCGGTTTCCTCCCACAGTTCAAAGGTGTGCAAGTTAGGTGGATTGGCCATGGTAAATGTGCGGGGCTACGGGGATAGGGCAGAGGAAAAGGGCATAGATGGGATGCTCTTTTGGAGAGTTAGTGTAGACTCGATGGGCAGGATGGCCTCTTTCTGCGTAGAGGGGCTCTGTCATTCTATCTGGTTCACTGGTGACCTTCAGGAAGGAAATCTGCTGTTCTTCCTGTTGCTTGCCACTTCAATGCATCACCCTGCTCTCCTGTCCCCATGTCCTATTTGCAATGTTCTAGTGAACCCCAAACTGGAGGAACAGCACCTCATCTTCCAATTGGGCACTTTACAGCCTTCTGGACTGAACATGGAGTTCAACAACTTCAGAGGATGAACTCTCTCCTCCACTTTCACCCTATTTCCATTATTTTATTCCATTTAATCTCATTCATCCATTTTATCATCCTTCCTTTTCACTTCTATTTTTCCACTTCTCCATTCTAGCTCTCCTTTCCACATGCCCCTTCCCCCTTGAGTGCAACTGCCACATTCCTCAGGCAGTCCTTTAAGAATCTGTACCTCTGTTCTGCTATTCACGCATTCTGATCACTTAATGGACACTCTTAGCACCTTCTCAGCCTTCTCTATCCTCATTTACATTCCCTTTGTCCAATTCCACACCCTCTCCCCTCCCACCCCAATAGTATAAATCTCTGCTGATTCTCTTTGCTCTGACAAAGGGTCATCTAGACTCGAAAAGTTGGCTCTATTCTCTCCCCACAGATGCGGAGAGACTTTGAGATTTTCCAGCATTTTCTGTTTTTGTTTCAAATTCCAGCATCTGCGGTATTTTGCTTTTATAATCTGGTGTTCTTACTGGTCTGACCTCTATGTGCCTCCAAACCCACCGTAATGTGGTTGACTGCTCTCTGAAACGGCCTAGTAAGTCACTCAGTGTATCAAACTGCTTCAAATGTCACTGCAGGAGTATCTTCAGCAAACGGACTGCAATGGTTCATGGTGGCAGCTCACTAGATCCTTGTCAAAGGCAATTAGGGATGGGCAATAAATACTTGCCCACATCACGTGCATGAATGAAAGAACGGACCAGAGGGTGATAACCAACCACATAGGCCGGAGTAGGACATCAATACTATACAGTGATTTTGTTGCAGGAGTTCCTCAGGATAGTATCCTAGTCTCAATCATCTCCTGTTGCTTCATTAACAACTTCCAACATAAAGTGAGAAGTTTGCTGACATTTGTACAGTGTTCAGTACTATTTGCATTCCTTCAGTTACTGAACAAGTCCATGCCCACATACAGTGACCTCGACAACATACAGGCTTGGGCTGGTAAGTAACATACACACTACACAAGTGACAAGCAATGACCATCTCCAATTCAAATTTAACGACCTTCCCTTGACATTTGGTGACATTCCCACCACTGAATCCCCCAACATCAATATTCTGGGGGTTGCCATTGAACAGAAACTTACTAGCTATATAAATACTGTGGCTACAAGAGGTCTGAGGCTGGAAATTCTGTTGCGAGTGACTCACCTCCTGACTCCCAAAACACGTCCATCATTTACAAGTGACAAGTCACGAGTGTGACGGAACAGTCATCACTTGCCTGGACGAGTGCGGTTCCAACACTTATGAAGCTCAACATCATCCATGACAAAGCAGACCTGATCAACACTCCATTTTCACATAGCTTAACCATTCACTCCCTCCACAATGAGCACCCAATAAGAGCAGTGTGTACCATCTACAAGATACACTATAACAACTTGCCAAAGTATCTTTTGACAGTACTTCCAAAACTGACCTCTACCACCTAGAACAAGGGCAGCAAATGCATGGGAACACCACCAGCTTCAAATTCCCTTCCAAACATACGTTGACTTGGAATTACGTTGCCTTTCCTTCACTGCCACCGGGTCAAAATTCTGAAACTCCCTCGTTATGAACACTGTGGGTGTAACTAAACCGCATGGTCTGCCAAAGTTCAAGAAGGCAGCTCACCATTATCTTCCCAAGGACAATTAGGGATGGGCAACAAATATTGGCCTTGCTCATACCCCATAAGCAAGAAAGAAAATAAATATGGACATGATCCTCAGATTATAAACAGGTGGAAACATAACAGTACTTCCTAAATGTAAACAGTCTTATATTGCAATTCTTTGGTATAAACAGAAAGATAGACACTGACTTATGGCTAGTTATAAAGAGTCATACAATTTTACAGTATGGGTTGGCCATCAAGCATCTATCTATTCTAATCCCATTTTCCAGCACATGGCCTGTAGCCTTGTATGTTATGGCATTTCAAGTGCTCATCTAAAGAGTTGAAGAAGCCTGGGCCACCCCAATTACCTGAAGGACTGTCTGGTGACATTTGTGCGTAGGTCAATGATCTTTAACAAATCATCTCTGGAGCAGGTGAGTAGCTCTGTGCGTTCTGGATTGAGATCGAGTGCCGTGATACGACCCTGTAGTTCCACCTCACGTACAATACTCTCCGTCCTGGAGAAGGAATATAATACACATAGATTAATATAATTCTGGGACTGTGGAGATCCAGCATCAGGTTATTCATAGAACTTGAAGTCTCACTCTTTGGTCATTCAACAGTGGTATTGTTACAATCTCCATGGAGGCCGACAACTTTTAAGGAGATCTGAACTTCCAGTTATTAGCTGAAAGCATGGCACAAAATTCATGGTTTAAATCTTTTACTGTAACAAATGACTAACAACACTACAACTGAACACTTTTTTGTTGGTAATTTATAAACTACAGAGAAGAACATCGCCTTCTACATTCTTCACACATTATGCTCACCACCGAATTATAGTCCTTTTGGCAAACAAATTATCCCAGCTTGGATTCCAGAACTCCTGCTTCTCAAGTAGTAACTTCGAGTAACTGTCACCAAACACTTTCTTCGGGTTTTAAATAATTTCCCAAATCCACCATTGGCAGCAAAGTTTGTTCCAGTGATTCTTCTTGCCCCAGCCATGCCAGGAGAAGGATGTAGGAAGTAACTTTTCAATGAGTGACCGTCTATCTCCTGCATCCGGCTGTGATAGCGCAAGGTCAAGCAGCTTTTTCTCTCTACTAACCATACAAAACCTTCGTTGGTTCTCTATGATAGTCACTGATTTGTTGGGAAGCCTGTAACATGATCTCAAAAAATCAGCTTTCTCTGCTCTCTTCCCTGTGGCAATGTAATACACAACCTTGTAGTTAGGTAGTGATGCTAATTAGCTATCTTTGATCCCAACTAATTTTCATCTTAGAATTAAATGGACAGTTTAAAGTAGAACTGTTTACAACCTGGTACCTTTAATGCCCGCCTGGGACTTCAGGAGAACCCATCTTCTCATTGCAAACTCATGAGACTCATAAAACAATCTAAGGCTTCCTTTCATGTCTATAACGATCAAATTACTCAGGCTTGTCAGGCAGACTGCAGAACAGGTCACATCACTGCCTTCATTTACCCCAAGTTTAAATCTAGTCTCAAAATATAGTCCTACAAATCTCATAACTGTAATAATGTCTAGACTGTTATAATGTGTTGATATAGATGGAAAGCACAGAACTGAAAAAGATCTAGCAATCTTCCAATTCCAAAATGAATACTTCCCAGTTGGCCATTCTGTTAAACAGCTATCTAAATCAGCCCATATTCACTGGCACTTAGAAGAATGAGGGATGATCTTATTGAAATGTATAAAATTCTGAGGGGGCTTGTTGGATAGACACAGAGGCTCTTTCCCTGATGGGAGAGCCTAGTATCTTGGGATAAGGGGTCGGCCAGTTAGGACTGAGACAAGGGGAAATCACTTACTCAGAATTCTCTCCCAAGAATGTTGTGGATGTTTGGCCCCATAGTATATTCAACCCTGAGACTGATATGATTTTTAGTCACTCAGGCATTCAAGGTGTATCGAAATAGGCTGGAAAGTTAAGTTAATGCTCAAATTCAACCATGATACTGAATAGCACAACTGGTTCAATGGCCCGTATTGCCTACTTATGCTGTTCTTTGTTTCTTAGATAAGTCTGCATAAAACTCTCTAGCCTATCTGTGCCCACTATCCCATCCCACGGGCAGCTTGCTCCACATGTTCACCAAATTCTGCACAATTTTCTGTGCAGCCTCAAAACAATGTCCAAAGATTGAACCTTTGGTCCTGCTTCTGCAGTTTGCAATAAACTCAAATGCATTCTCATCTATTCCTTGAAGGACTTGATAAAAATCTCAGTGTGAGCTCTTATTCAGAGTGAACAGTCATATAAATTGTCCAGTCAACAATACTTAGCCTTTTGGCATTTGTATCCATAACATGATAAGTTTTCATATGCACATTAAATGATTCTGGAGAAAGGACCATGACAAACATTTCACCTGATGTCCCAGAACCGAATCTTCTTGTCAAAGTGCCCACTCATAACGCATTGCTCAGTGCAAACAATGTCATTGCAGCTCGAACCAGCAAATACAGTCTTTATACCTGGAACAGAAAGAGAGATGGAAATAAGACACAACGATATTCCTTAACAGCTTGATTTTGTTTTTTCCATATGACTTGCATGCTAATATTTGCACACATCAAGATGTTGGGGAACAGAACACTTCCCCACTGTTTTCTTTAAAACATTGTGTTACACATTGTTACTTAGATCTGGCTCCCCACCTGCTGCTCGCATGCATCTGCCAGGCATTGGTGAGCTGTCTACTTGATATGTGAGTGAGTCTCATCTTGTAGGCCCGTGGATGGTGGGTGGGGGCAGATGTGGTAGGGGAATGAGCTGTGAAGAGGGGAAAAAGTATAGTGTTCAATCTATACCTCACTTCAACTTTATGAAAAGGAGGCAGAGGTAGCACAAATTTGAACACAAATTGCTGGAAATCCACAAAAGTCAAGAGGTTTAACAATTGACTTTTTGAGTTGTCCTGAAGTTTTTTTTCCTCTTGGAATGTTTTCTCTCTTTGGGCAATGGTGGATTGCTGGGCACTTCATTTCTTCCCCCCTCATCCCCTCCCCAGCATTTTCTAATGTGTCTTTCTCCTTCATTGAAATCTGTACAGCTTCCTGAGGTAACATTTCACCAGGTCCAGTGGTCTCCTCAACATGCAGGAAAGAGTGAGTGATTGAATCATGGAAAGCACTCACCTAATTATGTCCTGCACCCCATTTTTACACATGTGCAATCGAGCTGAATAATGATCAGACCTGGGGACCGTGGTTAGTTTTCTCGATCCACAGCTCACGTATGGCCCCAATTGCTGAAAGTAGCTACCTTGACAATGAAATGTGCGACTTTCTAGTGGTTGTGGCGCACTGCTACAGTGGTCAATAGGTCACTCAGCTACTGGCTGAACTATTTTAAGCTGCTTCCAAACAAATCACAGCCTGGCCTGTGACTGCACTGGATGAGGAGGAGAAGCTTTGCATTGCAAACTGTTTCTTGCCACTTCCTTTCACATCACCCTGACGGTACTTACAGATCTTACGGCTCAAGTCCCACAGCTTGAGAGTTCGGTCATGGCTACCCGACACTACTCGGGCATTGTCCAAAAGGAATTTTGCAGAAAGTACCTTCCCACTGTGTCCTGTCAATGTGTGCTGTGATGGAAAGAGAAGGCACAAGGAGCAAGTAGTCAATGTTAAAACTATAATGTATAAAAAGTGCAATCAGCTTCATGCGCTGCTCTACTCAATAAAAGAAACCTGCATTGATATAGCATCTTCCATGACTACCATACATAGCAATGCTTTACAACTGATTAAAAACTTTTGAGCTGTAGTCACTGTTGTAATGTAGGAAAGTCAGCAGCCAACTTTTGGTCAGCAACCTCCCACAAACAGCGGTATGATATTGACCAGATAAACTGTTTTAGTGATGTTAATCGAAAGATTATTGGCCAGCAGACCAGTGAGAAGTCCTCTGCTCTTCTTCACAATAGTGCCATGGGATTCTTTGCATTCATCTGAGCAGGCAGATGGGACCTCGGTTGAATGTCTCCTCTGAAACAAGGCATTTCCAGCAGTGCAGTACTCCTCAGTACTGCACCAGAGTGTCAGTCTTGATTTTTGTGCTCAAGCCCTAGAATGGGACTTGAATCCAAACCTTGTCCTTCACAGAAGCAAATGTCACTCTGAACATAGCCTTTTTTCCTCCAAAGAATTGTAAAGCTTTGCTTGAAAATCAAAACTCAGACCAATTTCTTGCTTAAAGCCACTCTCAGGAGTGATGGGACATAGGGGTAACTGAGCATGCGATTCCAGCAGAGCCCGATTTTAGTCATACCGCCAATGGGCTTGCCGTGTACGAGTCAGGCACTTCCCCACAAGAGGTTAAAGCAAAAATAGAAGCTCCAGCGCTGTTTAATGTGGTTCCTTGATTTGGGAGCTGGAATAACCCCAAATATCAACACCAATCCTTTCCTGGACAAGAATTGAGAGAATAGCACCAATCCTCAATTTACTCTGGCTGTGAGTGGGAGTCAGGAGACACATGAAGCAGTAATTCTGCTGGAGGTCACTGTTAAAAGACAGGTGTGCTGCAAAGGGCAGCATGGTGGCACAGTGGTGAGCACTGCTGCCTCATTGCGCCAGGTTCAATTTTGGCCTTGGATGACTGTGTAGTTTGCATGTTCTCCCCGTGCCTGCATGTGTTTCCTCCGGGTGCTCCAGTTTTGCTCCCACAGTCCAAAGATGTGCAGGTGTGGTGGATTAGCCATGTTATGGGATAGGGTAGGGTGTGTGCCTGGGTAAGATGCTGAGTCGGTACAGACTTGTTGGGCCCAATGGCCTCCTCCTGCACTGTAGGGATCTATGGTTCTAAATGGTTCTCAGATCAAATGAGGAACAAGACTGTTTTAAATAAAGTCCTATTGCACTCGGCTATAAACATGAAAGACGCATACATACGCTTCATCAGAAGACATGTTCTCAATGTTATAATGTTCATTCTTATAAAACAGGATATCCTCCAACTTAGTACACATCTCGTGTGCTGGCCAACCACTTCCTGTAACACTTTCACACCAACCTCTGTGCCATGTCCAAACTACCTATTTCTGAGCCTTTTAAATTTTCCAGCTCTGACAAAGGATCACACACCCAAAATATCAACTGATTTTCTCTCCACAGGGGATAGACTAGGACTCCACCCACTGCTCTCTACGAAGAGCTCTCTTTTACTTTCAAATCCTTCAATACTGCACCTAGTTAATAAAAGCAAAGTACTGTGGATGCTGGAAATCTGAAATAAAAACAGGAAAGGCGCTGGAAAAAGTCAGCAGGTCCGATAGCACCTGTAGAGAGAGAATAATTTTGCGTTTGTAAGACTCAGTTTTGCAAACGGACTGCATTGAACTGAACACTTCACCTGGAGACACTGCTTCCCTTTGAGTGCACCCATTCCTGTGGAATCCCCTCTCTCTTTACACACATGCCTATCATTATCATTCCATGGCCTCTCTCCAAAGAAGAGTCAAATATTGCTCAGTAAAATCGGTAGTGTTACAGGAAGTGCATGCTACCCACAAGACTTAAAACACATACAAAAGAAACTGAGGTCACACGCCAGACATCATGCTTGATTAGATGCAAAACTTCTTGCATTGCAGGGTTTATCATGCAAGGTCTCAGTTTTCAGTTTGCAGTCAGGCAATGGAAACAAACCCCACAGCCCTAAACACTCCTGAGACGAGTAAGTTTGTCAGATGCATACTGCAGACATGCTCCAAATCTCTCAAACGGACTAAAGCAGCAGCATCAATTACTATCAGGAACCCCTGTACCATCACAGCACACCTCCAGCAGGATGGAAATTGCAGGGTTTCCTGGGAGCGAGAATGTGGGGTAATGCCCCATGCAGTCAGACCTTTTACCTATCATCATTGACCTCTGTATGGCAGCTTTACCTCGTCTCGTCAATTAAGCATGATGTCATATAAACACGAATCATTGGCCAGGAAATGGTTAGAATAATTACTGTTTTAGGCCTTACTTTAGGATGTCAAAGCCATGGAGAGGTGCAGAGGAGAACTCCAGAATGAAACAAAATATGGGAGGCTTCAGTTTTAGGAGATTAAATGACCTGGGCCTTTTCATTAGAATAGAGGTGGTAACGAGGTATTAGAAATTCCAAATTTATGACCACCCGCTGGTGAAACCATCTACAGACACTGGTCATTAAGCAACCGGTCCTTTAGAAACCGGGTAAATGTTTATCACATGAACATAATCTCACTTCCCAATTCATTTCCATTCATAACAAGAATAAAGCATCATAAGGCACTATACACAGGGAGGATATGAAGGAAGCTGCACACCTTGAGGTCAGAAGAACACGAGTAGATTGAGAAAGCAGGCTCGTGCAACTTCAACTTACCCGTAGCCGGGAGTCATCCACAGTCCAGATTCTGCTAGCAAAGTCATTGGAGGCAGCTAGCAGATATGCACCCTGAGAAAAGAGATTATCTTAATACTGTGCAAATAAAATAAACACAGCTACATCATCAAAACAGAGCATACCATGGCTAGTACTTAGCGATATTAACCACAACAAATTCATCAGCAATGTATATTGTAAATTCAACCAAGGCAGTAGTTGAAACTAAATTATCCTCAATGACCCAGGGCAATGAGTTTGCATGTGCATCTACGAGGGCAAAAACTTGATTTTAAACATCCCTGGGTCAACTATAACAACACTGGTTTGGCGCAGAGCAAGCTCTCTCCACAAAGTCCCACAAACCATTGACTAGATACACACCAGATCTCCCTCGACACTGCCCCATTATGTACTCCCTGATTCTTGGCCCTGGTCATTATCTCGGTGAAAGCTAATACAGATGGTGGACAGGGATAGAATCAGGCTCAGTGGTAAACCCCTGCTCTATCTTCACCAATGGCAAATAGGCTGCACAATCTCTTGGCTCACACATGAAGAATGGCCAATTAGTTGAGGCACTGGAAGGTTGGCAACACTTACAAAATCAATTTCCAAAGAAGAGGGACATTATTTTGTAAGAAGTAAATTAACTGTAACTTTGACAATGACTGAGAAAAATGGATCAACTCTGACTTACCATGCTGTCAAATTCCAGGCTGGTAATCCCAGCATTACTGCCAGTCAGTGAGCCCTTCAATTCACATCTTCCTGTACAAAACAAACAGCACCGTCTCAATGTATTCAGTGTCACAACCACACAATCTTGGCAAGACACTTATTTTTCTTTAGTTTAATACTTCTGGATGATTCCCACACTCGGCTGGCAATACAATCTTTCCATTGAAGAGATCTAGTTTCAGAACATTCCCAGGCCAAGTAGAGGATGTGTTCCATAGAGGTAAACTCTGTATAATCCCTTAGGTGGTAGGGTGCTGCAATTGTCCTCCATACCCTGGGTTAGGGACCTAAAAATCTTCTAACCTGCTGTTTGAGATCATCGAGTAAGGACAGGACTGGGTGAAGATGCACCCCATTCACCCACTGGCCTCACACGTTAAGTATGATCACTTGAGCAAAAGAAACTGAGGATGAAGGACTCTGCACCTCAGTAAGAGCCAATATTTTTAAGGGAAGAAAGAGAAAGCAACTTCAAAATTAAAACCCATCTCCAGAAGTAGGCCATATGTGCTATACCTGCAACACCAAAGTACTATGGTGACGATGTGGGAATCCCAAGAACAAACTTCCAAACCATTGACATTGGCTGCCAGCTTCAGGCATTTCTTCATTGGAATCGAGTGCAAAACTATTAAAAACAGTTGGAATGAAGCATCCCTGAATGGCTGATCAAGTGTTCTTGAGTCTTGAATCAGTCTTGAATAGCATAATATTGGTATGCAAGACTGGATTAATTATCACCAGCATTTCATATTAGCATCTAGAGCAACACAATACACATCGCCCTTTCTGAATGGAGGTCTCAGCTTGAAAACTTGCGGTCATGCACCAGAGATAAATCCCACAAAAAGCTCCTATGTGTTTCATTCTGTGAGATGCCCACTGTAAAGACATTCCAAATCTCTGAAAGAACATCGATTGAAACAGCAGCATCAGTTACTGTCAGGAGCTCTGCTACCATCACAACGCAACTAGTGCAGGATGCCTGGGAGCGAGCATGTGGACATTTAATAAAGTGCCATCAGACCTTTTACCTATCATCACTGACCTCGGTATTTTAGACAACTACAAAAAGACAACACTGGCATATGGAAAAACTGAAACATTACATCCACATCTCTCACTGAGGCAATGAACAACATATTGAGCAAGACCCAAGGTTTATCCTCAGTTAGTGCTGTGAAGTCAGGCATCAGTGGGACTGGGGGAGGCAAAGCATCTCAGTCCCCCTGAAATGCTGGGAAGGGAAATGCAATAATTAGCCAAGGTGCCTGATCCCTACCTGGAAAGCACATTTGTGTGAAGGTTGAATGAGGACAGCATCAGGCTCAGTTATGATACATCCCACGGTGCTATTGGTGCTGTCTACATTCTCCATTTGGCAAAACTCAAAGAATGCTTGGCATCTGTGGAAATGCATCCTGTTGAGAGTTAATGCCCATAGGGAGGGAGAGCAGGGAATAGGAAAAAAAGCAGCTAGAGTCTCAAGGCTTGTGACATGTGAGTTGATGGCATAAAGGTACCCAATCAAATCCTGAAAAAGACACTGGAATTGGCCATAATGCTGATAATAAAGTGGCCACAGACACCAGAATCAAGTTCAGCTCGAGTCCAATTAATTACCTGGCTAGAGTGTAGATTTTTTTCACATACCTGATGAGACCTCCCAGAGTTTAACTTTCCGGTCTGTCCCACCTGTCACCACCACTCGGGATCCTGGACTGAACTGGACGGCGTTCACCTCTCCGTCGTGAGCATCCTAAAAAAAATCCAGGGCAAAAATTGGAAAAAACTATGGATTACTGTGGGATAATCTTAGACAGGAAACCCTTACCAGACAGTTTTGGGCAGTAGAAATTCATCATGGGAATGGGAGCAGGATTGTGTGTTAAAATGGCAAGCAATGGGACAGTCAGGGTCCGGATTGCGCACAGACTGAAGGTACTCAGCAAAGCGATCACCCAGTCTATAAACGTAGACTGGGTGATCACTTTGCGCATAGGCCAAAGGTGCTCGGTAATCAGGACCCTGACCTTCCTGTTGCTTGCCATTTAAAGTAAAAGTTTATTTATTAGTCATTAGTAGGCTTATATTAACACTGCAATGAAGTTACTGTGAAAATCCCTGAGTCACCACACTCCGGTGCCTGTTCGGGTACACGGATGGAGAATTTAACACGGCCAATGCACCTAATCAGCACGTCTTTGGACAGTGGGAAGAAACCAGAGCACCCAGAGGAAACCCATGCAGACACGGGGAATCTGAACCGGGTCCCTGGTGCTGTGAGGCAGCAGTGCTAACCACTATGCCACCCACATACGATCCTGCTCCCATGCCAACACGTTTGTCCTTGGCCTGCTGCAATGTTCCAGTGAAGCTCAATGCAAACTGGAGGAACAGCATCTCATCTTCCAGCTGGGCACATTACAGCCTTCTGGTCTCAACATCGAATTCAACAACCTCAGATGATTAGCTCCACCCCACCTCGACCCCTTTGTTTTCATTTTATTTAATTTTTTGTTGTTCTTTGCCTTTTGTTTCTTCATTGTCCTTCCCCCCCCCCCCACTCTTCCCTCCATTTTATCCTCCTACCCTTACCTTTTCTCCCCCTTTCCCCTCTTTTGTCAATTTTACCTCTCCCACCCCCCACATCTACATCTGTAAGTTTACCCTCCGATTTCAGCTTCTCTGCCATTTGGCCATTCACATCTTCCATTCTCTCTATGGACTGCCATTAGCCTTTCCCCTTGTTTTTGTGGCTATGACTCATTATTCATTACCTCATCCAGCAGTATAAATATCTCCCACTTTCTATGCCTTTTAGCTTTGACAAACGGTCATCTGGACTCGAAACATCAGCTCTTTTCTCTCCTTACAGATGCTGCCAGACCTGCTGAGATTTTCCAGCATTTTCTCTTTTGATCCTCCATGGAACGTCCTGAGACTCTCTCTCCAAAACATGGGACTGAATAGCAGCATTACATACTGGCAGGAACCTTTGTACCATCACAACCACCTCGAGCAGGATGGTTTCCAAGAACAAAGTTATGGGAGTGACCCCTGTGCCAATAAATGACGTTTACTATCATTGAACTTTACATTTACTTACAACTCACCGAGGTAGCAGTCAAAAACTGCACCAGAGTTGTAACCAAGACACAGTGAACATAGATAGGCAGACTCTGATGTTGCAACCAACAGCCATAAGACTGGTCCCTTCACATTTACGCGAGCTGCAAAAATTTAGGCTCTTCAGCCTCAACAGGACATTTCCAGGAGGTTTAATAAGATTGCAAATTGTGCAGAAATGTGCACTTGGAATGCTACATCAAACTGAATCTTGATAGTTGAAAAGACACATGATGAAACCACTGAAAAGCATATTTAGAACTTAGATCAGGAATTCTCCTTCATAAAAGGTGAGCAATACATGCAAAGGTCTCCTAGATGGAGCAATGTATCATTTAACAGCTGGATGCAATGACAAATGAAATTGTAAGGCCTTCCTAGTTAGATAAGAGGGGCAAATGGATCCATCCTTAACTGTTTCTTTCTTCCAAATTTCAGTCACAATCACAATGCAAATCATATCAGAATTTCCACTCATTTACTCTTTGGACATGCCCGACTGTCAAAAAAATCATAAGGGTTAAGAATGCTACTGTTGAATGAGAAAAGGACATTAAGCTTGAGATGCCAGCTCCTTCCAATGTCGTGTGGAACTGTCAAAACACTCAAAGTATTCAGCCTCCCTCTGAATGTACTAAAATTATAAAAATGTTACAATAGCTAATAATCTACATTATGCACTCATCTTCGAGTCCTTAGAAGTCACTGCACTTCATAAGGTAGTTAATGAGAAGTACTTTGTGATATTCCTTACAGATATGATAAAAAATAGTTTAAATACAAGCGATTCGTTAATCACATTTCAATCAACTTTTCTGTCAAGTCAGTATTTTATCTCAGCTTTCTTACACTTTTTCTCAATTATAAAAAAAAGGATACATCGTTAGTTTGACCCACTTGAGTCAATATCGTAGTTAGAGTTGGTATTGTGCAGTATATTCCCTAGACATTCCCTAAACAAGTGGATTGCAAAGATCTTTATATTCTTGTGCATTCCCATACAATACTCACTAGTCTAAATGGACACCATGGTATTAATTCAATGATCGGGAACTCAGTCCAATAGTTGAGACCCAACGAGAAGCCAAGGGAGGACTCGCAAAATTTGGCCTTTTGTGCCTCTTGAAGAGCCAAAATGCATTGAATTTACAACACAGAAACAGATCTTTTCACCAAATTAGTCTCTGCTGGTATTTATGTTCCACATGAGCCTCTGCCCATCCTACGTCATTTAACATCATTTTCCCTAGTAGGGAAATCCTTCTATTTCTTTCTCCCCCATGTACTTATCTAGCCTCCTTTTGCTTGAATACTCACAAATACGTGGCGTGCCGTGGTGGGGAGTCGCATCTCATTGCATGGTCCCGTACGGACACTGGGAGCATCAGTCACAGTTCCGTGCAATGTTGGTGAACGTTTTCTAAAGGTAGCAAACACAGATCTCTCATTTACTCAGCACCTGCAGAATCTGTTAAATAATCAGGTATCAACATGCACTTGGAACAAAGTGTGTAATTTTACAAGGGTTCTAGGATCGAATAGTAAGGGGGGGCGGGGTAGAGAAGTAAGACTCAATAATTGATCTAGAACACATTAGACCAATTGAAGAAATATTGAAATACAAGTAGCTCTGATGGCTCAATGTGTAGCCCAGTGTTGATTGTCCAGAATAGACAGCCCAATTCCATTGCTATGCAGGTTTAGTTGGATATCACTGGGGACAAGAATTGATCTAAAGCTGGAGTGGCGAGGGGATGAAAATTGGCCTGACTTTCTTCTCCTGATCACTATTCTATGACTCCTGCCGGAGACTGAGCATATATAGTTGAGGACAGGTCCCTAGCCTACGCCAAAATCATATGTTGTCACTCATTGCTTAGTGTTACACGTGAAGATTGGCCACATGCGTTGTGGTAATGGAGAGCAAATAGTGACTAAAGCACTGCACCCAAAGAGGAGAAGATAGAGTGCAAATGGCCAGTTTTGGGGCAGGCTTTGTACTCATGTTTGGGATGTGGCCTATGGCAAATTCACAAGATTGAAAATTGATTTGAAAAAAAAACCAGAAGAAGTGTTTGAAGAAGAAGGGTTTCTTTATAGAAGACAGAGTACCACTGAATATGCTTTACTGGCATATTCACAAACTTAATTTCTGCAAGGTTTCTCCAATTCTCAGTGCTGTTGGACTTGTAACTTAATCTGGATTCACTGCTGCAGATAGGTGAAAAGCAAGAGCAAAGTGCTCACTGCATTAGTATAAATAGCTTCAAGGAACAGGAGAGTATGGTATAGGGTATGGCACAGAGTAGGATGGATAGGGAAATGCATAATTGTAAGCAAGAAAGAAAGATAAAATGCTGTCTGATTAACAACCGGTCTTAGATCAAGTCACATTTTAAATACACGTCGAAAAAGAAATGTGGGGAAGTGCCTAACCTACCCAAAGATACTACTGATAGAATCCAAGAGACCAGACGTCTGCGAAGTCCTTCTACACAGAACAGAGAAGAAATGACCGTCAGTGTGAGACAGTGCAGTTCAATCAATGTCCACTCACCTTCCGTCCATTAACTGAAACCAGAGTGGAGTTCAGAAATCTCTTTCACCCATCTGACACTGCTCCCCAAACACAGTCACACAGGTAAGTACTCCCTGAACATACAACAATGAAACCCCTCCTATATTCACCTAAAGATCTGACACACTCTACAACTCCAATCCTCCCCAAGCACTGTCAACCTGGCAGACACGTTTCTTGCACATCCCTAGAAACTCAGCAAAGTGGCACTTCTTCACATGCATAACTGATCATGAGCGCCTAGAGGCTATTTCCTAAATAGGGTGGGGGCTTCAGAGTCAAGCTTGTTCGTATCCTCACTCATTAACCATACAGGGGCATCCACACAGGCCATGTTCTGCCATCAGTCATGGATGGCCAAAAGCAGCTGAAACAATGTATGATATTTATTATCTGGGTGGGACAATGGGTCAGACAAGTCTTTTCACACTCTGGGACTGGGTGGGACAATGGATCAGACACTGTTCTTTCACACAATCTGGGTGGGGAAGTCTTCTTTCCATTTGCCATCCCAATTTACGACCTCGCCAAGTGCATTTATTGACTTAATGCCTCCAAGGATCTGCATTGAGACAACTCCAATACATTTCTTGTAGGGCATGTGTAGTCAACAGTGTACTTAGTCTTGGCTAGACTCAAAATGCAATGTACCATTACCTTTATAATTTGCTTTGACTCGTCAGCATTTATTTACACTACTGCTGTACTCATTGAAAGACCATGAGAGCTCTCCAGAACCATATACCATCATTGTTTCCTCTGCATATACTCAAAATGCTAAATGAGCAATACTGTCTATCACTGTGTCTCAGTGTTCCTTACATCCCACCATGAATATACAACTGGGTTACATTTAAAGCTGAACTTCACCATAAACCACCGTTTATCATTTTACATCTATTACAGTGCTGCTCTTGTGAGGGGCCACTTTGCCAGACTGCAATGATGGCAGGGGAGTCTTGCCTGCCTGCAGTACTATTGAAAATTCAGGTACATGCTAACTACAATTTTTTTTCTATTTTGTATATCCAGAAGCAGTCCTTGACAGTGATAAAAGATACTGAAGAGGCAAAGTAACATAGGCACTGGAGGTTCTCCATCATCTCCTGATCCTGACTAACGAGGACAATAGCAGCATCCCAAATGCAATTAAGAACTGCTGCCTCAGCACAGACCAAGACCGAAGAAAATACTTCTCTGTTGTGAATGAGTCACCCCTTACCTACTGAGGCTTTCCACAATTCATGAAACTTTATAAATGTTATCTCACGCTGCAGGGCGGACCCACGAAGCTTGTGATACCTTCACGTTAATTTGTTCCCCTCAGCAACAAGACTGTACATTCAGTGAAACCATGGTCACTGCTGAATAATTTTAATGCACAATTTTTGTCTGAATTCTAAGCATCAGGAATCTCAGTTCTGAGAATAGTTAAAAGTCTGGTTAGTTGGATTTTTGGGGGAAAAAAAGAGGAAACTCAGATTGCATTTTATAAGATCATGAAGAGAATTAATAAAACTGATTGAGGCAAATCGTTCCCTCGGATGAAACAAACAGTCAGTTTTGGCACAGGGGCCCCCGAGTGACTACCTCCTGTGTCATAACCGTTCTAAACTGTTAAAATGGCAAAGAAAGGAGCAAGAAGTCAGAAGGAGTTTCTGCCTTCAAAGGGGAATTCAGCTGCTGTAAGTTACCAGAAAAGGCTGTTGAAATGGACACTGTGAAGTGGGATAATTAAATGCGTTTGTGGCATGAGAATGGATTGAAGATGTTGAGCAGGTGGGGTTGATCTATAGAAACAGATGAAGCTTGTTAGACTTTGGCCATTCCTCAAAATGTTTGATCCCACACATTATTGCTGGGACAGAGTTTGGAAAAATTCTAATATCATTAAAAAACATATATTTTTGAAGAACTACATTGAGCCTGAAGTGTAATGTTCAGGAAGCAAATATTTGCCCTCCATTTGCAGGAATCATGATAAACAATCAGCAGCATAGCTGTAAATTCTGTGTAATTTTCTTTTGAAGACTTACACAACAGTCTAACACTGGTGGGTACAGGTCTCTCACTGGTGGCAGTGATGGGAAAAACTGACGTGTAGTTACATTATAGAAGCACCACCAACAGAGAGGCAAAATCATTTAAGAGTGTGGTGTTTGGGTCAATTTTCTCTCCTGAAGACATGCTTGTTGACCCCACTTAGTGGCCAATCCACGTGCACGAATTTAGACAGCGGATTATTGCCACCAACACAATCGCACCTTCATCTGTGTCCTCACACAAATACATTTTCCAGCAGGGGTCACCAAATAGTCATCAGGAACATCTGTCCCAAACTCTGGGTGTGTAGAATCAACCATCACCCGGTCTGAAATTAGCTGCCGCAACAAAGCTAAGAGTTTGAACCTGGGACCCTCCCTACTTCCTCCTGGCTCAATGCTACATTGGTCAGCACATTCAGCCCCAGAGCAATCAGTGGAGCTAAAGAAAATAATCAGACACAAATTATAAAACACACTGAACTCAATTGTCTGTTACAAAGCGGTCATTAACCCAGTCTTTCAAATATCCTAATTTTCTTTACAAGTCCTTGCAACTTCCTACAACTGAGATCAAGTTCTCACCTGGGGGTCCTGTGTATTGCTCGCACTGGTGACGTTTCTCCAGATGCATCGGGCCCTTCCTCACCAAGCACCTCTATATCATCATCACTGAGAGTCAGAGAGCAGAAGGAAAGTAAATGTCAGTCATCAACTTCACTAAGGACAGGTACAATTGCCATTCACAGAGCAGCAGAAGCTCACTCTGCACCAGGATTGCTAAATGATTGCACAGTCATGTGCAAGCGCATCTTAAAGGGAGTGTTGCTGTGCGGGGCCTGTTTGTTAAACTGCACATAATGTTCCCGATTGCTGCACAATGCACGGTTTAGAGGGAACATTGCAGATCGAGTGTGTCATGCACTAAAAAAAACTTACTGCAAGAGAAGCAACTCACGGATCAATATTCAACGGTTCTTTAGCAGCCTCCGCAAGATCCTTTTTCAGCTTTGCCTGCCGTCTCCTGAAGAGGGGTGGAAAAGGCCCAGGTTAGGAGAAAAAGGTGAAAGGAAGTGATAATCTCTATCTGAGCCATGCATACAGTAGTGAACTTCAAAGTAGAATTCAGATCCAACAAAACTTCATCCGAGAGAAGGGCGCTAGCCCTGTGAAGTGGAACAAATCAAACATCAAGCTTCAGTTTGAAGCCATTAAATGGAAAAAGACGTTGTTCAAATTGACCCGTTTCCTCTTTATACACTCACAGGATACAGGCATCTTTGGCCAGGCCAGCATTTATTGCTTATCCCCAGTTGTCCTCAAGGTGCTTGTGGCGAGTCCATTGGAGGAAATGCACCATCGAGTACAACAGTATGTTGGGAAGGGAGTTTCAGGATTTTGACTCAGACACAGTGCAGGAACTGGGATACATTTCCAAGATGTGGAGATGCCGGCGTTGGACTGGGGTAAACACAGTAAGAAGTTTAACAACACCAGGTTAAAGTCCAACAGGTTTATTTGGTAGCAAAAGCCACACAAGCTTTCGAGGCTCTGAGCCCCTTCTTCAGGTGAGTGGGAATTCTGTTCACAAACAGAACTTATAAGACACAGACTCAATTTACATGAATAATGGTTGGAATGCGAATACTTACAACTAATCCAGTCTTTAAGAAACAAAACAATGGGAGTGGAGAGAGCATCAAGACAGGCTAAAAAGATGTGTATTGTCTCCAGACAAGACAGCCAGTGAAACTCTGCAGGTCCACGCAACTGTGGGAGTTACAAATAGTGTGACATAAATTCTGATTCTAGGATCGCATGATAAAGACTCAGGAGGAAAAAAGCAGAAATATTTATGTGAAATAGTGTGACATAAACCCAATATCCCGGTTGAGGCCGTCCTTGTGTGTGCGGAACCTGGCTATCAGTTTCTGCTCCGCGACTCTGCGCTGTCGTGTGTCGCGAAGGCCGCCTTGGAGAACGCTTACCCGAATATCAGAGGCCGAATGCCCGTGACCGCTGAAGTGCTCCCCAACAGGAAGAGAACAGTCTTGCCTGGTGACAGTCATTGGGTTTATGTCACACTATTTCACATAAATATTTCTGCTTTTTTCCTCCTGAGTCTTTATCATGCGATCCTAGAATCAGAATTTATGTCACACTATTTGTAACTCCCACAGTTGCGTGGACCTGCAGAGTTTCACTGGCTGTCTTGTCTGGAGACAATACACATCTTTTTAGCCTGTCTTGATGCTCTCTCCACTCCCATTGTTTTGTTTCTTAAAGACTGGATTAGTTGTAAGTATTCGCATTCCAACCATTATTCATGTAAATTGAGTCTGTGTCTTATAAGTTCTGTTTGTGAACAGAATTCCCACTCACCTGAAGAAGGGGCTCAGAGCCTCGAAAGCTTGTGTGGCTTTTGCTACCAAATAAACCTGTTGGACTTTAACCTGGTGTTGTTAAACTTCTTAATACATTTCCAAGTCAGGATATAATTGAACTTGGAGGGAACCTGCAGGTGGTGGTGTTCCCATGCATCTGTGACTATTGATTTTCTAGGTGTAGAGGTCATAAGTTCGTAGGTGCTACCAAAAGGTGAGTTGCTGCAGTGCAAATTATAGATGATACACACATTGTTGCTACTGGACAGAGGTGGATGGAGTGCTAATCAAGTGGGCAGCTCTGTCCTGGAGGGGCTGAGTTCCTCGGTGTTGTTGGAACTGCATTCATCCAAGCAAGTGGAGAGTAGTCCATTACATATTCCATTACACTGCTGACTTGTACCTTGTAGATGGTGGACAGGCTGCAGGATTCCTAACCTCTGACTTGCTCTTGTAGTTAGTGTTTATATGGCCGGTCTAGTGCAATTTCTGGTGAATGGTAAATGGTGACCCCCGCCCCCCCCCCCCCCCCCAGGATGTCCATAGTAGGAGATTCAGTGATGGTAATACCATTGAATGTCAAGAGAAAATGATTGGATTCTCTCTCGTTGGCAATGGTCAGTGCCTGCCATTTATGTAGTGCGAATGTTACTTGCTATTTATCAGCCCAAGCCTAGACATTCTCCAGGTCTTGCTGCATTTGTAAATGGACTGCTTCAGTATCTGAGGAGTTGCGAATGGTGCTGAACATTGTGCAGTCATCTGCAAACATCCCCACTTCTGACCTTACGATGGAAGGAAGATCATTGATGAAACAGCTGAAGATGTTTGAGCCTAGGACACTACCCTGAAAAACTCTTGCAGTGATATCTCGGGATGAGAAGATTGACCTTCAACAAACAGAACCACTTTCCATTTTGCGGATTCTGAATCCAACCAGTGGAGAGTCTGTCCCCTGATTCCCATTGACTTCAGCTTTGCTACCACTTCTTGATGTCACACTTGGTCAAATGCTGCCTTGATGTCAAGGGCAGTCCCTCTCATCTCACCTTTGAGATTCAGGTCTTTTGTCCATGTTTGGACCAAGGCTGTAATGAGGTCAGGAGCTGAGCGGTTCTGGCAGAACCCAAACTGTGCAGCAGCGACTAAGTTATTGCTCAGTCTCACATCATTTTGCTGATGATTGAGAGTAGACTGTTCGGGCTGTGATTGGTTGGATTGGATTTGTCCTGCTTCTTGTGGACAGGACATACCTGTGTAATTTTCTATTTTTCCGCTTTTGTTGATTCTGATTTGATTTATTATTGTCACATGTATTAGTATACAGTGAAAAGTATTGTTTCTTGTGTGCTATACAGACAGAGCATGTCGTTCATAGGGAAGGAAAGGAGAGAGAGCAGAATGTAGTTAGTCAAAGCTAGGGTGGAGAAAGATCAACTTAATGCGAGGACCATTCAAAGGTCTGATGGCAGCAGGGAAGAAGCTGTTTTTGATTCGATTTGTTCGTGATCTCAGACTTTTGTATCTTTTTCCTGACGGAAGAAGGTAGAAGAGAGAATGTCCGGGGTGTGTGGGGTCTATAATTATGCTGGCTGTTTTTCCAAGGCAGCAGGTTAGACAGAGTCAATGGATGGGAAGCTGGTTTGAATGATGAACTAGATTTCATTCACCACCCTTTGTAGTTTCTTGCAGTCTTGGACAGAGCAGGAGCCATACCAAGCTGTGATACAACCAGAAAGAATGCTTTCTATGGTGCATTTGTAGAAGTTGGTGACAGTTGTAGCAGACATGCTGAATTTGCTTAAATGAGATGATTGGCTCGAGGTGCGGCTACTTCAGGAACATAAGTCTTCAGCACTGTTGCTGGAATGTTGTCAGGGCACATAGAGTTGCAGTAACCAGTGCCTTCAGCCATTTCTTGATATCACATACAGTGAATTGAATAGGCTGAAGATTGACATCTGCGATGCTGGGGACCCAAGGTGGAGGCATTTGGCACTTCTGGCCGAAGGTGGCTGCAAATGCTTCAGCCTTGTTCAAAAAAGAGAGGTCAAATCAATTCCTAACTTGACACTAAAGCAAACCAAGACATGACCTCAGCTGTAATCTTTATATTAGAGTCCCATGCTGTCTTTTTGATTACCAAGGATGAATTTTTTATGATAAAACCATGAATATAGGTCAGTTCAAGTACACCTCGTAGCACGGTTGAGGAACAGCTGATTTCCTCTTCCAGAGCCTAAATACAGCACAGAACCAGTTCAAGTAATTGCCCACAGAGGCCAGCACAGTAACAGTAAAGATGCCAACTTACCCTTGCAATGCCTTTAGAGATTACTACTTAATTCGGACCTTATCATTCAAATTCTTGAAACCCAGAAAGTGGCTTTGATTTTTGTATGTACTTTACATTTACAAGCAGTTTTTATTCCTAACTCTCACTGTCCGTCTTATGGTGAAAATAACACAATTGCGAGAAAAATGAAGGACACTACTGCAGCGCCTTGGTGTCATTGGTGCACAGAGCTTGATAGCTAACATCTGGAACATCACCATGTGAGAACTCATTCATGTGATACTCACATACATAGTAAAGCACCAATCTACAAAGCCAACCAGTTGAATGCGAAGAATGCCTACACAGTTTGTATGTGCGGCCTCAATGACATGGAGATGTGGCAGTATACAAAGCTGTATACAATGGCCAGATACCACTGTTTCCATGGATGCTATCAGTCCCAAACAGCACGTGGTCCAGATTTAGACCAATGTCAAAAAAAGTTTCATTTAGCTTTATATCAGTGGGACAATCTAACACCATCCCAAACTTCCTGCAATCAAAAGACATGAACAAATATGGCCTTAACAGGCACATCTGTCCAATGATGAAAGATTTTGGAGTGGCTCCCAGATATCACCCCTAACACGGTAAAGGACTCGACACATAGCAAACATAGTAGCGCAGTGGCTTATTATACTGGATCAGGTCAGGAGATATGAAAGTTAATTCAATAAATCTGGTTATTTCTGCATTAGATAAGAAAAAAAGCCATGAAAACTGCCAGAAGTGATTCACTGGCATCATGGAACCCACTATTTGACCTCATATGGCTGACAGGTGACTTGAGATTACACAGTTGACTCTTGTGCAAGCCAATGCGGAGCACATTAAGTATTTGTTCAAGGCAGACAGGGTGCCAGAGTGAATTAAGGATAACTAATAACTGCAGTCTTGTCAGCACTGCCCATAATCGGAGAACAAATTGACTAAAAAGGCCAGCCTGTGTCACATACCCTTGGTGCTGACGACAGCCGGTGGAATGACATTTATCCTGTGCAGAAAGCCACAAGCTCTAACAGACTAAAGCGTACCAGGTATCCTTCTCATTTTCTGCGTTTAACCGATTAGCCTCCTGTGCTTTCTCAGCCATCCACCGCGAGATTAGCTCTCTGTTTTCATCAGAGGTTTTCCGCAGCTTCTCCTCAAGAGCAGTGAAGGTGATCTGGAGGGCATCATATTCATCCTTCAGAGTCTGATTGGCTTGCTCCAACTCCTGGAGCTTGTTCCGCAGCTCCTGGCACTCGCTACTCAGCTGCTGTATTTGCTTCTCATATTCCATCATCCTTAAAATGAAAGAACAAAAAGGCTAGGCAGATTAAAGCTGATGATACAAAAGCTTTAAGATGGCAAATAGGCAGGGAAGCAAGTTTTCGGTCCTAAGGTGCCATCCCATCTTCTTTATATTATCCCACGGTCCTTACCTACCCAACACCCCCAGTTACCTTCAAAGACTCGGTGTGCTCAACACCTTTCTCTCCTCTGGATGGTGGCTGGGATGTGTTGGAACTATTGTTTCTCATCTCTAGTGTTTCACTGGTTAATTCAGTGAGTGGCCAAATCACACAGAGCACGAGGCCCTGTGGTCAATTCGCAGTCACAGCCAAGTTATCTGAGCTCAGACATGACAGCAGCTGATCCCAACATCCAATACTGGGGAAGGTAATCAAATCTCTCAGTGTCTGAGTTCCAGATCCAGAACGAGGCCCAATGTAAAGTTAATGCATGACTGCTGTCACACATCAAGATCAGGTTTAGACATCTTGCTTGTGATACAAAAATGGCACACCGGCACTCATACTCAAATAGGGAACAGAAAAGTCTCAGAATTGGGTAAAGGGTAGGGGAATATCTGGACTCTAGTTGGTTGCCACTTACTTTGCTTCATTTGAATGGATCTCTTTGTCCTTTTGCTGAAGTTGGCTGTTGAGTTCAATCACATTCTGGGCAAGCTGAAGAAAGAACAAAAATACTCGGTGAATATAAATTCTCCTCTCACCACACATACACCAAGAAGTCTAACCAAAGGCCATTCAAACTAGCAACTTGTAATTTTTACAAGTGTTGTGACTGGTACAGGCATTTAATTACAAATTTTTAAACTATATTTTTAAAAATGAACAGAGCTGCTTTAATTGATCAACAACATATTCCATAGAGTCCCTACAGTGCAGCAACTCTTCAAAAGAGCATCTTACCCAGGCTCACTTCCCCAATCCCTGTAACACCGCACATTTAATATGGCTAATCCACCTAACCGACATCTTTGGACGCTAAGGGGCAATTCAGTTTGGCCAATCCACCTAACCTGCACATACTGGACTGTGGGAGGAAACTGGACACCTAGAGGAAATCCACCCAGACAAGGGGAGAACATGCAAATCCTACACAGCCAGCCACTAAAACACCACACAGCGAAAGTGAAACAGCTACAATTTGAAAGTGGGAGAAGGTTTCTCCAATGCTACGCCATTCCACCCTCAAATTTACCCAAGAGCTGACGTCCTCGCAATTCAACGACAAAAAACCTCACAGCTTCCTAAGAATTCTCTGCTTTACAAGGCCTCCCGCTGCAACTAAATTTACCTTAGAAAACTACAGGCCTGCTACAAAGGAGATTCATCTGTTTCCAAACTATGCGTGTTTACGATACTGTGTGAGATTTTAATCTCCGGACAAATCTGTGTCAATAATCTTGTTTTAAATTTACTAAAAGCTTACTGTTGGAAATTATTTAAATCGGGACACGCCACTTTCGAGAGCAAGGCACCGCACTAACTTCACATGTGAAATACTTTGATCATGGACAATAAGAAAACACAAACTCTGCGCCTTTAAAAAAATCCTTACATGGATCATTTCAAGGAGCTACACCAAAAGATTCAAGGACTAGTGTAGTCCACAATAGGAGCTGCATTAAAGTGGGACAGATATACACACACACACACCTCACCACGCTTCTTGTGGAGTTCCGTGAGCTCTTCCTGGTGACGGATCCGCATTTGGGCAATTTCATGTGTCGTCTCGTTCCGTGCTCCATCGGAGGCTGGGCTGGAGTACCAAGGAAACAACAAGAGAACACAAACTTTAATTTGGAACAAAAAAGGAGCATAAATTTGCTGTGGCACATTTCTTTCTAACCCACTTAAACATACCAATTCCTATTGGGGCACAAGATTGATATGTGCTGTAAGAGCCAAGATAGTTGTCACCAACAGGGAGTGGGTTATGGGTGAGGGTCAGCATCACAATCTGTCCTGTCCTCTCCCAACATCCATAGAGATGCATTCCTCGGTATTGTTAAGCAAGGAAGGAGTAGGAAACCTCTCCAATTTCTCCGCACTCCTCCAAGGGCTGGAGAATGATAGCATGTCAGTGCTCCCTATAGGTTGAAATTACTCGATGTGGTATGGCCCAGGGACCAAACTTTCATTCTTTCTATTCTCTGTGGCCAACTTCACTAACAGAAACAGCACACTTTAAAGTTAAATCAGAATTGCAGTGAAATAATTTATCACGTTGGCTGCTTTCTAGGCGTCCTCCACCTGAATGAAGAGTAACCACAGGAAACACCCAATGTTTGGTCATTCTCTGCCAAAGCACTTTTGACCTTCGTTAAACAAATTTATCCTCATTTAACAACCAAAGTGAACAGCCGAGGCCCACAGCTAATCTAAACAGGAGGAGCAATGAGACATCAGCAAGTCTGGGCTTCTGAAAGCCGTAAGAGTTTTAACAACACCAGGTTAAAGTCCAAAAGGTTCATTTGGTAGCAAATACTTTCGGATTCGCATTTGGGCAATTTAGTGTGTCGTCTCGTTCCGTGATCCATTGGAGGCTGGGCTAGAGGCTGTTTGTTCCAACAGATTTAGAGTAAAGCTTGTGAATAAAGGGGGTGGGGGTGGTGATAGAGTAGAGATAACAGTTGCAGAACAGTTATACCATTGTTAAACCTATTTCCAATGTAGTCTCAAAAATTTACAACATCTATTTCAAAGGGAAACTCCCCAAAGCACCTCACAGGAGTGCAATCAGACACGAGTTATAGAAAATGATTTATGGATTGGTGAACGACCTTGATCAAAGAAGGAGATTTTGAGGATCTTAAGAGACAGGCTGAACAATGGAGAGATTTAAGAAGGGAATTCCAGACCTTAGGACCTAGACATCTGAAGATACTGCTTTTAAACGCGGAGCAAAAGAACTAGGTGGAATGCACAAGAGCAAAGGTTAGAGGAATGCAGAACTCCTGGGCTGCATAAGGTTAGAAAGACAAAGAAATACAATGTCTTGGGCGGGTGGGGGGGGGGGGGTGTTCAAATCATGATGTTGGTGGATTGGAACCCAATGAGTACAGGGATGATGGATGAACAAGACTTGGCGTGGATTAGAATAGGGGCAGCAATATTTTAGATGGGCTCAAATTTATGGAAGGTGAGAGTGAGTATCATCTGCAAGATGCACTGCAGCAACTTGCTAAGGATCCCTCAACAAAACTTCCAAACTCATGACCTTTGCCACATAGAAGGACAAGGGCAACAGACGGGTTTCCCTCCAAGCCATGCACCATTGTGACCTGGAACTACATTCTCCCTCCCTTCACGTTTGCTGAGTCAGATTCTTGGTACTCTCTCTAATACTGCCTGGGCCTAAACTACATGGACTGCAGCGGTTCAAGAAAGTGTTTTACCACGATCTTCTGTAGGGCAATTAGCAATGGACAATAAATGCTGGCCTGTCAGCAATGCTCTCACCTCATGAATAAATAAAAAACATTCAGAAAATACCTATTGTATTTCAACAGCACAGAGGAAGGTGTGCGTGTGAGGGGAACACACAGGGAAAATGGCTATTGGGTCCAATGTCCACGTTAGTGACAATGTTTTATCAGACATGATCTACTCAAATTCAATATTCCATCAGCTTCTCTTCTGGGGTTCTTCCTTCAGTATCAGTGCCCTCTTTGGGGTTCACTTTCCCCCCCTTTAGTAACAGTGTTCCCCTGGGGTTCACCCCCCTTTCAATAGAAGGGCCCCTCTGGGGTTCACTCCCTCCTTCAGCAGCAGTGTCCCCGAGGTCCGCTCCACATTTCAGCAGCAGTGACCCATGGGGTTCACTCCTCTCCCCCATCAGCAGCAACTACTCTCCCATCAGTTAGGTTCAGCTTCTCACCGGGCGAATGTCCTCATTACTATGTCTCCAACAATGTAACTGCAGCTGCGGAAAACTCCATCAACTCAACCAAAAGCACAATGATCAACGGTCGCCAGGAACTGAAGTACATCTCACTACGGTACAAACAGTAGATTGAATAGTGAGGTGCTTCACTGCAAGCAAGTCGTATTTAAGGCACCCATAGGTTTGGTTTGGAAAACAGAAATGGCACAGATTTTAGTGGCATTAATCAGCAGCCTGTCCATGTCTCTTCAAACAGTAAGAAGTTTAACAACACCAGGTTAAAGTCCAACAGGTTTATTTGGTAGCAAAAGCCACACAAGCTTTCGGAGCTGCAAGCCCCTTCTTCAGGTGAGTGGGAATTCTGTTCACAAACAGAGCATATAAAGACACAGACTCAATTTACATGAATAATGGTTGGAATGCGAATACTTACAACTAATCAAGTCTTTAAGAAACAAAACAATGTGAATGGAGAGAGCATCAAGACAGGCTAAAAAGATGTGTATTGTCTCCAGACAAGACAGCCAGTGAAACTCTGTGGGGGTTACAGATAGTGTGACATGAACCCAATATCCCAATCCCAATATTGGGTTCATGTCACACTATCTGTAACCCCCACAGAGTTTCACTGGCTGTCTTGTCTGGAGACAATACACATCTTTTTAGCCTGTCTTGATGCTCTCTCCACTCACATTGTTTTGTTTCTTAAAAGACTTGATTAGTTGTAAGTATTCGCATTCCAACCATTATTCATGTAAATTGAGTCTGTGTCTTTATATGCTCTGTTTGTGAACAGAATTCCCACTCACCTGAAGAAGGGGCTTGCAGCTCCGAAAGCTTGTGTGGCTTTTGCTACCAAATAAACCTGTTGGACTTTAACCTGGTGTTGTTAAACTTCTTACTGTGTTTACCCCAGTCCAACGCCGGCATCTCCACATCTTCTAACAGTGCCAATGCCACTTTCATATGACATTGGCAATACCCAGGATGGGTGTCACCATTTGACAGGAAGGATGCTAAAGACCTTAGAAAAGGTACACAGGAGAGTATCAGAATGTAATCAAGGATGAAGTAATAGAGAGGCTAGAGAAGCTGGTTGTTCGCCTTCGAGTAGAGAAAATTAAGGGGAAGTGCAACATGGATGTCCAAAATTATATGAAGTTTTGACAGTGTAAATAAAGATAAACTGTTTCCATTGGCAGGAGGGTGCCAGTAATTAGCACGAGATAAGAGAAGAGAAAGGCAGAATTATTTTACAGTCAACAAATTGTAATGATCTGGAACACACTGTCTGAAGGAATTCTGATACAATCTGTTGGGGGCTAAGCAGCAGTCAGGGGGACAGTAAACAGAAAAAGTGAGCACTTACACGTGCTACGTACCTAACATCTTGTCTGTTGTGAAGGTCATACTTCTCCCCCTGAAACCTCTCGGCCAGGACAGTCTGTAGGTCTGACTTCTCCAAAAGCTTATTGTCTGCGAAGACAGAACATTAAATGGTGAACACATTCACACACACTACAAAAAGCAAATCCAGCAGATGCTGAAAATACTCAGCAGGGCAGGCAATGCTTGAGAAAAATATAGTTATCGTTCAAGTCAATGAAGAAAGATCAAAAAAAGGAAAGTTTTATTAACATATTTCTCTTTACGACTTCACTTGGGCAAGATGGGCTCATCAAGGTATTGAGGAATGAAACACTTCCCATTTCATGCCAGTTTCAAGCAGTCCCGGTGTCCCCATAAGGAACTGGGTTTATATTGTCCACATATAGTTCATTCAGGAAGCTTAGAGTCCACAGGCAGCATTCTTTCCAACCATTTAAGTGCGGTAATAGCTGAATGAATTGCTGGGTGAACATTAATTACAGAAGGGACATTAGACCGGGTGAGGGAATGCTGACCAAGAGGACACCATTTTGATTCGATTTACATTTCAATTTAAAACCAGTTTGGGAGGAAGATGGAAAGCTCTTGTTCGTGTTTCCGTGGGAATGAGCTTGCCTGACCCACAATTCAAATTAACTTGGAAGGGTAAAGCTTCTCAAAAATTTATGCCAACAAGTGAAACTAGCATTGCATACAGTTACTTGACAGTGGCAACACAAGTGGGGATTTCCATGAACAGGAATCCACCATCAAGCCAAAGAGACATCCTGCCTACCACATAGGAGTAATATGGTATATGAATATCAGTGTTGGTGTGATGCCAGGTGTGTAGGCTGTGTGCACTAACAACTGGTGGATCATGTCAAACAGCACACCGCTTTGGCTGTTCACGATAGGCAAAATACTGACTGTACTTAACTAACCTGTGCTTTTTAAAATTCGTTCATAGAGTGTGGGCATCACTAGCTGGGCCAGGATTTATTGCCCAGCCCTAATAGCCCTTGAACCGAGGACATTTAAGAGTCAACTACATTGCTGTGGAATCTATCTACCTCTGCCTTAAAATTATTCAATTACCCTGTCACCACTGTTCTGTGGGGAAGAGAGTTCTAAAAGAAATAAGCAGAGTCAGTTTTTGCATCCAGGAAGGAGGTAGGCTGGTTAGCCATTGTGCAGCACTGAGTGGGGGCCAACAAGGACACTTTCAGTCCATTTTGGTATTTAACCCCTCACAGGAGCAGTAATTCTCACCCCATATTCCTGCTCTGTTTCCATCTCCTAAGCTGTAAATACTACTTCCACGAGACTCATCTGCATCACTATGTTTCACTGTATTGTTTCCTAATTCAATATTTTATGATTCAAGGGCCCAATTTCAAATAGACTGGCAAGCACAGACCCCTCCATCTAAATCATAATACTATTTCCTATTTGTATGCTGCATGTAAATAGTAATTTAACAATGCTTGTATGAAAACAGGCAAGTACTTTCACGTTGCACTCAGCATTTCTCCACCTGTATACATTGCCCAAGTACTCGGTGCCTTGAGCCTGCTTTGCCATTCAATATGATCATGACTGATCTGACTGTAACCTCAACCCCATATAGCCTTCCACCCCTTGTTCATCAAGATTCCAACTAACTCTGTCTTAAAAATAAACAAATATTGTGCTTTTGCTGCCTTTTGGGAAGACAAAAGAACACACTGTCCAGCACGCGTGGTGATGGCACTCTGTTCCTACTTGCACATTATCTTGGAGACAAGATGCAGACTCTACAGATTTCTTCGGACTCCTATCAGAGGATCTGTTCTACATTAACTTGCTCCAAAGGTTTAAGGTGAAAGGGGAGAGATACAAAAGTTTCAGAGGGGCAATTTTTTCCACACAGAGGGTTGATTGATTGATTGTTGATTGATTGCCTGCTTTTAACCTTCATAGAATCCCAACAGTGCAGAAGGAGGCCATTCAGCCCATCGAGTCTGCACCGACCACAATCCCACCCAGGCCCTACCCCCACATATTTTACCCGCTAATCCCTCTAACCTACGCATCTCAGGAGTCTAAGGGGCAATTTTTAACCTGGCCAATCAACCTAACCCGCACATCTTTGGACTGTGGGAGGAAACCGGAGCACCCGGAGGAAACCCACGCAGACACGAAGAGAATGTGCAAACTCCACACAGACAGTGACCCGAGCCGGGAATCGAACCCGGGACCCTGGAGCTGTGAAGCAGCAGTGCTAACCACTGTGCTACCGTGCCGCCCCATGATAGTATTGTAAGATTTATGTTGGCAATGGAAAAAGACAAAGAGCAATCTGGAGTGAAAATATTTAGTTCAATGGTTCAAGGGCTATTAGGGCTGGGCAATAAATCCTGGCCCAGCTAGTGATGCCCACACTCTATGAACAAATTTTAAAAAGCACAGGTTAGTTAAGTACAGTCAGTATTTTGCCTATCGTGAACAGCCAAAGTGGTGTGCTGTTTGACATGATCCACCAGTTGTTGGTGCACACAGCCTACACACCTGGCATCACACCAACACTGATATTCATATACCATATTACTCCTATGTGGTAGGCAGGATGTCTCTTTGGCTTGATGGTGGATTCCTGTTCATGGGTACTCAATGGGTGGTAGGTGTCTCGAACAAGCTGCCAGAGGTAGTAGTAGAGGCGGGTACAATTTTGTCTTTTAAAAAACATTTAGATAGTTACATGGGTAAGATGGGTATAGAGGGATATGGGCCAAATGCAGGCAATTGGGATTTACTTAGGGGTTTAAAAAAAAATGGACGGCATGGACAAGTTGGGCCGAAGGGCCTGTTTCCATGCTGTAAACCTCTATGACTCTATCCCTGGCTCTCTGAACCACAGACTTCCATCTTCCTACAGTTCACAGATCTTTAAAACAAGTGCTGCATGTCAACTAACCAAACCTCCTAATTTACCGAATCTTCCTTTTTTTCACTTTAGTAGTTTTTAGAATGATAGAATGATTACAGCAGAGGAGGTGGTCATTCAGCCCATCACATATATTCCAGCTTCGAAGAGCAATTTAGCTAGTTGCACTCCCTGCCTTTTCCGTGTAGCCTGTCCGGACCTTGAAGCCCTGTAACTTTTCTCTTTTAGGCTGCTTATCCAATACCCTTTCGAAAGGCATGCTTAATCCTTCATCACACTCTCAAACCCTGATAGGTTCTCAGCCCGCTGAAATTTGTCCTCTTCCAACTAAATATTTTCACTCCAGATTGCTCTTTGTCTTTTTCCATTGCCAACATAAATCTTACAATACTATCATCTCTGTTCCCTAAATTTTCCTCTACTCACCCCTGACCCACCTCATTCCCCAGACAGAACCAGATTCAGCAATACCTCCTTCCTTATCTAGTTGGCAACAGTTTGATCTAAAAAATTCTCCTGAATGCACCCTTCAGAAACTGCCCCTGCCACTCCCCCAATATTATACCATTACCATCCCAGTCAATATGAGGATAATGAAATGATTTTCACTCTATGGGTTTTGCACCTTTCTGGAACTTCCTCTGTATCTTTCCCACTAGTAAATAATATTCACAGTACCAGACATAAACTTGCCAGTAGAAACATGGAAACTAGAAGCAGGAGTAGGCCATTCAGCCCCTCAAGCCTACTCCCCATTAATTTTGATCAGGGCTGATCATTGAATATCCTGATTCCCCCTTCCCCTCCATATCACTTGATCCCTTTAGCCCCAAGAGGTATATCTATTTTGAGATACAAGATTGTGGCCCACATTGCAGAATAACAGAGACCTGGCTCAGAAGAGGGCATTAAATGTCCCTGGACACAAAGTATTCAGGAGAAGAGGGAAGAAAGGATGGGGTGGCAGTTAAGGAGACAGAGAATGCCCCACTGGGTCAAGGATACAATCTATTTGGTTCGAGTGAAGAGGAAGGGGTGGATGGACACTGGGCCTTTCACCTGGTGCCCTGAGCCCGAGCTACAGCCACCCACACCCGGGGAATCCGTTAGGCCGGCACAAATCCAGAGTCAACCCCCAGGCCGCCTTTAGCTCGGCACTCTGGGGCCGGCTTCCCCCCCTCTCTCTCCCCGGGTCGGCTTTCACACTCACACGCCTGAATCAGCTCCTCGAAGGCCTGGCGCTGCAGGCGGTCTCGGAGCCGCAGCTGCTCGCTGATGTTTCTCCTCCATCCCTCCGCCGCCGCTGCCATCGCTTCACGGCTGCCTCAGGCCGCTCTCTCTGTCCCGCTGCCTCAGGCCCAGACCGCTCTCTCTGCCCCGCCCCGGGGCCGCGATGGTGCCGCTCACTCCCCCGGTTCCAGGGATGCTGCACATGCGCAGACGGAATCACGACTGCCAGTTATCAGCGCCGCCATGTTTGATAAAGGCAGCAGAGGGTCAGTCTCAACCCAATTGTCAGGGGGATTAGCCGGGTAAATACGTGGGGTTACGAGGATAAGACCGAGGTGGGATTGTTGTCACTGCAGGCTTGATGGGCTGAATGGACTCCTTTTGCACTGTAGCGATTCTATGACTGGCCTGACCCCTAACCCTCACCTTTGCCCCCAGCAACGAAGATCCCACCTTTGTGGGCACTTTCTCCTAAAGCGGATGGGCAAAAGCAGGAATTTTCCCGACGCTCCCTTGTGGATAAAAATCCAGGCTGTTGATGCTTAAAGTATAAGGTGCTTAAAGTAGAAGGTGCTTATGGAATTTGGCCCGAGAGAGAGAGAGAGCCAGGCTTACAGTGAGTGCCAGGCTAAGGGCGGCCTGGGGGGTGACTCTGGATCACACAATTCACCACTGCTTATTTTTTTAAAAATCCAATTCAATCAAATTAAGTCCAATTCAGAGTCTCAACAAGTTGAGACATTCCCGATCTAAGCTGACAAGACAGGGCTCTCACCTCCTGTCTTGGGCTTGATCTACATGATCCAAGCTGATTGGAGTAGGCATAGCTCCTCCTCCAAGGGCTTGATCTCATTTGCATCTTAGCCAAAAGGCCGAGATGCCACTTTTAAAAATTGCTTCAAATGAAGCTAAAATGTAACCTAATGACCTCAACCAAGTACAGCATGTCGATACTACACTTGATCTTGGCCAAAAGGCAGAGAAGCGATACAATTCACCACTGCTTATACTCCACATGAGCTCCCTCCCACTTAACTGACGTGATGCTACCTTTATCCAAATCCCATTAACACCTACTTTAAACATCAACAGAGATTCCCCTTAATTATACCAATCGGATTAGGGGGCCAACCAGGCTGACAAACTGTCCCTTATTTTAAGATGTGATGTGGAGATGCCGACATTGGACTGGGGTGGGCACAGTTAGAAGTCTCACAACCGCAGGTTAAAGTCCAAGATCCCTCTGAAAGCTCGTGATTCCAAATAAACCTGTTGGACTTTTAAAAAGTAAGCGCAAATTACTGCAGATGCTGGAATCTAAAACCAAAAGACAAAGGGTCATCTGGACTCGAAACGTCAGCTCTTTTCTCTCCTTACAGATGCTGTCAGACCTGCTGAGATTTTACAGCATTTTCTCTGTTGAATTTTAATCTTATTTTAAGGGATTGTCCCCTACTTTGTTTGTCCTGTGTCCTTTAAGTCTTTTTGTTCATTAGAATCAAAGAATCATAGAATCATAGAATCCCTACAGTGCAGAAGGAGGCCATTCGGCCCATCGAGTCTGCACCGACCACAATCCCACCCAGGCCCTACCCCCACATATTTTACCTGCTAATCCCTCTAACCTACGCATCTCAGGACTCTCAGGGGCAATTTTTAACCTGGCCAATCAACCTAACCTGCACATCTTTGGACTGTGGGAGGAAACCGGAGCACCCGGAGGAAACCCACGCAGACACGAGGAGAATGTGCAAACTCCACACAGACAGTGACCCAAGCCGGGATTCGAACCCGGGACCCTGGAGCTGTGAAGCAGCAGTGCTAACCACTGTGCTACCGTGCCGGTATTATTATTATTATTTCTAAGACAACCTGTGGGAAACTGAAATAAAAACAAAAAAATGTTGGAAGTACTCAGCAAATGTGGAGCAAAACATTTAACAGCCTGGATTTTTATCCACAAGGAAAATTCCTACTTTTGCCCATTCGCTTTAGGAGAAAGTGCCCACAAAGGTGGGATCTTGATTGCTGGGCCAAGGTGTGGGTTCGGGTCAGGCCAGTCATAGAATCGCTACAGTGCAGAAGGAGGCCATTCGGCTTACACCAACAACAATCCCACCCAAAGTCTTATCCCCATAACCCCACGTATTTACCCTGATAATCCCCTGACATTAAGGGGCAATTTGGAATGGCCAATCCACCCAACCTGCACATCTTTGGACTGTGGGAGGAAACCGGAGCACCCGGAGGAAACCCACACAGACACGGTGAGAAATGCAAACACTACACAGTTACCCGAGGATGGAATTGAACCTGGGTCTCTGGCGCTGTGAGGCAGCAACGCTAATCACTGTGCCAGTCAACCTGGAGGAAGTGCAGATGCCACAAGCTGCCAAATGCCCGTGGTGGGTTGTTTGAAAGGCCCACCTTGGTCCCAGTGAAAAAATAAACAAAGGCTCTCCAGCCCTCACTCCTCAAAGCCCCTCAATGCTACCTCATTCCTTCTCGCAATGCACAGCTCTGGCCTTCCATCTCTTCTGTCTCCTCATGCCCCATGCCAAGTTCTGTCCTTGCCTCCTCAGGCCCCTTATGCCCAACTCTGTCCTTCCACCCACCCCTAGGTCCCTTACATACCCTATGTCCCTCTACCCACCCCCTATGGCCCCTTATGCCAAGCTATGGCACTTCCAAGCCCATTGATCCACTGTATACTTTCTAGAACTAATGAACCCCGTGGTGTATAATGGAATGTATACAAAAAAGCTTTGAAAAAAGTAATCCATTAATAACTTTCTATGCTTGGAAAAAGTCTGAACTGTCGCAAATAAAAGTATCATCCAGATCTTTTAAAGTTTCAAATACCACAAACCCCTGAAACCACTTAATTTGTGCCAACAAATACTGTGAAATTAAGCACAGAGATCAGTGGGCCTGTGTTGTCAATCAGTGTTTCCATGGGAATGCAGACAATAGTGGTCCGGGCTCTCACTTGAAGTGTTTTGCTTTTGTAATACTGCGGGAAATTGAACCACTAGGTTTTACTTGTGAGCCTGTGCACTATGCCATGAGCCGTCAGGGGAAGTTACAGTCATCAGCACACATCCCACCTTCCCCCAACACCAACACCATCCTTTTGCAAATGTTAAAGTGCCCTTTATTTTATTTCAAATGAGTTGACTACCCTGGGGTCAGCATGACTCTGGTCCTAGTGGGTTCAAGGCCTACTCCAAGACACGAGCACAAAAAAAGCTTCCAGTTCAGTTCTATCATAGGTGCCATCTTTAGGATGAGACATTAAACCAAAGCATCATCCTTTGGGTGGATGTAAAAGATCCCATGGCCCTATTTCAAAAAAGAACAGAAAAGTTCTCCTTAATGCCCTACATAGAAACATAGAAACCCTACAGTGCAGAAGGAGGCCATTCGGCCCATCGAGTCTGCACCGACCACAATCCCACCCAGGCCCTACCCCCACATATTTTACCCGCTAATCCCTCTAACCTACGCATCCCAGGACTCTAAGGGACAATTTTTAACCTGGCCAATCAACCTAACCCGCACATCTTTGGACTGTGGGAGGAAACCGGAGCACCCGGAGGAAACCCACGCAGACACGAGGAGAATGTGCAAACTCCACACAGACAGTGACCCGAGCTGGGAATCGAACCCGGGACCCTGGAGCTGTGAAGCAGCAGTGCTAACCACTGTGCTACCGTGCCGCCCAATACCTGAGCAATATTTATCCCTCAAACATCATCACAAAACCAAATCAGATTGCAGTCTGTGGGAACTTGCTGAGCACATATTAACTGATGTATTTCCTACATTACAACATTGACTATACTTCAAAAAGTACTTATTGGCTGTAAAGTGCTTTGATACAGTAGTCGAGAAAAGTGATTTGCAAATGTAAGTTTTTCTTTGTAATGCCATCTACTTCAACCACGAGTTCCACGTTTCTCACGACTTGCTCTCAAATTCTTCATTTGATGCGAGAGTGACTACATCATCTATGCCCTCTCATTCTGGAACTCTCTCAGAATTGGTTGAGGGATAAATATTGACTTGGACATCAGTGAAACCCTCCCGTTCATCTTCAAATAATGTCACGGGAACTTTCACAGTCACTTGAATGGTGCGCTCACTCATCAGTGCTGCATCTCAGTGTCAGAACGTAGTGTCTGGAGTTTGGATTGAACCCATAACTTCCTGACTAAACTGACAGTGCAACCAGTTAGCCAAGGAGAAATAGCACTTAACAGTAGCACTTCCTTTTGTTCTCAAATACAGGAGGTGACTCTGTTCCATACCACAGAGGAGATATGTCAGATTACTGTGTTCAGGTAACCAGGAAAGCATTAACAATAGAGACGTAACAATTGCCTACAAATAAAATAAACTAGCATAAATGCATTTCTGGCATTGAATGTTCTCGCTTTCTGCCCCTTCCCCATCTTTGATGTAATGATGAATTCACAATAATCTCACTTGTTTCTGTAAGCAAAGATTGTTCGACATCTCCCCCAGCTCAAGTACACTCCACCCACTCATACAATATGTTGAAAAAAATTTCTGTATAAATGCTCCCCAATTCAAAAGGTAATTCAGTAACTCTTAAATTTACCGTATTCCCACTCTTGGCCTGACGTTGAATCAGCCACTTGTGCTCCTTACATTGGACACCTTTCCAGCTTATCAACACCTGTGAATCAAACATTTATGGCATATCACACAAACCCATGATCTTGAGGGAATATTTCCTGGTACAGTGTTTTTGTTCCACACAAGCTTCCTTCATATGGTCCTTTTTCCCTCATTCATGTATCTAGCTTCCCTTTAAAGGCATCGATGCAATTTGATTTGATTACTCTATATGGTAGCAAATTCCATATTCTAACCACTTCCTGGGTAAAGAGGATTCGCCCAAATTCCTAACTGCATTTATTAATGGCTATCTTATGTTGATAATCCCTAGGGGCAGAATTACACAGCCCCTCCAACCGGTGGGTTTTTCCGTTCTCACCGAGGTCCCTGCTGCGACGGGGCAGTAAAATTCCGCCACCAGATTCCCCAACAAGTGAAACATTTTCTCCATACCTATCCTATTAAACCTCATCATTTTAAAGATTTGTATTTGGTCACCCCTCAGCTTTTCCTTTCCTGTTCAGTCTTTCCTGATAATTTTGCCCTTTCAACATTTAGAAACCTGGAGTGTGTTCCCTTCTCTATTATGCCAGAGCAGCGTAAGAGATGAGCAGAGCTGAAAAGTCATTTGTAAAGCCAGTTTTACAATACACTCAAAACTCATTGCAAAACCCCTATAACTTAACTTGGTGACTGCGGCAGCAATTATTGAATGTGTTATTTCTGGGACATGCAGTGGTCGGCTCAGTATCCTCTCTAGGTCCTCGGTCACCAGCGGTATTTATTTTACATGCATTTACCTGATAACACCTTTGGCTAGCCACAGGGGTTTACCAACAGAAAGAACCATCACACATTCTCACCCTGCAAACGTGTTGCTGAGAGTTTCACATGCATAGGAGTTTGTATTAACAGAGATTATTAACAAAGGCAAAGGGGGTGCTGTTGTCATCTGGCATCCTGACCTCTACCTCGCAGAGGCTGAGCGCCAACTCTCAGATACTTCCTCCTACCTCCCCCTGGACCACGACCACACCACTGAACATCAAGCCATTATGTCCAACACTGTCACCGACCCCATTTCCTCCGGATGCCTTCCCCCCCACAGCTTCCAACCTGTTTCCCAACCCCGGACAGCCTGCTTCTACCTACTTCCCAAAATCCACAAAAAGGACTGTCCTGGTAGGCCCATTGTGTCAGCATGCTCCTGCCCCACTGAACTTATTTCCTCTTATTTTGATTCCACTCTCACTCCTGTGGTCCATTCCCTCCCCACCTACATCCGGGATTCCTCTGATGCCGAGTCATATTGACAGCTTCCAGTTCACAGGCCCTAACTGCCTCCTATTCAGCATGGATGTGCAATCTCTCTACATCTCCATCCCACACCAGGATGGCCTGAGAGCTCTTCGCTTCGTTCTTGAAAAGAGGCCTGAACGATTCCCATCCACCATCACTCTCCTCCACCTGGCTGAACTCGTTCTATCTCTCAACAACTTCTCCTTTAATTCATCCCACTTTCTCCAAATCAAAGGTGTAGCAATGGGTACCCGCATGGGTCTGAGCTCCGCTTGTCTTTTTATGGGGCATGTAGAACATTCCTTGTCCCAGGCCTATCCGAGTCCCCTCCCGCAACTCCTTTACTGGTACATCGATGACTATTTCGGTGTCGCTTCACGCTCTCGTCTGGACCTAGAAAAATTCATCAACTTCACTTCCAGTTTCCACCCCTCCATCGTCTTCACCTGGTCCATCTCAGACACTTCCCTTCCCTTCCTTGACTTTTCTGTCTCCATTTCCAGCAATAGACTATCTACCAATATCTATTACACGCCCACTCACTCCCACAGCTATCTGGACTACAATTCTTCTTCCCACCCTGCATCCTGTAAGGACTCCATCCCTTTCTCTCAGTTTCTTCACCTCAGTCACATTTGTTCCAATGATGCCACTTTCCAACCGTGGATTCCCATCTACAGCTGTCGACAGGGCCCTCAACAGCGTGTGGTCCACCTCCCACGCCACGACCCTCACTCCCTCCCTCCCTCCCAGAACATGGATAGAGTCCCCCTTGTTCTCACATTTCACACCACCAGCCTCCGCATGCAAAGCATAATCCTCCACCATTTTCACCAACTCCAGTGTGATGCCACCACCAAACACATCTTCCCTTCACTCCCTCTGTCAGCATTCCGCAGAGATCATTCCTTCTGGATAACCTAGTCCACTCCTCCGCTATACCCAACACCTCTCCTGCCACTCACCGTACCTTCCCATGCAATCGCAGACGGTATAACACCTGTCCCTTTACCTCTTCTATGCTCACCATCCAAGATCCAAAACACTCATTCCAGGTTAAGCAGTGTTTCAGTTGCATCTCTTTCAATTTGGTGCACTGCATTCACTGCTCCCAATGTGGTCTCCTCAATATCGGAGAAACCAAGCATAGACTGGGTGATCGCTTTGCAGAGCACCTTTGGTCTGTGCGCAGTCAGGACCCTGACCTTCCAGTTGCTTGCCACTTTAACACACGTTCCTACTCCCATGCCCACACGTCTGTCCTTGTCCTGCTGCAATGTTCCAGTGAAGCTCAATGCAAACTGGAGGAACAGCATCTCATCTTCCAGCTAGGCACATTACAGCCTTCCGGTCTCAACATCGAATTCAACAACTTTAGATGATTAGCTCTAACCCACCTCGATCCGTTTTCATTATACTTAATTTTTTTTTACTGTTCTCTGCCTTTTATTTCTTTATTGTCTTTCTTCATTTTTCTTCCCTCCCACTCTTTCCCCCTACTTTATCCCCCCTTTCTTACCTTTTCTCCTTTGCTTCCCCTTTCCCTAAATTTTACCTCTCCCACCCAATCTCCCCCCAGATCTTCATCTGTCACAGTTTACCCTCTGATTTCAGCTTCTTGGGTGGCACGGTAGCACAGTGGTTAGCACTGCTGCTTCACAGCTCCAGGGACCTGGGTTCGATTCCCGGCTCGGGTCACTGTCTGTGTGGAGTTTGTACATTCTCCTCGTGTCTGTGTGGGTTTCCTCCGGATGCTCCGGTTTCCTCCCACAGTCCAAAGATGTGTGGGTTAGGTTGATTGGCCATGCTAAAAATTGCCCTTAGTGTCCCGAGATGCGTGGGTTAGAGGGATTAGTGGGTAAATATGTAGGGATATGGGGCTAGGGCCTGGGTGGGATTGTGGTCGGTGCAGACTCGATGGGCCGAATGGCCTCTTTCTGTACTGTAGGGTTTCTATGATTCTATGCCATTTGGCCATTCACACCCTTTATTTTTTCTATGGACTGCCATTAGCAGCCTTTTCCCCTGGTTTCTGTGGCTATGACTCATCTTTCATTCCCTCACTCTGCAGTATAAATATCTCCCACTTTCTATGCCTTTTAACTTTGACAAAGGGTCATCTGGAAACGTCAGCTCTTTTCTCTCCTTACAGAAGCTGCCAGACCCACTGAGATTTTACAGCATTTTCTCTTTTGATTAACAAAGGCAATGCAGCTTTGCTGAGTTAAGGTGTAGAAATTCAATCAGGGCACCTGACATAGACAATACTGTCACTGGTATATTCCAGCATGTGCCAATGTGCACTCCAGTTAATGTCAGTGTACATTTTTTTTTCATAAAAGCGTCCCATTTCTGGCCTCGGCAGAGAAGCACAGCTATCAGAATATTCTGCTAGTGTTTCATTCAAGTTACTATTCAAAATGTAAACATAATAAATCGTGACCGTTTCAATACAATCGCAATTGGTTATTACGGGTCTGAATTATTTTCTGGTAGTAAAATGTTTATAGTTGAACCAAGCTGCCAGGTTGAAATAAACCTGTGATAGCCATTTGCCAGCTCTGGAATTCTCTCACCATTATCATGTTACTGATGAAACAGGATTCCATGCAATTTCAACATTTATCCAGTTTTTGGCTGTGGGTTCAAAAACTCTGATTTGGTTTCCAAGAATGATCTAAACCATTGGCATAAGGTTAACATTCTGCAGCAGCTTATATCTGTTTACTTTTGCCTATCTAAATACACCCCTTGTAATAAACTCAAATTGTAGATTGGTCTTTTTCGTCTATACATCATACCAATGCATAACTCTCTAAAACAGCTCTAATTTTTCAGCACACTAACTCATTCACTCCATTGATGAAGTGTATGTTTCATTTTGTTGGGAGTGTGGGCCAGCTGTTATGTAAGCTGACTATTTGTTGTGAGTATGGATAAAAGTATTGAGAAAGCCCAAATTGCAACACTGGCTGGAGACCATCTGCACAAATGTCACTCAAATCCAGTCCAAAAGAACCCTGTCAGGCATCAATCATTAATAGTGACAAGTCTGTCAACAAGGATCCCACGCAACCTCACTGACCACACTAAATAGCTCAATTTGTTTAAATGGGTTTGGAGTCCATATTAAATCTCTTCACTTTCTAAATATCAATCTTACCTCTTCAGAATCAACAAATCTACACCGATACAGGGATCACAAATAACATGCAGTTTACTCCAGGCTTACAACACCGTACTATTTTATTGTATGAAGTGGGAACAGCACCAAATATTCAGTTACACCACAGTGCAATTTGTCTCCCACCATCTAGAAAGGCAAGGGCAGCAGATACATGGGAACACTGCCACTTCCAGGTTCCCCTTCAGGCCACTCACCATCCTGACTTGGAAATATATCGCTGTTCCTTCACTGTCACTGGGTCAAAATCCTAACAGCATAGTGGGTGTACCTACACCACATGGACCTCACAGTTCAAGAAGGCAGCTCATCATCTTTCCAAGGGCAGTTAACAATGGTGTCTTGGCCAACGATGCCCATGAATGAATAAAAAGAAAACACTAACTGAGACCATTCCATGCACACCTGTGGTATCATACTGCCAATGTTTCCATTCTTGTAAGGGAAGGGTGGTCGATTACATTTAAGTTATAGTGTGTAGTGCTTTTCAGTCCAACATATAGTTTGGCAGTTAACACAGACAACGTAGTCTTCGATACTGAATTGAACATCTGTTTGACACCGTTACAAACATTAAATCCCATTAATGTTGTGACTCAATTGAATTAAATGCTAATAAGTAGCCTGCATAGGATTCAGCTACCCCTTTATTAATGTATATAAAAAAAGTTTCTCTAAATAAATTAGTGGAGTTTATTTTTTATATGATACAACATACTTTCATATTCTCACTGCTGTTCAGTATGTAACGTACTCCAGATTCATGTATAAAAACCATTGAGAAATCAGTTCAAGTCAGAAAGCAAAACAGAAACCACCAGACTCCCACTAGGTCAGTCAATTCTCTTCCAGATGTTGATCTCACACCTTGCATCCATCAACAACCTATAATTATATAGTGCCTTATAGTAGTAAAAGTTCCTAATGCACTTCACAGGCGTATAATCAAACAAACTTTGACAAACCAACCACAAAAAGCTTTAAAGGTGAGTGGTTAAAAGCTTATTCAAAGAGGTAGGTCTTAAGAAATATCTTAATGGTTAGAGAAAGAGCAATAAAGAGAGGTTCAGAGAGAGAATTCCAGAGCCATGGCAGCTAAAGCCACAGCCACCCATCAGTACAGAAAACTGAAAACCCTTTGTAAGAGTCCTAGTCTTCGCTTTTTCCAGTTCCAACAATGAGGTGCATTTCCAGCATTTTCCACTTGCATTTCCAACATTCCAGCTTTTTGTAACTTCCTTTTCATCTCTGGCAAACCCCAATGTCTACCTCAGGGAAGTTGCCACTGCAGTCTGTACGTCCCGTAGCATGCACAGCATTGGCTCGTAAATTCCCGATGGTCCTTGGAGTTGAAGCCAGTTTCCCAGTTTGCTGACGCACTCTAGCGCCTCGTTGCTGGTGACGGAAGAGGCTGTGCTTGGCAACATTCCACCAACCATGTGCTCCTGCGCTGAATCCTCCAGACGGGGCCTCTTGGCTGTGGCACAATTGTCCTCGAACTTGAGTTGCGGGCCAGGCAACCCCTCCTGTTTCATTGGGAGCAAGAGGGGGCAGGAATTGGTTGAGCTTAGATCACCTCCAGGGAGCCTGGGACCCAGACAGGTCGCATCTTTTTTCAGCTGGGCTCCATGAGGGGGGTCAGCACAGGCAGTCTGCTCCACGTTCCCATAGGCTCGATACAGCATTTGGATTGCATCGAGCAGGGTCACATTATGGCCAATATCAGTCACTCTGGCCCCGACTTCAGCCCTCTCTGGAGTGTGGCCACCTGCCACAGGACCATCATAATCGTGCCGCTCACTGGAGTCCTTCTTAAAAACAATGTTGTTCCGGGCCTTCCATCGCGAAAGCCACCCATCAGTCGGCTCAAAGTCGTCATGGCCCAGCTCCTCTGCGAACTCTTTGGCTTTCATCTTCAGCATGGGGCCCGAGACGCGGACTCCCTCAGACACAGCCTGCTGGAACCAGAACAGAAGAGCATCCTCCACCTCAATGTCCTTCCCCTTCCTCTTTCTCTTGCGGTTGGGGTTAGCATTCTGCCGCCATTCCTCCAGAATCCTCTCTCTGTTCTGGCTGATGCGTCCCACCTGACTCTTCGAGATGCTGAACATCTTGGCCACGGAAGCATAGGAGGCTTTTGGGCCTTGTAAGGCTGCAACCACTTTCACCTTCTCAGCAAGTGGCAGATCTGTGCGTTTGTGATTCGTGGGCATCACAGGCAATGTTCCGATTTCTCCCAGCAGGATGAATGATCTGCCACAAAAAGAAGCATTGGTGAGATTTTGTACACTGAACAGAACCTGAGTAATGACAAAAATTAATGAATAAATTACGCAAACATGAATGGATAACTGGACGTATTGCAGCAAATGGTTACGAAATAATCTATCCGACTAGGAGATTTCCTACTCTACCAGTCACGTATTGAGTCAGATTCTAATACACCAAGATGCTCATGGCATAACTCACTGAACTCAGCAGGGTTTCAGTGGACCAGGAATAAAAGCAGAAAATGCCAGAAATACTGAGCTGATCAAGAAGTATCTATGGAGCATTCAACTGAAATGCCAACTCGGCTTCTCACTCATAAATACTACCTGACCTGCTGAATATTTCCAGCAGTTTCTGTTTTCATTTCAGATTTCCAGTATCCACAGTATTCTGTTTTTCATTCAATGTACCAGGCTGTCTCTGTCACCAGTTACTGACTAAGCTAGACTTCCATGGAGGCTACCTATCGCAGAGTCAATTTACTTCAATGTGCATCAGAAGCTAAGTTGCAAGCGAAGGGTTTGCAAGGCAATTAACAACAAACATAAAGAGGAGAAAAGACAAGGTAAAACTGGAAGCCTTGAGTAGATGGCACCGAAGTGTTTTGAAGATTGAAGGAGTTTGAGGAGTTCAATGCATTCTGAGATCCTGGGGACAAAATGATTTAGAATAGGAGTCAGAGTTGATTGTACATCAATTGTGCTAATTATTTGCAGATCAAGGACATGGATTGTGGTTTCACTTGATCACATACATAGACAAGTATGGAAACTGTAATGTGGTTGAGTTAGGAGATGTGCATGTTTGTAATGTTTTCTCTGTAAATAAACGTAAGACTGAGTAAAGAGTGACTCCAATGTCATCAAAATAGCTTTCTGGAATAAAATAGGATACTAAACTCAGTTTTTGGAAGGAGGATCCAGACAGAAGAAAGAGCAGGCAAGGCTGTCTATAATCACAACAAAAAGTGAAAATAAAAGCCATGCTCTTAAGGATACTGACCGTCCTGGTATTAATTATTGACAAGAAAGAAAGGAACAAGACAGGAGCTTGGAAACAGCGGATAATAGAAGAACTTGTGAGATTACATTGAATTTAGATTTGCAGAAACAGGCATCAGGCCAACAAGCCAAGCTGGTGTTCATACCACCTTACTTCATCTCACTTTAAAAATGACTAGTTTCTTGTACCTCATTCAGGAGTACATGGAAAGTGTTAGAAGAACTGAGAGTAGGACTCAAGCTTTGAACAGACTTGGACATAACTGAGTTAAAAGCTGCTGAGTGGAAATGTTTCGCATTTTACAACAGAAGAAAGTGATAATTCTACAGCTTTAGCAATAGAAAAGATAATGAGGCCAAGTGGAAAGATATGTTGAGAAATAAGGGTGGCATATTGAAGGAAAAGAGAGTAAGTGGGTTCCTGTGAAACATGGAAGGCCCGTATCTTTGAAGAATGGGAAGAAACAACATTTTGAAGCGTTTGGCTCATCAAAATGCAGCAATTCAGCTAATAGACTGAGAGAAATGAAGAAAACCTCAGGACGCGAAATTATCCCTTAGTGTCCCAAGATATATAGGTTAGGGGGGGATTAGCAGGGTAAATATGTGGGGTTACAGGGATAGGGCCTGGGTAAACGTCAGTGCAGACAGTGGGCCAAATAATCTCTTTCTGCACCGTAGGGATTCTCTGATTCGATGACTTGTTTCTATCCCCACTGTTACGATTTCACTTCTTACACAACAGTAGTAAATCAAATCCCATTGAATTGCAGTGTTTACCTGGAGTCCTTTTCATTCTCTGTATTCAGCCTGTTTGCATCCTGTGTTTTCTCATTCATCCACCGTGTGATTAGTTCACGGTTCGCATCAGCCATTTTCTGCAGCCGCTCCTCGAGGGTGCTGAAGGTGACATGGAGAGTGTTGTATTCATTCTTCAGCGTGTGATTGGCTCGCTCCAAGTCCTGCAGGTTAGTCCGCAACTCCCGACATTCGACCTCCAGCTTCTTAATTCGCTTGTGGTACTCCACCATTCTGAAATCCATCAAGTTACAAGGTACAGGCTTTACTTGGAGAGTTTACAAAGATCATGTGCAGTAGATGGATATGGATTGCGATTATATTTTCTATGCAAATTAATGGGCAGAACCACAACAGGTCATGTATAGCTCTGTATTTCAGTTTTATTTGGTCAGATTACAGCAGAGGCATGGCCAATACTAACAGAAACTGTTGTCACTCTCTTTGAGACAAAATGAAACGATGAAAAATGCAATCTAATGAGGTAGCACAATATCTCCATTTTAGAAATGGTACACTCAGCATGTCCGTCACACTCAAGTGACAGAATACATTTTCTGTGCCATACTCCAAAAAAAACTGTCTAGGAATAAAAAGTACCTTTACCAGATTCCCTGTACTGTAGTCTCTAATGTTGCAACCACTTCATTTTTCCCAATGTTTTACCTAATAGCAGAAACTTCAAAATCGATCTCTGTACAAACTCAATACTTATCAGTTTGACTGTAATCTTAAAGAACAGAACATCTATACGTTCAGAATCTAAAATTCCTGTGTGTAAAAAGTGTACAATCCAAGGAAGATTGGTTTTATAATAGATTATTGTTGCATGATAAAACACTCCTCCATCATACCCGATCTCAAAACTATTCTAAATTGAGCAAATTTATTCCATTATTTACTGGGTTAATTGTCCCACAAGATTGCTTCTGTGCTTTTCAAAGCTGCTGCAGACCATTGACAAGTTAAAACAAACGTTAAAAGCAATTAAGCAACATCAAGCAAGGTGTAAATGTAGAAAAAGATTAGCAATATAAAATAATGATTGTTACAACTTATACTTTTTAACCTCCTGTACATCCTTACTGGTGCAAAGCAACCTTAACATCCCGAGCTCAATCTCTCCCAACAACATACTGGCTCCACAATGGCTCTGCCTTGTTAACTGACCTGCCAATCCAGCAGGTGTAGAATATTTATCTGCACTTTGTCCTGCAACTCACATCACCTTGAGAATAGAGGTTCCTTCTTGTTAAAATAAAGATGGAGGGAGGCCCCTAAATTTCCAGATGCAGACTGATTTCCATTAAGTGAAACAAGGCTTAATACAAGTCATTTAGGTGCCAATTTCAGAAAATACAGAGTAACTATAATGATCAGATGCACTTATTTCCATTAACACTATTCGCCTTGACATGATCAAAAAGGTGTTAATAACAGAGTTATCTCATTTGTTGGGAATATCATATCCTTCAAAACTATATTTTTATTATCTGTGTGCTTGGATGCTGACCTGGAGATTTCAAAAAGGTAATAAATTCACCTTGGACTGGGAACAAGCCTGACTTCTAAGAAATCACCTAACCTGCATGGTACTTGTGGGCGGCACGGTGGCACAGTGGTTAGCACTGCTGCCTCACAGCATCAGGGACCCGAGTTTGATTCCCGGCTTGGGTCACTGTCTGTGTGGAGTTTGCACGTTCTCCCAGTGTCTGCATGGGTTTCCTCTGGTTTCCTCCTCACATCTGAAAGACATGCTGATTAGGTGCATTGACCCAAATAGGCGCCGGAATGTGGCGTCTAGGGGAATTTCACAGTAACTTTATTGCAGTGTGAATGTAAGCCTTACTTGTGACTAATAAATAAAATAAAACTTGAGGAAGAGCTGTTTTTGTTTGTTTTGAATTGCACTCACTAATTTATGGGGAAAGAAACTGAAAGGCAAAGGCTAGTGACTTGCTGGAAATCACATGGTAGATCCCACCTTTTACTTTAGAACCTGCTGGTTTTGAAGGCAGCTTGTTGGGGAATAAGCTGAGAAAGGAAGGCTACCCTCCCGGACTCCCCCTCTCTCTGCTTCACCTGAAATTGGATGTGGTTCACAACTGCTGCCAGGAATCCTCGAGTATAATCTGCCTACATTTGGACCTACAAAGTTGAGACAAAAACTGATCCAGTCCTATATTCTCCTCTGCCAAAGTTCCATTTGTGAGAACTTCCAGATATCCATCAGGAACATCGGCTTGTCTTCACACGAAGAAATTCCAGATCGACAGCATCAAGACCCTGTCAAATTTATCCTTTATTTTATAATGCCTATCCTCTAAAGCCCATTTCTGCAGAGACTATCTATTTTTCCTTTGTTTGTCTGCATGTGTGTGTGCTGGGGAATTTTATACTTCCAGGTTACAATTGTGTGTTAACCAGTACTTGCAACATGTTAAAAAGAAGTTCAGTTTTATAATAAACAAATAAGTTTGTTGCTTATTGAAAGAAGCCTGGTTGGAGTCTCTCTTATTCTGGGTACCTATAGAGGAGGTAAACAATTGGCCATTTTGGTGAGTAAATTGAACTTTTAAATTAATGGTACAACCTGCAGAGTAGTGGGGTTAGATAATACGTGCACTTCCCATCCCATAGCACGTTTGGCTTAAATCTAGTTTTCTAGTACACCCCCTGAATTCCGGCCTGCTCAAAGTCCCTTAATAACTGATTGTCCTGGCCTCCACATCTCTCCATTTACAAAATCCAGTCTTCCAATGTTTGTTTGAGTGATTCTGACTGAATACCATCAGACGTAAACCAAAAACTTTCCAAGGCAATGTATGTGAAGTATTCATCAAATACTGAAAAGAGCTAACAGAATTATTATTTGCAATCTACAAGGGAACATTAAAGATAACTCTTTGGCATTGTGTGTGCCCATTCTCTCAGACTCCCTTTACTTTGTTTGCTGTTTTCACCACATTTTGGCGGAACACAACATGGCGGAAATAGAGATAGCTTAGCAAATATTCAGAGGAAGCTGCTTAAATTGAGTAAATGCAAATACAAAGGGAGATTTGAATGATTAGGTCTGTTTTTGCTACAGCCAAAAGGGTTAAGGGATTATTTGAAAAAAATTGCTTTTTGTTTTTAAATCTATTTAAAACAATGAAAAGGAAGGACAGTGTTGACAGATACAGACAGTTTCCAGGAATTGAAGGATTTAGAATGAGGGGAATGTCGATGTAAGATTAAATGCAAGAGGTTTAGGACAGAGTAAGGGACACGTGTTTTTGTTGAAAAGAACATGAGTGATTTTCTTTTTCACCTCAAAATTATCTTTTTAATTGAAAGCTCAAACTCCAAAAGGCAATCAGCCAATCAGTTTTAGGCATTTTGCAGCAGCAATGAACAGGCCGAACAAGATTCTCAGATTTTTGTTTCACTTTTTAAATTACTTTGAAGGAAGCACTGGAATACAACTGCACTAAATTATAACACCATTCCTGGTGTCAACAAAACACTAGTCCCTGCAGTATCCACCAGTCACAGAAGGCTTCTTGCATACCAGTGGATGATCCATCTCAGGACCACCTGTTTGTGAAGACCATGGAAGAGAGGCAGGCAGCCACAGCTCCTGGGACACATCCACCCTGAGCCTATAATGGTCACCTTGGCCAAGCCCAGTCCAGAAGCAGATCCTCAGACTTAATCACCCTCATCTATGTCCTGTGGCCAAAAATCAGGAGAAGCCCTGAAGTTGAAGCCAGACATTGAGCACCAGCCTCCTTACATAATCAAACAGTGACAGCAACTAACACTTCGTATTATACATGAAACATGGACCCATAGTTTAAAGGTTACAAACAATCTGTTTGTTGGACCTGCTCCGTGCAACATTGTGCAGCCCACATCACCACTAGTACAGTGGAGAACACCGAAATACAGAGAGCTCCATTGGAGATCCCTGCCTTGGCTGGATGGCACAGCCAGATGGAAGATGAAGGCAAAGAAGAGTTTAATGTGCAATAGCAGCCAATGCAGGAAATCCCTCCATGTTCAGTAAATTGGCTCAAGAGAGAATTTCCAAGAGGCAGCTCAAGTTGAGATGGATGTTCACAAAGGAGGATTCAAGGCCCCATAACTGATGAGAAATTCCATCCAAACTGATGCAACATCAGGCAGAATTTCTCCATGCACTTGAATCTCTTGACATACATGGTGGAGTAGGTGCTGAGCCTGTGGATGTCTCTGATCACGGATGGCAGCAGGACATCTGGCTGCCAGTGGTTCTCCCGCACCCCTGATAGTGGCTACCACTGCAGCCGGGACTCTCCGCTTTGCCAGCCACCTGTCGTTGAAGCCAATTATGAGGAGGTGTTTAGTTCCAAAGTGGTAGCTATGTTACAATATTCTGTTCCCCAGTGTTAGAGTAACAGAACTGTACCCAGATCAGAGTTAATGCTGGAAGCAGAGACCATGTCAACACTTAAAGATAGATTGGTGGTGAACAGGGAAGTAACAGCCTCTGGGAACAAAATTTTACTGGAACAAGACTACTGTTTAGGAGGTTAAACACCTTTTGAGTCTGTCGCCATCTAGATTGCAAAGATTTAGAAGGCTAAAAGTGACAGATAATTTAGATTGGCCACTAAAGCAGTTACATGAGGGAACAAATTTAATTTAGTCAAAAAATTAATTATGGTTATAACTTATTGGGCTAAATGAGCCATTTGTGTCATGTAGATCAATGCAAAATGTATCCAAATCCAGGCAGATGGACATTTTAACCATTCCCTCTTCACTCTAAAAGGAACCAGAGTCTGAACTGCCCACTAACTTACTTTGCTTCGTTAGTCAGGATCTCTCGGTCCTTCTGCTGTAGTCTGCTATTGAGTTCAATCATGCTTTGTGCAAGCTGGGCAAGGGAGAGAGGAAGAAAATTGTCACAAAACTGCACAAGTATAAAACCAAAGCTTCTACCACACACAAATTTAAAACCATATAAATAAATCCAACCATTCATACTCAATTCCTTCAGATACAACTGATTAATGTAAATGAAGCAACAAAAGGGGGGTCTCTATTTAAATAGTGAGCTTTTGAATCTAACGCCATTGAGATTGCGAAGTTATAAGGCAAGAAGTGACTGACAATTTTGACTAGCCACTAAAACAGTTAAAAGAGGGAACAAATTTAACGTCATCAAAAAATTCACTATGGTTATGATCTAGTTAGAGTGCAAATTTGGATCACGGTGATGCACAGTCCATTCTTTTAAAGTGGAATTAAGTAGTTGTTTGAAAAGAAAAGAATACCAAGCGGCAATCAATGGCTCAAGAAGAATAGAACACCAGCACAGATTTGCTCTGATTGCTTATTTAATTGCTGTAGTTATTTTTGAAATTGCTCCTTTCAAACTGGGTGTTTGCTGGTCATGCAGCAGTCACCAGTTCCGCAGAGTTCCTAGAGACCCTTCACGGACACCCAGGGGTTCACAGACCTCAGTTCGGGAACCCCTGCTGTCGGATGATTTCTTGCATGTTGTACAAACAAAGCCCCAGACATATTTTGCCATTGCCGCACGTTTTGGTTCTGACACAGAGTTACTCATTAGAAACTAAAATCAGAGAGCTGGAACACAACATGAAAGTAAATGCACTGTTACATCTAGAATCATCCAAATACAGAAGCTTACAACACAGGAAGGAGACCACCATTCGGCCCATCGTGTCCATGTTAGCTCTTTGAAAAAACTATCCAATTAGTTGCACTCCTCAATTCTTCCCCCACAGCCCTGAGTTTTCTTTTCAATCATCTACCTAATTCCATTTGAAAAGTTACCACTGAATCTGCTTCCTGCACTCTTTCAGGCAGTGTGTTTCAGATTATCACGACTCACAACAAAACAAAAATTCTCATCTCCCTTCTGGCTCTTTTGCTACTTATTTTTGCAGCAAAAAGAGCAGAGCCAGGAGCCACTGCAGGGAACTGTCTTCATTTGGTACTGATACCTACATCTCCGCGACTTTTATGAAACTCTGTCAACTCATCTTGTTGCCAGACCCAGGTCTGTGTGCCTTTCTGTAACATCATTTCGTTCTGCGCCCCATCCAAAGCTGGGCTAACGTATGGAAGAGAAGAAAATACAATGTCAGCAATTTGTAGTCCAAGAATGGATTTCAGATACACCATGCGTACAAACTAGGCAAATATTCTTAATATGACACTGGCGCAATGAAATCCATTTAAGGATGGTAAAGGTAACGGTAATAGGTGAAGGAAAGTTACTCAAAAGAATATCCACAATTTATTTTTTTTCTTTTAAGGAAATCAGTGAAGCTCATTAGCATTATTATATGACAACAATAAGAAGCTTTGACATCGTGCCTTTTACATAATAAAGCAGCCTAAGGTGCTTTACGAGCTTATAGGTCAACCAAATTTGATGCCAAGTCAAAAGAAAACATTAGGACAGGTGATCAAAAGCTTGGTCAAACTGCATCATTTCCCGCTTGCTCTACTGTCACTCACTTCATTCTTAACCCTCCATTCTCTTCCTTCCCGTGGGTAGGTTTTTAAAAAAAATCTTTTAAAATCCCTTTCTTACTCAACCTCCGAGCTATGAGAAAATAGAATGTCTATCTCACAGCTGAGAGCAACAATAGACTAACCTTTCTTCGCCATTTTGTTGACAGAATAATAGAATTGTTCAGCACTGTAATATTTCTGTTATTTTGTCAACAAAGCACAGGTGAGGTGAAAAGGTGACTTCAAAATCATTGCTTTCTTTTGAACATTTAAAAATTGTCCGGAGAAAGGTATGCTCTTTCTTCCATTCAATTCTCTCCCACTGTCTGCAAAGAACAAATTACAAAGCTAAAGCTACAAGAGTAATCAGAACGCTATATACCTGTCCTCCCGCCCCAAATCCGCGCACACAAGCAGACTCTTTTAAAACTGTTGAACTCTTCATATAATTTGAGAACATTTTTGAGCAGCAACTGAAGGAAACATTCCTCCATGCGAGCTGACTGACACAAATACATCTGGAAAATTATTGACGTTGTCCATGCTCAAGACTTCATTCAAAATGAAGTCAACATACATTCATAAAACTAGTAGAAGTGGACATGTTGGTTCCTTGTGTCTGCTCACCCTCTAAAGTGCAGCTAATGAATTTAAATGGCAAAATATCTAGCAGGGAGATTAGAAAGTCACTTTGCAATACAAAACCTGAACACTGCTGAAAGTCCTTGTCGATGAATCACAGAAAGTTAACATGGAAGTACAACAAACAATTAGGAAAACAAATGGTATGTTAGCTTTTTCTATACAAAGGGATTGGAATACAAGAGAAAAGGCTTTAGAACAACTGAAATACTGTATATAATTCTGGTGTGCTTACCTAAAGAAAGACACATTTGCCCGAGAGGGAGGACAACAGAGACTCATTAGACGGATTCCTGAGATGAGGGTTTACTCCCATGAGATTGAGTAGAATAGATTCATATTTCCTTAGTATTTGGAAGATTGAGAGGTGATCTCATTAAAACATGCAAAATCCTTAAGGGGCTTGACAGGTTAAACGCTGGAAGAACATTTCCCCATTGGGAGAGACTAAGGTCACAGTCTCAGAATAAGGACTCGGTCATTTCTGATTGAGAATGAGGAGAAATGTCTTCACATAGTGGGCTGTGAATCTTTCAAATTCTCTACCCCAGAGAGCTGTGGTTGCTCAGTCATTGAGTACAGGTACTGGACCCTGTATCCAGGAATTTCAGGACTGGACGTGTACCACATATGCGGATTTTTCGATTTTGAATCTGGTGGGAGTGAAGAAGTGAATACAACTTAAGGCCGGGCTGATTTCTGTGCCAAGCTGGAATAGAGAACGGAAGAAAGGAGGGGCAAGACTATGCCAGCTTCCATCACTAATCCCGGGGTGGGGGATCAGCATGTTGTGACCAGGCTGTGACAGCAATGCTTGATCGGGATTGTACTTTCCAGGTCAGGACCTAATTTTTGGGATACTGGTTAAGGGGTCTGGTACCTGTATACGAGATCAACAGATTAGAAAATTCAGAGGGTGGAGGAAGTGGAGTTGAAATAGAAAATCTGCCATGATCTTACTGAATAGTAGAGCAAGTTCAATGGGCCAAATAGCCAACCCCTGCTCCTATTAATGTTCACAAAAGCATAATCAAACAAAACCTGACACCAAGCAAAGAGATATTAGGACACATGACCAAAATGATTTTATTTATTTGTTCACATAATGTGGGCATCACTGGCTAGACCAGCATTTATTGCCCATCCCTAACTGTCAACAAGGTGCTGCCTTCTTGAACCATTACAGTCCATGCGCTGTATGTACACCCGCAGTGCTGTTAAAATGGGATTACCAGGAATTTTACGCAGCAACAGTGAAGGAATGGCAATATAGTTCTGAGTCAGGGTGGCGTGTGGTTTGGAGGGGAACTTGCAGATGATGCTGTTCCCATGTATCTAATTCTAAGTGGTAGAGATCACAGGTTTGGAAGGTGCTGCCAAAGGAGCCTTGTGAGTTGATGCAGTTCATTCGTAGATGGTGGCCACTGCTGCTACCGTGCCTCAGTTGTGGAGAGAATGAATGTTGAAAGTGGTAGATAGGGTGCCAATCAAGCAGGTTGCTTTGTCCTGGATGGTGTTGAGTTTCTTGAGTATTGTTGGAGCCAGGTGAGAGTCACTCCTGACTTGTGCCTTGTAAATGGTGGACAGGCTTTTTAACCTACAGGATGTTGATAGTGGTTTATGTAGGTGGTAATCTAGGTTTTAAGGAATCTCTTATGAGGAGAGAGAGGCAGAAGGTTAGGGATGGAATTCTTGAGATTAGAGCCTACATCCTTGAAGGCACAACCACCAGTGATGACTCAGAAGAAATCGAGGCTATGCAAGAGGACAGAATTGGAAGAATACTCCAGTTTCCTCCCAGTCTGAAAGATGTGCTGGTTAGGTGCATTGCCCATGCTAAATTCTCCCTCAGCACCAAATAAGCGGCGGAATGTGGCGACCAGGGGATTTTCACAGTAACTTCATTGCAGTGTAAATGTAAGCCTACTTGTGACACTAAAAAATAAACAAACAAAAACTTCTGAAGGTTGGCGATGGTCAGAGATAGGAAGGGTTGAGGTCATGGTGGAATTTGAATACCAGGATAAGAATTTTGAACTCCAACCATGAACAGATTACTATTAAAGCTACAAGTCTGAAATACAAAGGAAAACACAGCTATCTGCATAATTTCTCAGGTGTGTGTACTCCCAACAGTCATGATGTCAAAATGGCATTTCATGTATCACCGATTTTAAACTTTTAGATTAGTATCACCCCACCCGGAGCTCCACGGTACAAACACATGTGGCTGTGAAGACTACATTATTGGACACTCCTGTCCATACCTGATGGGCTGCAGGTCACATTTTTCACTCTGAATTCTCTCAGTCAGAGCTGCCTGCAGGTCAGATTTGTCCAGCAGCTTAGTGTCTGCAGTAGATACAAAAAACAAATAAAAAGGCATCAGTATGATTCCCACTGCTAATAAAACTGTTTAACTTGTCCTCTCTCTATCCCCACTGGCTTACTGAGTCAAATCAATGTGCTACGTGACATTAAACTAGATGGACCAGATGAGCCCAGGTTTGATACTTATTCTGGAAAGCTCAATACACAGACGCCATCTCAGTTCCATCATATTATCTAGCCCTGAAATTGTTCACTCCAAATCAGCATAACTTAAAAATGTTGTATAATTAACAACCCAGGAAAAATTACAGACACCTTACCAAAGGGATACGGCCACTGTCTATAATGCTAAGCCATACAGAACACAATGTGCCAATTCAATAGGCAGGATCAAGTCAGTTACCAGGCCATACATCGGTTATGAGGGAGGCTGTAACTGTCCTCAAACCAAACTGCAAAGGGGGTTGTGCTGGGGGGGTGGGGGGTGGGGGATGGGGGAAGCAAAAAACTGAAAAATGTTGGGAAAGAACAGGATCAGATTCAATTGCGTTTACTAGGGCTGAATGAGCTGTGACACACCACAGGTCCTGGAATCTGAAACAATCTGAATCTGTTGCTGAATAAACAATGAGTGCTTGGGCAAGTTGCATGAGGTCTGCTGGGGCTTACCTAACCACCATCAATAGGCAGATCAGTGCCTTCTAGAGAAAGATAAGGCGAGTGGAAAACTAGTTCAGGTCTCACAGCCCAGTCAGTCGTCTTCTCAGGACTGTCGCTGGGGCTGCAACCTACATGGTGGATGGGGTGCCATGATCATACGTCCAAACTCACATTCATTATCCTGGATGTGTACATCCTGTGAACAGGTCTGCAACCTACTGGTGATAATACTGGATTCACAGCCATGAGGATCAGAGTACAAATACAACCATGGCATGTTGTGTCATCCTTTTGACAGAAACTGGTCACTGGTAGTTGGAAATTTTCAACAATGACAGCAAGAACTGTTAAATGATCTGATAAACCCAACTGTTTCACTAATGTGCTTTAGAGAAGGGAGCTCATTACCTTACTTAGCCTGGTAACACCTCACTCCAGTTCCACTCTATCTGGCTGAGTCATGATATTAAAATTATTCTTGCTGACTGCTAAAGAGAGAAAGAAAGAGGGAGATTCTTGTCTGGATCCTTCTGAACCAAGACATTGCTACCAACAGTGCTCTTCCTTAGAGCCAGCGCAGATTGAGATCCAAGCAAAACACTCTATGTGATTCTTGTCGCAGAACAATTTCAGGAGAAACATGGAGATGTTTACTGATTTGACAATGCCTGCAGGCAGGGTTTAGAAGCTGCTGTGCTGAAGAGTTTATCTGCCTTATTTGATTGCTACATAATGGCATATCAGGCACTGTGATAACTGACTTTAGGTGTCTGATGCTTTCTTCATTGTCTCAGAATGAACCAGGACTGAGTTCTGACAACCAACTTGCTTTGGTCCAATTATGCTTCGGGAAGCTATAGCAGAACTCCAAGCTAGGCTCCCAGAGCAAACACTATAAATCTGTTGCAGGCTACTAGCAAAAATGAGAATTAAGCAAGCCATCATTCACAAGGTCTTGTTCACTGCTGACCCACACATTAGAAAATCTCCAAACCATAATATGCTGATGATTTAGCTAAGGTGCAAAACCGCAAGAAGAGCGATTAGTTTCTAACCAGCACCTTTCACCCAATAAGTGCCTTCATTATTTATTGAAGGAACACAGTTGGCTTCAGCCCAACAATTTACCCCAACATCATCCACCTGCCATTTTATTGACTCCAAGTCCTGCTCAGCTTTTATCTGTCTGATTAATAAAACTAAGATAATTAAGAGTCAGACCACATAAAAGTACATTTATTGCATATAAAAGCAGCACCTGGATCACCTCTCAAAATCTGGAAAAACTGGACAATCTGCAAACGGCATACAAAAAGCTTAAATTTAGAATTTCACCTCCACAACACAAACACACAGCTTTCAAACAAAACAGCCCTGCATTGCCAGGGGCTCAACAAGCTACTGCCCAACTGGAGGAGCATTAACCAAATGTTGAGGATGTTTGACAACAAACTGTCAAAGGGAGTGTCTGTGCTACAGAAGCGAGCGAGCAGAAAAACTGGGAGGTGGCAACAGCTGGATCCCTAAGTGTTCCCGCCCAGCGTCTTGGGTAGTGGCAACGCCGTCAAGGGTAGGCATTCCCCACGAGCAAAAACCTGGAAATTTCAGGACTCTCCCCTGCAGCCAGGGCCCAGCTGCTGGGAGGAAGGGAGTGGATCTGATTCCCAGGAACATCTAGAAACCACCCCGAAGACACAAGATGAGGGTTTCAGCAGTAGGTCAGCTAGTGTATAGGGCGGTGGTGGAGATGGGTTGTCTTGGAGGGAGGCTGTGCAGAGCCTGAGCCAGAGAAACAAACTCCATCCCAGGACAGCCCAAAGAGCCTGCCTTCCGGGGCGCAAGGAGGGCGAGTGAGAGAGGCGGCCTGCCGGGCCCGGTACCTACAGCCCCCTAGCAGCGCTCCCAGCGCCTGCCGCTCCAGCCTCTCCCTCAGCCGCTGCTGCTCCGCCATCTTCCCCCGGAGGTCTTTCCGCACTGCCGACGCAGAGCTACGAACAGCCCGCCTGTGAGTAAGCAGGGGACGAATGGAACATGAGGGGCAGCGGTCTGGGATTGAGGGTCGGGAGGATCAGCAGTCCCGTTTCGCTGAGTGGCTGGGGCGTCTTTTAAAAGCAGCCGGACTTCAAGCAATCAGCTGTTTGGACACCGATATGGACCTCCTGCCGCCATCTTTGATACAGTCACTGTGACCTGGAAACACGTGCCAGTCATCTCTTTACTCCCATCTCTCCATCTACATTGACCCTGAGCTGGTCATGTAACCTTGAGCCTACCTGCAGTACTCCACATAACCTTCTCGTAGATGACAGGATTTCATTTATTTATCTTTCCGTGTATATATATATATAATATGTCTACATTAAAAGTACTGTTAGCAAAACTCACCCAATTCAGTAGTCAGCAAGTAACCCCATCGAGCTTACCTTCTTTCTAAAATTCACCAAGTATTCCCATTTATCTAGCACTTAAATGAAGGAAGTGAACTTAAACAATATCATTTTTTATTGCCTGGTGGAGCCTGTTGTTCTGGGGCCTCACTTTTGCTGGTGCATGATTCTCTGTGTCAAGGAATAGGAAATCCAAAAAGATCAACTTGCAGCATGAGTGATTAGCTGAGGGCTGGTGTTGCTATATTGCATATATGTGCTCAGGTGCTCTTGTTATTTGCACACTACACCACCCATGACTGAAAATAAGTGAATAATCTTTGAAGCTTCAGTTTCCTCAAAAGCTGTCCAGTTTTCGACTGAAGTATGTAATCCATATCAGTGGTGGCAATAAGGCCACAAAGAAAATTAAAAGATTATATAGCAATACAGGGATATTTATAAAGACATTTCAAAGGGCCAATTGGGAAACTGACTTAAATACAAAATATCAATATACAAATCCTTTGCACTGCTGACATATAATACATCAATGCAACAAACCTCATTTCCTCTGGATGCCATCCCCCCACAGTTTCCTCATAATCTCCCAACCCCAGACAGCCCGCTTCTACCTACTTCCCAAAATCCACAAAAAGGACTGTCCTGGTAGGCCATTGTGTCAGCATGCTCCTGCCCCAATGAACTTACTTCCTCTTATCTTGACTCCATCCTCATCCTCTGGTCCATTCCCTCCTCACCTGTATCCAGGATTCCTCTGAGTCATATTGACAGCTTCCAGTTGGCAGGCCCTAACCACCTCCTATTCATCATGGATGTGCAATTCCTCTACATCTCCATCCCACACCAGGATGACCTGAGAGCTCTTCGCTTCTTTCTTGAAAAGAGGCCTGAACAATTCCCATCCACCAGCACTCTCCTCCATCTAGCTGAACTCATTCTATCTCTCAACAACTTCTCCTTTAACTCATCCCACTTTCTCCAAATCAAAGGTGTAGCGATGGGTACCCGCATTGGTCCTAGCTATGCTTGTCTTTTTATGGGGTACGTGGAACATTCCTTGTTCCAGGCTTATCCGGGTCCCCTCCCACAACTCCTTTACCGGTACTTCGATGCTTATTTCGGTGCCGTTTCACGCTCTCATCCGGACCTGGAAAAATTCATCAACTTCGCTTCCAGTTTCCATCCCTCCATCACCTTCACCTGCTCCATCTCAGACACTTCCCTTCCCTTACTTGACCTTTCTGCCTCCATTTCCAGCAATAGACTACCAATATCCATCACAAGCCCACTGACTCCCACAGCTATCTGGACTACAGCTCTTCGCATCCTACATCCTCTAAAGACTCTATCCCTTTTTCTCAGCTCCTTTGCCTCCGTCGCATTTGTTCCGATGATGCCACTTTCCAAAGTGGTGCTTCTAATATGTGCTTCCTTTTCCTCTGTAGGATGTTTCCCGCCTACAGTTGTCGCCAGGGCCTTCAAAAGCATATGGTCCATCTCCCACGCCACGACGCTCACCCCCTCCCCTCCCTCCCAAAACAAGGATAGAGTCCCCCTTGTTCTCACATTTCACCCCACCAGCCTCCGCATGCAAAGCATAATCCTCTGCCATTTTCACCATCTTCAGTGTGATGCCACCACCAAATGCATCTTCCCTTCACTCCCTCTGTCAGCATTCCGCAGAAACCGTTCCCTCCGGGATAACCTAGTCCACTCCTCCACTATACCCAACACCTCTCCCATCACCCATGGCACCTTCCCATGCAATCGCAGAAGGTGTAACACCTGCCCCTTTACCTCATCCATTCTTACCATCCAAGGTCCAAAACACTAATTCCAGGTTAAGCAGCGTTTCAGTTGCACCTCTTTCAATTTGATTTATTGCATTTGCTGCTCCCAATGTGATGTCCTCTATACCGGAGAAACCAAGCATAGACTGGGTGAGTACCTTCGATCTGTGCGCAATCAAGGCCCTGACCTTCTGGTTGTTTGCCATTTTAACACATGATCCTGCTCCCATGCCCACATGTCTGTCCTTGTCCTGCTGCAATGTTCCAGTGAAGCTCAACACAAACTGGAGGAACAGCATCTCATCTAGGCACATTACAGCCTTCCGGTCTCAACATCGAATTCAACAACTTCAGATGATTAGCTCTACCCCACCTTGACCCCTTTGTGATCATTTTATTTCATTTTTAACTGTTCTCTACCTTTCATTTCTTTTTTGTCTTTCTTTATTTTTCTTTCCCCCACTCTTTCCTCCTATTTTACCGCCCTTTCCTTACATTTTCTAACTCTTTGTCCCCCCTTTGCTTCCCCTTTTTTCTCAATTTTACCTCTCTCCCACCCATTTACTTCTTCTCCCACATCTTCATCTGTCACAGCTTACCCTCTGATTTCAGTATCTCTGCTGTTTGGCCATTCACACCTTTTATTCTCTCTCTGGACTGCCATTAGCAACTTTTCCTCTTGTTTTTGTGGCTATGACTCATCTTTCATTCCCTCACCATGCAGTATAAATAGCTCCCATTTTCTATGCCTTTTAGCTTTGACATAGGGTCATCTGGACTCAATGTCAGCTCTTTTCTCTCTTTACAGATGCTGCCAGACCTGCTGAGATTTTCCAGCATTTTCTCTTATGGTTTCAGATTCCTACATCTGCAGTAATTTACTTTTATCCAGTTATTCAATGCAACAAACTCACTCACTAGAACTATTTAAAATAATCACTCCCATTGTATAAAATCTCAATATATCAAATCCTTTTACCATCTCTTCCAGTGTGTGGAAATCCAATGTACCGATGGTTCTGGCTTTGCTTTTGTTTTTATACCAATAAAGCCAACCCAATATTTATTCTCATTGTATAGGATCCCACTGTTCCAACTCCATTTGTATTCACATCTATTGTACAAGATCCCAAATCTCTTCACATTCATTGTCACTAGACAGTCCCAATATGGTAATATTTCTGACACCTTTGAGGGTCCTTCTTCATGGACAGATTTTGGAATTGAGGTATTTAGAAGCCTTCTGTTCTAAAAGAAGCTAAAATTGCAAATGGATTTTAAAAATTGGCCACAAATTGCGGGGATTGCAGATATGCATCAAAGTTAGACCAATTTGTACATTGTCACAGCTCACAGTGCACTTAAAACTGATACAATGAAGATCGTTGGGGCGGCACGGTAGCACAGTGGTTAGCACTGCTGCTTCACAGCTCCAGGGATCTGGGTTCGATTCTCGGCTCGGGTCACTGTCTGTGTGAAGTTTGCACATTCTCCTCGTGCCTGCGTGGGTTTCCTCCGGGGGATCCGGTTTCCTCCCACAGTCCAAAGATGTGCCGGTTAGGTTGATTGGCCATGCTAAAATTGCCCCTTAGTGTCCTGAGATGCATAGGTTAGAGGGATTAGTGGGTAAAATATGTAGGGATATGGGAGGAAGGTCTGGGTGGGATTGTGGTTGGTGCAGACTCGATGGGCCGAATGGCCTCTTTCTGTACTGTAGGGTTTCTATGATTTTCTATGATCAGCTGTCTCATCCTAACCCAGAATGGTTGCCATTCATTCTGAACAGCAGGAGATATTTTTCTTAAACCCCAAAGCCCCTGAGGAAGGGGGAGGAGACACCTAGTTTTATTGTCATGTCTGCAGGAGGAAACAATGGCGGGAAACAATGTTACATTTCTCCCTTTGCTGGACGGACAGAGAGAAAATGATAAATGGATGTGAGCAGCAAATTAGCTTTTAGAAGAGATTGTCAGAACTAGGCTGGAGGCCCAGATGTGAGAGATACAATGGAGGAGGGCAGCTTTTTATCATTAAAAGATATCTGAATAACAAGTAAAGAAGCCTCTGTAAGGGTTTGGTTTAGTTTCTCGTATATTTTTGAGGAGAGAAGTGAAATTGAGTTAAGTGAGTAGAATTTGCTTTGACTGGATCTCTGCATGCACACTTGTTGGTGAGAAAGGAACATAGTGTTGTAGGGAAAAATCCCTTGTACCAGTGCATTCAAGGAGGTCGAGTCGCAAGGCAAAGTTCAAAGCGTTTTTCTTTATTGTACAATTACTGGGAACCCAGGGAGAACAGCGTAACCAGCCTAGAAACAGTGGCTTGGCCACGTTGATCTCAATCCTTTCACATTAGCTCTGGATCTTTATAGGGATCCAAATTCGAGCGGGAACATTTGATTATGCATTTTTACAATATGTATAAAGTGGTCTGTCGGGTCAGGAAGTTCTCTGGGAGGCTTGTCAATTTGCATTTGTATGGTGTGTGTTTGTGTTAATGGGACTACCTGTTCTTGCCCCGGTGTTTTAATGTGTTTCCCATTATCCGAATTGACCTAATTGTTTTGTGTCTGTGTTCCCTGCTTGCGAGATTAGGTGTTAATGTCATTTTGTCCTGCTGTGTGTAGGGAGATTTAATCTAATCTTTTATTCCTTTTACCCTAGTTTGTTAAGTTTCTTTGCCTGCCTTGGCCATTTTATTCCTGTAATATTTTATTGATAGTCTGGTTATGCCATATAGCCCACTCTCGGTCTTGACTCGCAGATATCCCGACCTTCCTTGGCCAAAGGCCGGTTTAAAATGCAGCTTCGCGCTGTTGCTGGGCAGAATAAGGATCTTTCGTTGGCTTTGAAATTTAAAGGTCTCTCAGCTGTGCAGAGGGGGTTTGAACGAATATCCATCCGGGTGTTCCCCTCTGCATTGTAGGCACGTTATGAATGGTGCCAATATGGCTTTTGGAAAATTGCCTACTTCAATAGGAACAGGACTAGGCCATTCAGCCCATTGCCATTTAATGAGATCATATCCGATCTCTTGCCTAATCGATATTACTGCCTTTGGCCCATATCCCTTAATACATTAACTTAACAAAAAGTTATCTATTTCAGGTTCAAAGATAGCAATTGATCTAGCATCAACTCCTGTTTGTGGGAGAGAGTTCCAAACCTCTTCCACCCTTTGTGTGTATGAGTGTTCCTAACATCTCTCCTGAATGGTCTGGTCCTAATTTTTAGACTATGCCTCCTACTTCTAGAATCTCCAACCAGTGGGAATAGTTTATCTTTATCTACCCTGTATTTTCCTATGAAGCCCCTAATACTCCTAATGATTCATATTTGGCCCCATCCCACCAATGGTTTCAGTTTGCCTTAAAGTAAAATAGAGGCGCACGTGATGAATATGCAAACAGCACTGAGGGCTATTTCAACCCTCTGTGTGGCAGTGAAGAACACCCAGGTCACTTACCCATGTTGGAGTTACCACATTGAATACATGTAAGATCCCTCATGGTGATATATGAATCCCACTACAACACTTCTCTAGATTGTCTATGTAGGAAGTTTCCCACTAGGTCAATTCAGTGAGGAAGAGGCCCAAAAAGGAACATTTCTGACTTTTATTTTGCTTCCCTGTGATCTACAAGGAACAGGAGGATTCTGAAAGAAACTTGAACTTAAATGCAGGCGATGTCCCCAGTAACAAGTAACTTCAATTTTGCGTTCAATGTTTGATACGTACCGGCCCAAAATATTACATTGATTGCGGCAAGCATTTAGCTCAGTGGTAGCATTCCTGACTCTAAGTCAGCAGGTGAAGAGTTTGGGACCCCATTCCTCACATTCCTGGTGGGCAGAGCCCAAATTATGCACCCTGGATAGAATGGTCACTTAGTTACTATCCAATGATATCCTGCCACACTGGATAGAGTGATGACTGAGTCAAGATCCAGTGATATACTGACATACTGGATAGAGTAGTCAGAGTTAATATCCAGTGATATACCGGCACACTAGATAAAGTGATCACTGAGTTTAATATCCAGTGATATTTGATTTGATTTATTATTGTCACATGTATTAGTATACAGTGAAAAGTACTGTTTCTTGCACACTATACAAAGCATACTGTTCATAGAGAAGGAAACGAGAGAGTGCAGAATGTAGTGTTACAGTCATAGCTAGGGTGTAGAGAAAGATTAATTTAGTGCAGGGTGGCTCCATTCAAAAGTCTGATGACAGCAGGGAAGAAGCTGTTCTTGTGTTGGTTGATACACGACCTCAGACTTTTATATCTTTTTCCCAACGGAAGAAGGTGGAAGAGAGAATGTCCAGGTTGCGTGGGGTCCTTGATCATGCTGACTGCTTTGCTGAGGCAGCGGGAAGTGTAGACAGAATCAATGGATGGGAGGCTGGTTTGCGTGATGAATTGGGCTACATTCACAACCTTTTGCAGTTTCTTGCGGTCTTGGGCAGAGCAGGAGCCATACCAAGCTGTGATACAACCAGAAAGAATGCTTTCTATGGTGCATCAGTAAAAGTTGGTGAGAGTCATAGCTGACATGTCAAATTTCCTTATTTTTCTGAGAAAGTTGAGGCGTTGGCTTTCTTAACTATAGAGTCGACATGGGGGGACCAGGACAGGTTGTTGATGATCTGGCCCCCTAAAAACTTGAAGCTTTTGACCATTTCTACTTAATTCCCGTTGAAGTAGACAGGGGCATGTTCTCCATTACACTTCCTGAAGTCGATCACAATCTCCTTTGTTTTGTTGATATTGAGGGAGATTATTGTCATTGCACCAGTTCACCAGATTCTCTATCTCATTCCTGTACTCTGTCTCGTCATTGTTGGAGATCCGACTCATTACAGTGGTGTTGTCAGCAAAATTGAAAATCCAATTGGAGGGGAATGTGGCCACACAGTGATATACCAGTACAATGGATAGAGCAAACACTGAGTTAATATCCAGTGAGATATCAGTACACTGGATAGATTGATCACTGAGTTACTATCCAGTGATATACAGGCACACTGGATAGAGTGAGCACTGAGTTAATATCCAGTGGGATATCAGCACACTGTACAGAGTGATCACTGGCTCAGGGGTAGCACTTCCATAACTGAGTCAGAAAGAGAACTGGTTTTTGTCCCCACTCTGAGTAGAGACACGAGAACAGCTGTGAACACTGGACTGGCAACCAGCAGAGGTGCCTACAAAGTCCAGAGAGACAATCCACAGAGTGACGAAAACCTGCAATCATGACAACTTAGGTTGGCATAGCAATGTTGATGGGAAATAGCACAGAGTTCTAAACAAATTGCCTATTCATTGTCGTCCTTACCTGGTCCATTTGTTCAGTTCCCTCTTGAAATTTGATATTGCATCAGGATTGAGAGAATCTTAATCACATGGCCCTCATCAAGTTTGTCAGGGAAAGGTTCTTGTGCAGATACCATCCTTGTATGAGTGGCTGATATGGTTGTAGAGGCAGATTATTATGCTGTGTGGGAAAAATAAGCAGGAGAGAAAGTGGTGAGGAGGATACAAAGAGTCTGGAAAGGGATGATGGAGATGTTAAGTGAGTGGAACAAAAAACAAAAATGGAGTATAATGTGGGAAAATGTGAGCTTGTCCACATTGATGGGAATAGAAGATGATAATATTATTGAAATGGAAAGAGACTGCAGAATCCTGCAGTATAGAGAGAACTAGGTGTCCTTGTACATGAATCACAAAAAGGTAACATGCAGGTACAGCAAGTAATTAGGATGGCAAATGGATTTGAAAACTGATTCTAAGGATGAAGTGATTATTTTATGAGGAAAGGTTGAACAGGTTAGGTTGAGCCTGTACTGATGAGAAACATATAAGATTCTGAGGAGGTTTGCCTTGGTATATGCTGAGAAGATGTTTTGCCTCATGGGGGAAATCTAGAACGAAGGGGCAAAGTCTAAAAATTAGGGGTTTTCTAGTGAGATGGAGAGGATAAAGCTCTTCTCTCAGAGGGTTGTTTGTCTTTGGAGTTCTCTGCTCCAGACAGCATTGGAGGCTAGGTTATTGAATTTATTCAAGGCCGAGTTAGAAAGGCTTCTGATGAGCAAAGGAGTGAAGGGTTATGGGGCAGTGCCAGGAATGTGGAGTTGAGGCCACAATCAGATCAGCCATGATGTTATTGAATGTCAATGCAAACCTGAGGGGACAAACGGCCTACTCCTGCTCCTATTTCTTACATTCTTATGTATACATTTGTTAATCTTTTGCAGTGTGAATGGAAAGGGGGAACAGAAACTTTGAGGTGACATTGCCTGATTGAGCTCTAGGTATTGAGGATGGAATGGGTCCAAGCTCCACCTCCACGATTTATGTCGGCAGGTCTGGCAGCATCTGTGGAGAGAAAGAGTTAAGGTTTCAAACCTAAATGACTCTTCAGTAGAACTGTTCTGTAGAAGGGTCATTTAGACCTGAAACATTAACTCTATTTCTCTCCACAGATGCTGCCAGACCTTCTGAGTTTATCCAGCATTTTCTGTTTTTTTATTTCAGATTTCCAGCATCCGCAGTATTTTATTTTTATTATCCACGGTTTTTCAGCTTTGTTGCAATGTTGCAATGAGGAGTTGCTGAATGGAGCCAAGATGCCTAGTGGAGGGAAGGGGAGAAGGTAGGATGAGCTATCCTTGGGTATATTCTTCTGAAGAGCAGCAACATTTGAAGAGGCCACCAAGTTTGGCTGCCTTCTCTGCCTGTAGGACTGACAAGCTGACCTGGGGACAGACCCAAGGAGCAGCAACAGAGAGAAGGAAAAAATAAATTCCCTTTTAAAAGAAAGTAGAAATGGTTGATTCCATTATCTTTTATTTCACCTTCAACACTCTTCCCTGGTACTCCCATTGTACAACTTCAATACAATACAATAAAATTCAACAAAAAAATACAGTTACAGCATCTCAAATCCGGCTATCTGAAAACGGTGGTGTCCGAGAACCAGACATTTTTTCACTCCCCCGTGCTCCCCGTGGCTTAATGAACCTTAACTCCACCCGGTCCAGCTTGGAATGACTTACCCAATTCGACCCACACAAAAGTGCCTTCTTGCAGCTGGCCCAAGTTCAAAGAGAGTTATTAAAAAGTAACAGTACAATCTTGCATGAATAAAAAATAAATAGTTTTCGGTTACAAGTACCAGGTACTTCTAATGTTATTTCGGTTTGATTGATCTTTTCTCATTTTAAACAGGATGTAGGAAAGTGCAGAAAATATGAAAGATATGAAATCAGATATATATGAAGTGAATTATCATTAACAGCAACATTGCCATTAGCCTAAAGTGCTTTGCAGTTGTATCATTTGGTTTTGCCCGTGTCCCCTATTCACTGAATTAAGTGGTTCTGATTTTTTTTTAACCAAAAACTGTTAAGTTCTGAAGTCCAGCACAGACTTACTCCTGGGGTTGCCGGATTTGAAGTACTCTACCTGTACACATTTTGGCAAACATAAATAGTCAGGAACCTGACTTGTATCACAGCCACTGTGTTGGAGAGATGAGGAGAGCATTGCAAATCATCAGTGCAACCTATCATTTTCTGCTACTGTGGCCTAAAGCAATACTGACTGCATTGGGATCAGTAATTGATGGGTCTGGAAGCACTCTGGAATGTTCAGAGAACTTGAAAGGTGCTAAAGAAATGCAAATTCTTCCTCCACATGTATCACAACGGCAATAAAGGCTGGTGATACCATGGACGGACTAAACCTCCAGCAAGGACTGGTGGCAGGATAGCACATACCAGAAATTGGGTGGGTGGTGAGGAGAGGCCAATGCCTCTCATAGAGTCATAGAGGTTTACAGCATGGAAACAGGTCCTTCGGCCCAACTTGTCCATGCCGCCCTTATTTTTTTTTAAAAAACCCTAAGCTAATCCCAATTGCCCGCATTTGGCCCATATCCCTCTATACCCATCGTACCCATGTAACTATCTAAATGCTTTTTAAAAGATAAAATTGTACCCTGCCTCTACTTCTACCTCTGGCAGCTTGTTCCAGACACTCACCACCCTCTGTGTGAAAAAATTGTCCCTCTGGACACTTTTGTATCTCTCCCCTCTCACCTTAAACCTATGCCCTCCAGTTTTAGACTCCCCTACCTTTGGGAAAAGATATTGACTATCTACCTTGTCTATGCCCCTCATTATTTTATAGACCTCTATAAGGTCACCCCTCAGCCTCCTACGCTCCAGAGAAAAAAGTCCCAGTCTATTCAGCTTTTCCTTATAACTCAATCCAACAAGTCCCGGTAGCATCCTAGTAAATCTTTTCTGCACTCTTTCTAGTTTAATTCCTCAGACATGCTGGAATGGAACCCTAATGCAAATAAAGGCTTGGCAGGAGGTTGTGTTCCATGCTGGGTTATCTGCTGTTTGGAAGTGCAGACATTGATGAAGCAGGGCCTTTGAACACAAAGGCTTGTGTCACTTTTTTTGTATTCTTTCACAAAATATGGGTAAGACTGTCAAAGCGAGCATTTATTGCTCATCTTTAATTGCCCTTAAGGAGATGCTGGTGGACCATCCTCTTGAACTGCTGCAGTCTATATGCAGTGCTGTTAGGGAGCGAATTCCAGGATTTTGATTCAGCAACAGTAAAGGAACATTAATATAGCTTCAAGTCAGGATGGTGTATGGCTTGGAGGGGAAACTTGCAAGTGGTAGTGTTCCCATGTGTCTGCCATCTCTGTCCTACTAGGTGGTAGAGGTGATGGGTTTGGAAGATGCTGTTGAAGGAGCCTTGGTGAGCTACTGCAGTGCATCTTGTAAATAGTACACACTGCTGCCACTGTGCATTAGTGACGGAGGGAGTGGAAGTTGAATGTGGTGGATGAGATGTGGATTTAGTGGACTTCTTTGTCCTGGATGGTGTTGAGCTTCTTGAGTGTTGTTGGAGCTGCACTCATTCAGGCAAGTGGAAAATATTCCATCACACTCCTGAATTGTGCCTTATAGATGGTGCACAGGCCATGGGGAGTCAGGGGGTGAGTTACTCGCTTCCGATTTCCCTTCCTCTGTCCTGCTTTTGTAGCTGCAGTATGTATAAGGCTGGTCAAGTTTAGTTTCTGGTCAATAGTAACCTTTAAGATGTTGATAGTGGGGTTATGGTAATGTCATTGAATGTCAAGGGGAGATTGTTTATATTCTCCCTTGTTGGAGATGGTTATTGCTTGGCACTTGTGTGGCACAAATGTTTCTTTCCACTTGTCAGCCCAAGCCTGGATATTGCCCAGGTCTTACTGGTGATGGGGATGGACTGTTTCAGTATCTGAGGCGTTAATCTTCAGCGAACATCCACACTTCTGACCTTATGTTGGAAGGAAGATTATTTATGAAGCAGCTGTTGATGGTTAGGTTAAGAATATGATGCTGAGGAACTCCTGCAACAATGCCCTGAAACTGAGATAATTGGTCTCCAGCAACTACAACCATCTTCCTTTGTGCCAGGTGTGACTTCAACCAGTGGAGAGATTTCCTCCTGATTCCCATTGAGTCCAGTTTTGCTGGACTCCTTGATGTCACACTCGGTCAAATGCTGCCTTGATGTCAAGGGCAATCACTCTCACCTCACCTCTAGTGCTAATCCCAGCTGGGGAGAGGGGTTAGCAACCGAGGAATCAGGACAATTGAGCAAACACGTTATTCAGCATAACTTGTGAGCCAATGATAAAATCTGAAGACACAAAAGATTTTGAGTACGTTACTCTAAACACCCTCCCCAACCCCATTCCCTGTCTGTCTTCTGACTCCATTGAACACAATGTTCTTGCAAAGGTCATTTCCCAGTATCTCAACCAAAAAGATCTTTCTCGCCATGGTTTAATGATAGAACTGTTGCCATTGAGAAAGGAGGACATGAGTTGAAGCATTCTAGTGTACTGGGGGAGTGCTGCACTGCCAGAGGTGCCATTGTTCAGATAAAACATTAAACCAAGGCCTTGTCTACCTTCTCAGATCGATTTAAAAGAGGAGCAAGGGAGTTCTTGCCAGTATCCTAATATTTAATCTTCAAGCAACATCACTTACAAAAGTCACTATCATATTGCTGGTTGTGGGAGCTTGGTGTGTCTAAAGTGGCTGCCACATCCCAACATTACAACAGTGACTACACCTCAGAAGTACTTCATTCGCTTTGATGCATCCTGAGGTCATGAAAGGTGTCATAGAATTGCAAGTTCTTTCTTTCTTCTGTTCATTGTGTATCAACAGATTATTCACCCATAGAAGGGATCATGGTGTTCTTGTCCAAGCCGAACCACTGTGAATGTGAGTACAGTGTAGGGCCCTTATGAATTGCCATCTAACTGTTAGTTCAGCAGAGCAGAGTGAGCTTTTGAGCTGTGATGGACTTGAATCAGTTCATGTTGAAGTGTGTGAAACTCCCCACGCTGGCTCCCTGATGTCACCGAGGAACATACTCATTTATAGGGGCAAACCAAGCCCGGTGGAAATCTTGCAATGTTGAAGCTTTGCTCAGGTCTCCTCACTTCTAGCTTCTTGGCATCAGTCCTGAGCTCAGTTGTCTAACGCACAGGTATCTAGCTCACTGAGAGGAGGGAGGGGAGCAAGAGAATCAGCACACCATCCCTGATACCCAGCCCTGCTGACTCTGTCTTTAGAACAACCACAATTTACATTCGTCAAGAGAGAGAAAGCAAAAGATAAACAGGAAACTGTTCACTCTTCCAAAAATTCCTGTCAAGGATCCCACACTGCCATCTCTTCCACAAGAGGGGTCTTGGTCACTGTAAATAGAGCAGCGAGAGTTGAGATTAGTAACATTTTCAATGCAAGTCAATGTTTCAAGAAAACTGGGGCCTAGCCTCAGTTATTTGGACAAAAATCATCCTCTTCCCATGACTCCCTTAAATTAGAAATCACCTAATTACAAAAATGTTTTAAAATCTGGTCAATGGCTACAGTGCTGAGACATTAGCTTCATGCAAAGAGTGTTGTCCTTATTGAATATGTTTATTCTCAAGAAATGGTGACATATGACAAGGCCACATCTATTGACCATCATGGTTCTTGAAGAAATCATTTGCAATGATGTTCCATGAAATGTGTGGGCCTCAGAGCATTCTCTCTCTGCCTAGGACAGTAAACACATGGGAGTGCCATCACCTCCAAGAACACCCTCACACCCCCTAGGTTCTCCACTCTCCTGGCTTGGAACTGTGTCGTCATTGCTTCACTGTCTTGAGTCAAAATCCTGGAACTCTCCCTTAACAGCACTGTGGGTGTACCTACACAACATGGACTAAAGTTCAAGAACCTGGCTCACCATCTCAAGGGTGATTCAGGATGAATAGTAAAAGCTGGCCTTTCCAGTGATGCCTACATCCCATGAACAAATACAAAAATGTAGGTTAGAGTGGTGTGGTCCAATGGTAATTACTGACTAGCTACAGGTGTTGCCATGGTGATATCATGATAATCACATGCATCTTGGTAGAAAACATCTTATACATAATAAATATAAAAGTACTTTACATTTCATTTGAAGATCCAGCACTACTCAATGAAGCAGGAAGGTCAGGCTCCCAACAATCTAAAAAACACTCACACACTCTGCCTTTCATGTTAGTATTTTCCCAAGAAAAGTACAAAAGGGTTAAAGTTTACATGCGTGTGGGCATGCAAATGAGTGTTGGGATCACAAGCCCAAAGATGGTCTACTATTCATTTCTAATTTACCAATCAGAAAAGCAATTAGTTACATCTGGATTTCCAATTGACACATGTGGCACGTGGCTAAAATATAGGAAAACATAGAACAAGAGTCACACAAAGTTAGATGAAGTAGCATGAGAGGAGGTTCATGTGGAATAAGAACACCAACATGGGGCAGTTGGATAGAACAGTCTGTTTCTCTGCTGTAAGAGTAAGTATGTAAGATCCCATTGTCTTGAAGGGCACTTGTGACCTGGCTGGGAGTTTATATTTTTTTGATTACTGGAATTATTGCATTTCATTTGCTGGGATTTGAATTTGTAATCACAGGATTGCTAATCCAAAACCATAGCCTCGACCTATGGCAGAGGTTGCCAAATCCATACTATTTCTATGGCTGAGAACTTGAATCATAATTGTTGGTTGTGGAACTCACCCACTTCCGCTCCACTGAGCTGGCTCAGGAGTGACAGGTGACACTAGGACAAGTGTGTATATTGGATACGTCTCATTTACATAAAGCAGGCAGAGGGATCCGGGATGCGTCCCTGACTCCCTCACTCTTACCTGAGTCAGAAAGTTGGAGACTGAGAGCTGGGTTGTACCACTCAGCAACTGGCTCAGCCTTTTCTCATTGAGATCTTCAAGACTGTGATTCTAACTCTCTGAGGATTTCCTAGCAGCACCACACCCCCAACATCTGCCCACTTCTAATTGTGCCACATTGATTCCAGCCAGCATTCCATTCATAGAAACAAGAGGAGGCTATTCAGCCCCTCAGGTCTGCTGTGCCATTCAATTAGACCATGGCTGATCTGTAACTCAACTCCAGGTACCTGCCTGAACTCTATATTTCTTAATAACTTTGTCTAACAGAACTCCACTGATCGTAGTTAACTAACAAAAAGCAAAGGGGGAGGGGGGGGTAAATGGGTGTTTTTCTGGTTGGCGATCAGTGACTAGTGGTGTGCCTCAGGGATCAGTGTTGGGACTGCAATTGTTTACAATTTACATAGATGATTTGGAGTTGGGGACCAAGTGTAGTGTGTCAAAATTCGCAGATGACACTAAGATGGGTGGAAGAGCAAAGTGTGCAGAGGACGCTGAAAGTCTGCAAAGGGATATAGATAATCTAAGTGAGTGGGCGAGGGTCTGGCAGATGGAGTATAATGTTGGTAAATGTAAGGTCATCCATTTTGGTAGGAATAACAGCAAAATGGACTATTATTTAAATGGTAAAAAATTGCAGCATGCTGCTGTGCAGAGGGACCTGGGTGTCCTTGTGCAGGAATCTCAAGGAGTTGGTTTGCAGGTGCAGCAGGTAATTAAGAAGGCAAATGGAATTTTGTCCTTCATTGCTGGAGGGATGGAGTTTAAAAACAGCGAGATTATGTTGCAGCTGTATAAGTTGCTGGTGAGGCCACACCTGGAGTACTGTGTACAGTTTTGGTCTCCTTACTTGAGAAAGGATATACTGGCACTGGAAGGAGTGCAGAGAGATTCACTAGGTTGATTCTGGAGTTGAGGGGGTTGGCTTATAAGGAGAGACTGAGTAGACTGGGGCTATATTCATTGGAATTCAGGGGAGATCTTATAGAAACATATAAGATTATGAAGGGAATAGGTAAGATAGAAGCAGGGAAGTTGTTTCCACTGGCGGGTGAAACTAGAACTACGGGGCATAGCCTCAAAATAAGGGGAAGCAGATTTAGGACTGAGTTGAGGAGGAACTTCTTCACACAAAGGGTTGTGATTCTGTGGAATTCCCTGCCCAGTGAAGCAGTTGAGGCTACCTCATTGAATGTTTTTAAGGCAAGGATAGATAAATTTTTGAACAGTAAAGGAATTAAGGGTTATGGTGAGCGGGCGGGTAAGTGGAGTTGAGTCCTCAAAAAGATCAGCCATGATCTTATTGAATGGCGGAGCAGGCTCGAGGGGCCAGATGGCCTTCTCCTGCTTCTAGTTCTTATGTTCTTATGAAACCATTAATTATCGCCCAGTATTCACAGCATTTTGGGGAGGGAATTCCAGGTTTCTACTTCCCATTGTGTGAAAAAGTGCTTCACTCTAAAATGGGGGCTTGGCTCCAGCTTGAAGATTATGTCTATACGGCCCTGATTCACCCAGCAGAGGAAATCCTTTCTCTGTATCTCCCGGCTTTGAGTGACTGTGTGGAGTTTGCACATTCTTCCCATGTCTGCGTGGGTTTCCTCCAGATGCTCTGGTTTAAGAACATAAGAACTATGAACAGGAGTAGGCCATTTGGCCCCTCGAGCCTGTTCCGCCATTCAATAAGGTCATGGCTGATCTTTTCATGGACTCAGCTCCACTTAGCTGCCCGCTCATGATAACCTTAATTCCTTTACTGTTCAAAAATCTATCTATCTTTGCCTTAAAAACATTCAATGAGGTAGCCTCAACTGCTTCACTGGGCAGGGAATTCCACAGATTCACAACCTTTTGGGTTAAGAAGTTCCTCCTCAACTCAGTCCTAAATCTGCTGCCTTATTTTGAGGTGATGCCCCCTAGTTCTAGTTTCACCTGCAAGTGGAAACTCCTCTGCTTCTGTCTTATCTATTCCCTTCATAATTTCATATTTTTCAATAAGATCCCCCCTCATTCTTCTAAACTCCAATGAGTATAGTCCCAGTCTATTCAGTCGCTCCTCATAAGCCAACCCTCTCAACTCCAGAATCAAGCTAGTGAATCTCCTCTGCACCCCCTCCAGTGTCAGTATATCCTTTCTCAAGTAAGGAGACCAAAACTGTACACAGTATTCCAGGTGTGATCTCACCAGCACCTTATACAGCTGCAACATAACCTCCCTCTTTTTAAACTCCATCCCTCTAGCAATGAAGGACAAAATTCCATTTGCCTTCTTAACTACCTGCTGTACCTGCAAACCAACATTTTGTGATTCATGCACAAGGACACTGAGATCCCTCTGCACAGCAGCATGCTGCAATTTTGTACCATTTAAATAATAGTCCATTTTGCTGTTATTCCTACCAAAATGGATGACCTTACATTTACCAACATTATACTCCATCTGCCAGACTCTCTTGCTCACTCACTTAGATTATCTATATCCCTTCGCAGACGTTCAGTGTCCTCTGCACACTTTGCTCTGCCACTCATCTTAGTGTCATCTGCGAACTTTGACACACTATACTTGGCCCCAACTCCAAATCGTAAATTGTAAACAATTGCGGTCCCAACATTGATCCCTGAGGCATAGCACTGGTTGGCAATCAGTGACGATCGCCAACAAGAAAAACATCCATTTATCCCTACTGTTTGCTTTCTGTTAGTTAACCAATCCTCTATCCATGCTAATACATTACCCGTAACACCGTGCACTTATATCTTATGCAGCAGCCTTTTGTGTAGCACCTTGTCGGATGCCTTCTGGAAATCCAGATACATCACATCCACCGGTTCCCCGTTGACCACTGCTCTCGTAATGTCCTCTAAGAATTCCACTAAGTTAGTTAAACATGACCTGCCATTCATGAATTCTGTGTCTTCCCAATGGGACAATATCTATCCAGATGTTTTGCTATTTCTTCCTTGACAATAGATTCCAACATTTTTCCCACTACAGAAGTTAAACTAACCGGCCTATAGTTACCTGCCTTTTGTCTACCTCCTTTTTAAACAGTGGTGTCACATTTGCTGTTTTCCAATCTGTTGGAACTGTCCCAGAGTCCAGCGAATTTTGGTAAATTACCATGAGCGCATTTGTTATTTCCCTCACCATCGTTTTTAGTATGTTGGGATGTATTTCATCAAGTCCAGGAGACTTGACTAACTTTAGCCCCATTAGCTTACCTAACACTGCTTCTTTAGTGATAATGATTGTTTCTAGGTCCTCACCTGCCATAGCCTTCTTGTCATCAATTTTTGGCATGTTATTTGTATCTTCCACTGTGAAGGCCGACACAAAATACCTGTTCAATGCCTCGGCCATTTCCTCATTTCCCATTATTAAATCTCCCTTCTCATCCTCTAAAGGACCAATGTTTACCTTAGCTACTCTTTTTCTTTTTATATATTTGTAGAAACTTTTGCTATCTGTTTTTATATTCTGAGCTAGTTTACTCTCATAATCTATTTACTTTTCTTTGTAGGTTTTTTTCGAGGATTTCTGTTGACCTTTAAAGATTTCCCAACCTTCTAGGTTCCCACTAATCTTTGCCACCTTGTATTTTCTTTCAATTTGATACCCTCCTTTATTTCCTTAAATATCCATGGCTGATTATCCCTTTTCCTACAGTCCTTCCTTATCACTGGTATATACTGGCACGGGTGGCACAGTGGTTTGCATTGCTGCCTCACAGCACCAGAGACCTCATCCTCCATACAACCCTCTTGCTCATCCACACAGGGAGCAAGTACCTCATACCTGTTGGACAAGGTCAAGAGCTGAGGCTTCTCCCATTCCTGAATTCAGGAACCCTCTACCTGCCTCACTTGCAATCACAGCTGCTGTCCCTGACCATTGGCCGAGTTTGAGGTACTTAATCTACCGGGTGTGGCCGGCTCCTGAAACAAAGCGTCCAATTAACTCTCCCCCTCCAGGATATGCCGCAGCATCTGAAGCTCAGACTCCAGCTCATTAATTCTGAGCTGAAGTTCTTTGAGCAGCCAATACTTGCTGCAGATATTGTCACTGCAGCTCGCAGTTTCCTCACACAATCCAAAAATGTGCAGGTTTGGTGGATTCAACATGCTAAATTGCCCCTTAGTGTCCCAAGATGTGTAGGTTAGATGGGATTAGCCATGGGAAATGTGGGGGTTACGGGGATAGGCATGGGAAGAGGGCCTGGGTAAGATACTCTTTCAGAGAGTCAATGCAGACTCAATTTGCCAAATTGCTTTTTCTGCACTGTCGGGTTTCTATGATTCTATGATACCCCATTCCAAACCAGAACTGTTGAGCGGTTGGAATTGGTATCAGGGCTGGGGCGGAATCCAGGTTTTATGTCAAACCAGCTTATTTTTGCTGCTGCGGTCACCTTTCTCAGTGGCTAAAGACAGGATGTCCCCATTGAAAAGAAGGATATTGATTGGTATAGATTTTACACAGAATTACATAGAATGGACAGCACAGAAACAGGCCATTCAGCCCAACTACTCTATGCCAGTATTTGTGCTCCACACAAGCCTCTTCCCATCTTGCTTCCATCTCACCCTATCAACATAACTGTCTATTCCATTCTCGTGAGATTACCAAGATTCCCTTTAAACCAAAGGAAGGCTGCAGTGAAGAAAAAGGCTATTCGACCCATGGGGATTTTCACAGGAACTTAATTGCAGTGTTAATTTAAGCCTACACTAATAAACAAACTTTAAACTTTTATCTGTGTTGGCCAAAAAATAAATAAAAAAGAAACAAGTCGCTCATTTTAATGCTATTTTTCCAGCACCTGGTCTGTAGCTGCAGCTTACAATACTTCAGATGCAGATCCAGGTACCTTTTAAATGAGTTGACCATTTCAGCCTCAACCACCAACTTAGGCAACAAATTCCAGATCCCCACCACCCTCTGGTGAAAAAGCTTTTCCTCATGTCCTCTCTAATCTTTCTACCACTCACCTTAAATCTATGGCCCCTGGAAACTGATCCCTCAGCTAGGGGAAACAAGTCTTTCCTGTTTAGCCCATCTAGGCCCCTCATACTTCTGTACACCTCAATTAGGTCATCTCTTAGCCTTCTCTGTTCTAAGGAAAACACCCCTAGTGTATCCAATCTCTCCTCATAGCTGAAATTTTCAAGCCCTGGCAACATTCTGGTAAAGCTCCTCTTCACTCTCTCCAGAACAATCATGCCCTTCCTGTAATGTCACCAGAAATGTAATACAAACTCCAGCTGTGGCCGAACCAGCATTTTATACAGTTCCATCATTACATCTTTATTTTTGTATTCAACACCTTGCCCTATAAAGAAAAGCATTCCATATGCTTTCTTGACCACCTTGTCCACCTTATCTTGGTACCTGCAGGGACCTGTGAATATGTTCTTCCTCGTCCCCTCTTAATATCCTCCTGTTTATTGAGTATTCTCTTGGCTTTGTTTGTCCTTCACCTCACACTTATTGCCACTTGCCATTTCTCTGTCCAGCCCACTCAACCAAACCATTGACATCATTCTAGAGTCACAGCTATCCTCTTCACTATCAACTACACAACCAATTTTTGTGTCATCTGCAAATTTCCCAACCAGGCCACCCACAATGCATCAACTAGTCCATGTGATGGTGAGTTCCACATTCCATCCACTGAGTAAATAAATTACTTCTGAATTTTTTACTGGATCGGATTATTAGGAGCCATGTTATATTTATGACAATAGTGTTTTACTTACCGACACGCTGGTCTGTTGCCCCATGGTCCCGTTTCCACGGTGCTTGGCGTGAGCTGGCAGCTCCGAGGTTTCCCTGTAATCTTTTACAGCATGCTGTAGCTGCAGCACCTTCTGACTCTTCACCGGCAATGGAGGTCTGTCAAGTGCAGGAGGCCCCATGCTCTGTGAGGTGGCCCCAAACCGTGAAAAATTAGCCATGGTTTCTAATTGTTTTGCATTTGGCACCCTGTGGCCTGGCCTTCTCACCTCCGAGCAAGTATATGATCGGCTCCTGCTCTGTGGTACTGGGGGAAGCACTGGCCTGTTTGACTCCTTGCTAACCAAGGCTTGTGCGGAGGAAAAGGAAGGAGTGAGGATCTTTTCTGCTCTTGGAGCGCTACTTTTCCTCAAGTTCTTTGGCTTCACTTGCTCTTTCTTTGAGATGGAATTTTGCATCTGGTCAACTGCTTCGTACAAAGGATTACTGACCATCCCCACCGATTCCCAGTCTTGTGTTGGAGACAGTTGAATTTCTGCATCCGCGTGGCTCATTGTTGGGGTTTTGCTCTGAGAGCTTTCTGGATAAATGCTTTTTTTCAGGAAACAAAGAAGAATAGATTACTAAATACACAAAAGGGAACTGGACTGCATAGTTAAGAGAGAAACTCTCTCATCGCTGAAAGAATCAAAAACCAAAGGACACTGATTGACAAAGAAACAAATATGAGAAGATCTGTGTAACAGTGTGAGGGGTAGGGTCTGGATTGCACTGCCTGAGAGTGTGGCAGAGTCAGTTTCACTCATGGCTTTCCATAGGGAATTAGATAATTATCTAAAGAGAAGCTGTTCGCAGGGATTAAGAGAAACATTGGGTAGGGCGGGACTAGCTAAATTGTTTTTGCAGAGAGCTGGCCTGGGCTCAAAGAACTGTGTGCTCTCATTCTGTGCCGCAATGATTCTATGATTTGAAAGACTATGGTTAATACGCTTGTATCCACTGACATACTTCAAGGCTTCCCATTTAAGCAGACCATTACAGTAATAGGGTCTATCTTGTCTGTTTTTAATTAAAAAGAAAGTGAGTACCAAACTCACTGGTGCTAAGCTCTTATACATTGTATACTTGCAACATCTTGATTGATCGATTACTCAGTGATCTTGACATAACTCTGCACTGATTTCTCAAATGCCTTCTTGTGGCAATAAAAACACTCAGCCTCCTTAAACTGACATGATTCCACTTTGGTAACATGCCACTTTAAGCATTACTGTCTGAATGCCTCCGCTATATATTTTTGTTCTGTGAATGGCTGAAATTGTTTCCCCCTTCACGGCTCTCCAAGTGGTTTTTGGCGTCATGGCTGGCCACAGGTTCCCACCCGAACTTGTAAACAGCACCATTTTGTGCGCTCTGCTTCTCTTGTATATCTTTTTCAGCACTTTCAATGTCCAACACTATATTGATCATTTAAAATTTATGTGAACTTCTGTAAGCACTTTGCACTGAATAGTGTTGTTGTTCATGTCACAGACTAACCAATCCCATAATGTGTCATTTAGGGTCACTACAAAATCATAATACTCTGATAATTGCTTCACTTTAGTAACGTATGTCACGATCGAGTTGCCTGGTGCCCTCGCCCTCGAATTGAATTTGAATATCTGGGGTTTGACTGATGGTTGAGGGTGAAAATAAGCCTTCACTAAATCCATGAGCTCATTGAATGATTTGGAGTCAACCGTGTTTGGAGCTATTAGACTGTGGATAAGGTTATAGGTCTGACCTCCACAAACACTTAGGATAATTGCTTTGTGTTATGCCTCCTCCTGTTGTATCGTTTGCTTGAAAATAATATGAGGCGTTCGATGTGCTGAGTCAAGTCCTCTGTGGAGCAGTCGAATGGATCAATTTGCCCAAAGGGAGGCATTCTGGTGAGTATATCTATTATTTTTCTCAGACTTCAGTTAAGATAGGATACTTACAGGTGTTGGATCAGAGGCAATGCCAGAATAATTTACACTCATCGCCAGGTGTAATGATGCATCTTCGAAGACTTTATTAGTAGAACTTAAGGTAATTTATATACAAGTCAATTTTTTTTATTCAATCGTGGGACACAGGCATAGCTGGCTGGCCAGCATTAATTACCCATCTCTATGTTTATTTATTAGTGTCACAAGTAGGCTTACATTAACACTGCAATGAAGTTACCGTGAAAATTCCCTAGTCGCCACACTCGGGCGCCTGTTCGGGTACACTAAGGGAGAATTTAGCATGGCCAATGAACCTAACCATCACGTCTTACGGACTGTGGGAGGAAACCGGAGTACCCGGAGGAAACCCATGCAGACACGGGGAGAACGTGCAGACTCTGCACAGATAGTGATCCGAGCCAGGAACTCCCTAGTGCTGTGAGGCAGCAGTGCTAACCACTGTGCCACCGTGCCACCCTCTCTAGTTGCCCTTGAGAAGGTGGTGGTGAGCTGCCTTCTTGAATCGCTGCAGTCCATGTGCTGTGGGTTGGCCCACAATGCCGTTAGGGAGGGAATTCCAGGATTTTGATTAGTTGCAGGAGCTGCATGCTCACAGCTAATCCAAAGAACTCCTCCCGCTGGACAGATTCCCTAGAGTCCTGAATGGTCATTCTGACCACTTGACCTTTACTCGATTATGTTGCTCTTAAAGGAACAAACATTACAGAATGAATGGGTTATGTAAAACATTTATATTTTTCTACTTTCCTAAAAGTAGTGACTTAATTTAGCTATTTGCACACAGACCTTTATAGTAGATACTTCCTGACTAATCAAGTTACAGCTTCACTGTGATGTCACTGTTTTTTTAATTCTTCCTTCAAACTCAATGCTTGCTGATCCAGCGTTGGACTGCTGTGCTTCTCAGACTCCCAGGTTAGCGTAGGCCTCTGTCCTGATTTATAACCTCTCATTCCTGACTGGTTCCTTGCAGGTTCGTCGACTAACTGACTCCCAGGTAAGTCCCCTTACAGACTGCAATAACCTCAAACCAGTCATCTACCTGTTTTTCTTTGACTTCCCACTGGATTCTTTCCTCAGAAAAAGCTGGCCTGCTCTGAAGCTAGACTAGACTTGACTGTATGTCAGTCTTGGTGTCCTCTTTTGCTTGCATCTCTAGGTGTCACTGTCTGCCTGTCTTGGAGTCCCCCTCTCGCCCACTCCTCTGGGTGCTGTTGACTGCCTGTCTCAGGGTCCACATCTCACCCACTGCTGTGCTCATTATTAGTACGGAATCCATTCTCACTTTCATTATTGGCTGGAGCCAAACTCTTGCTAAATAAGACACATGTCAAAGCTACTCAATGTAAAACTGTTGTTAACATTTTTCTTGCTGCACTATGTGACACAAGATTCTGTTAAATCTACTCATCTAATAAGATGAACTTTGTCTTCTTCAATGATTTTATTTTTCTTCATTTATCCTCTGATGCTCCACCTTCCCTGAGTATGCATCATTTGCAGTGAGCTCAGACAGGCGTGCTGTCTCTAAGAGCAAAATACTTCATGTATATAGATGTGCAGTACAGTAATGGTTTGTGCTGGTGGTGTTCTGAACCAGTCTGTGGCATGCAATGGCCATGAGGTGACATTCTCTTTGATTTTCCATCCCTCTCAGTGGAGAGGTGCCTAACCTCAGCTGGGGGTTGTCCAACAACTACATCTTGTATTTATATAGCACCTTTAATATAATGAAACTTCCCAAAGCTTCACAGTAACTTTATGAAGCATCATTTGACACCAAACCACATAGGGCAGATGGCCAGAAGATTGGTCAAAGAGGTAGGTTGGTTGGTTTAGGGAGCGAATTCCATTGAGTAGGCTCAGACAGCTCAAGGCACAGCCACCAAATGTGGAGCAATCAAAACCAGGAATGCTCAAGAGGTCAGACTGGAAGCTCCAGATATCTCAGGGGGTTGTGAGGCTGAAGGAGATTACAGAGCTGGGAGAGGTGAGGCCCTGGCTCTGGAAGGATTTGAAAACAAGCATGAAAATGTTATAATCAAGGCATTGTTTAACTGGGAGCACAGTGCTAACAGGGGAAAGAGACATGCTGTGAATTAAAACAGCCAGCAGAGTATTGGAAGCCTTGAGTTTATGCTGGATAGGGTGCGCAACACTGTCTAGGACTGCGTTGGAATTGTCAAGTTAAATTGGAACAAAGGCAAGGATAAGGGTTTCAGAAGCAGATGAAATGAGGGGGGGGGGGGGGGGGGGCAGACTCAGGCAATGTAACAAAAATGCAAATAGGCAGTTTAGGTGATGGGGTGGATATGTGGTCGGGAGCTCAACGCAGGGTCAAAAATGACACCAAAGTTGCAAACAGACAGAGAGAGAGATGGAATTGGTGACTCAGGAACATAGTTTGTAGCAGAACTGGAATCCCCAAGGACTTCTCTCTTCCCAATAAATAATCGGAGGAAATTTCTGCTAATCCGGTACTGGGTGTTGGAGAAGCAGTCTAATAATTTAACAAGAGTGGAGGAGTCCAGTGAGCTGGGGGTGAGGTGGAGCTGTGTGTTGTCACCATAAATGTAAAGAACGATGTTGCCAAGGAACAGCATATAGATGAGAAATAAGAGGAGGCTAATGATAGGGAGTAACTAGAAGTTTCAGCATAGTTTTGTGCTTCAGATCAGGGGCAAAGTGGAGTCAGGGGAAGAGTTCTCCATCCACTGGCTCTGTGTGATGGCACAGCATTAACCTCTGCCCCTGAGGTTTGGGCATTGCTACTCAGTTTAATGATGCCTACCCATATATCTTAGGAAGGAGATATTTGCACAATCGATTGGGTAGGGGTCAGAGGCATGTTGCTTTGCTCTGTCACTGGAAAGATTTGCTCTGGCTGAATGCCAAATCCCCAGTCAGGGAACAGCTGATCAGGAGAAGACATCTATTGTACATTACACAGGAAATAGCTAGCAATAGTGTTTGTTAGATTAATTGAATAGGTGAATATATTATATAGGTTTAGATGTCAGGGATGAATTAACCTATTGGTTTAGTAATATAAAGTACGAGCAAGTTTATACTCACAAGTAGGATATCTTTAGGGTTAATGACCTGCTCCTATCTCAGTGTTGAACATGAACGAACTACTGAGAATGGTTCATACACATATTTGAAAGCACAGCTCTTAAGAAGCCAGGTGACTTGCTCTGAAACTATCAATTCTGAGACTACAGTCATGTGATCCTTAAGTGTCATATGCCACTTCACTAATAGATGGCAATATTGCACCACAAGTGCTTGAGACTGGCTGGCATGGGAAAAATTTCCAGCTGGAATGTGGATGGTCTCATTAATTAGGATAACCTTGCATGGCCAATGCCATACACTCTTTTTCTAGGGTGTTAGCAATCTACCCCAGATACACCATATCCAAATTAGGCCATCATTCTTCACTCAGAGCTTAGAATCATAGAATCATACAGTGCAGAAGAGGCCATTCAGCCCATCAAGTCTGCACCAACATGTAAGAAACACCTAGCAAGCCACTTAATCCCAATTACCAGCATTTAGCCCATAGCCTTGAATGTTATGATGTGCCAAGTGCTCATCCAGGTACTTTTAAAGGATGTGAGGCAACCCATCTCTGCCACCCTCCCAGGCAGCGCATACCAGACCGTCACCGTCCTCTGGGTAAAAAGCTTTATGATGTGGAGATGCCGGCGTTGGACTGGGGTAAACACAGTAACTATGTTGTTAAACTATGTTGTTAAAACTCTTACTGTAAAAAGCTTTACCTCAGATCCCTCCAAATCTCCTGCCCCTCAACTTGAACCTATATCCCCTCATGACTGATCCTTCAACTAAGTGTAACAACTGCTCCTTATCCATTCTGTCCATGCCCCTCATAATCTTGTACACTTTGATTTGGTCACTCCTCAGTTTTCTTTGCTCGAGCGAAAACAACCCAAGTCTATCCAACCTTGTTTCATAATTACATGTTTCATCCCAGGCAGCATCCTTGTGAATCTCCTCTGCACCCCCTCCAGAGCAATCACATCCTTCTGATAATGTGGCGACCAGAACTGCTCATGGTACTCTAGCAATAGCTTCACCAAAGTTCTGTACAACTCCAACAAGACTTCCCTGCTTTCGTGATTTTTCTGAGGAAGAATTTTGCCTTTCTTCTTGTCCTAAATGTTAACAACTCTTGTGTTGTTTGGTGTGCAGATTCCAAACATCCTACTCTAATGCTGAAGGGTCTGGCGAAGGGCCATCCTGACTCGAAACGTTGGCTGTTCTCTCTCAACAGATCTGTCAGACCTGCTGAGATTTTCCAGCATTTTCTGCTTTTGTACTCTAATGCCATGCGCACCTCCAGCCCAAAGTCCCTGTCTCAAGTGAATTTATCTTCTGGTTTAACTCACCTGGTTGTTTCAGCTAAGAATAAGCTACTGATGAGGGTTAGTAGCAGGCTAGTGAAGAGGTTATTAATGCCCAGAAGGGGGAAAAATACAGTTTTGGTCCAGTATCCGTATTTTACCATTTCACTGGTGTTGCATTTTAAAGTATGCAAGTCCAGTTCAATCCAGTATTCTTAGTTCCCCGTTTTTTTGTTTTTTCCTTCTGGATGGGATATGAGAGAGGCTTAATAATGGTGTAGTAATGCGAGTTATTAACTGGCAACCAAGGGAAATTATTAATGAACTAACAAGGAGCCAGGACAGTTATTAATAGACTGGTCGGGGAAGGGGGGTAACATTGGATTAGCAGAGACAGATATTAATTGGCTCCAAGAAGGATCCGTAACAGAGCTTCAAGGTGGATCATTAATGGGGTTCTAAGGAAGATTATTCATGAGATTCAGGATTATGAACAGTGTTCAAGAAGAATTATTGAATTCTGAGAAAGAATATTGCTTCATATTGGAGAATTAATGTTGTTCTGAACACAATTATTAATGGTTTGAGGAAGGACTATTAATGGAGTTTTGGAGCTTATTAAATAGGTTCTAAAAAGAACTAACAATAAGTTTTGATGTGATATGTTAGCTGGGGTCTGAGCAGGTTCACTAATGGTTCTAACGAGGTGTGAAAGGCCCACTTTTTCCTTGATCATGTCTAAAATGCAAGCATATTGGACTTGGGATCCTGATTACATCCTCAAAGAATTCTAATAAAGTTGTCATACACTATTTCATTTGCATAAAACCATGTTGATTCTGCTTCATTGTATTACAATTTCTAAATGTCCTGTTACTACTACTTTAATCATGGATTTCAGCATTTTCCCAATGACAGATGTTAGGGTAATTGTCCAATAGTTTCCTGATTTTTGTCTTCCTCCTTTCTTGAATAGACATGCCCCGTTTGCAGTTTCCAATCTACTGGGGTGTTTCCAGAATCTAGAGAATTTTGGAAGATTATAACCAATGCATCCAATCCCTCTGTATCCACATCCTTTAAGACCCTAGAATGCAGACAATCAGGTCAAGGGGATTTGGCAGATTTTAGTCCTATTAGTATTCCTAGTATTTTTTCAATTGTGATTGTTTTAAATCCAGCCGCCGCGCCCCCCCCGCCCCAAGATATTCTATAATTCTTGGTATGCTTTTAGTGTCTTCTCTGTGAAAACAGATACAAAATACTCATCAAAGTCTCTGCCATTTCCTTCTTTCCCATTATTCCCCACTTTCATCCTCTGGGGGATCCATGTTTGCTTTAGCTGCTGTCGTACTTTTTATATACTTGTAGAGGCTCTTACTGTCTATTTTATACTTACTACTTTACACACACAGTATATATTCTCCCTCTTTATTTTATTTTAGTCCTAGGTTATTGTTGCCTTCTAAAGTTTTCTCAACCTTCATGCCGACCACAAATGCTTGGAATATTGAATACTTTTTCTTTCAATTTGATACCAACCTTAACTACCTTGATTAACCATCAGTTGTTTATTGTTCTTGTATAGTCTTTCATTTGCAATTGAACATATCTTTATTAAGAATTATGAAATATCTCTTTAAACATATGTCACTGCATATCCACCAGTGTACCTTTTGATTTATTTCCCATTCCACATTTTACAACTCTAATTAGCTTTATTTAAATTTAAAACAGTAGTTTTCGACCCAGGTTTCTCACCCTCAAACTGCATGTGAAGTCACATCATATTACGATTATTCTTCGCGAGAGAATCCTCTTCCACGAGATCATTCACTACCCTGTCTCATTAAAACGTATAAGATCCTGAGAGGATGAGAGGGGTGGATATGGAGAAGATGTTTCCTCTTGTGGAAGAATCTAGAACTGGAGGGCAAATTTTCCCGTTCCACCTGCCATGGGAATCGTAGGGGCGGACCATGGAAAGGTCTATCGACCTCAGGTGTGATTTTCTGGTTTCGGGGCAAGCACGGCCGGAAAATACTGCCCTCGGATTCGTTGTTTAAAAATAAAGGGTTGCCTATTTAAAACAAACTTGAGGCAAAACTCTTTCTCTCAGAGGATTGTGAGTCTTTGGAACTCTCTTCTTTAAAAGGTGGTGGACACAGAGTTTTTGAACATTCTTAAAGCAGAGGTAGATGGATTTTCGGTAAGCAAGGGGGTGTGATAGGTTATCGGGAAGAGGCGGGATGCAGTTTTGAGATTACTATCAAATCAGCCATAACCATATTAAATAACAGAGCAGGCTCAAGGAACTGAATGGCCTACTCATGTTCCTTATTTATATGTTTGTATGCATTATAGGTCTAAAATTGCCTCACCCATTCTTCATATCTGCCTAGGAGTGAATGAAGGGATTGGGTGTGGAGGGAAGCAGGTGGAGATGTGTAATTCAGGGGCAGGTAAAGATGCAGTGAAGTTACTGTTAAGTTCTTTTAGCTGCTGAAGGAATCCTCACTGGACTCTGGCAATTATGTGATTGGATATTCATATTTGTGGTATTTTGCTTTAACATTTCTTAGTTGTAAAAACCCCTCTTTCCTATCTTTGTATTACGTGCTTGCATGTATGTATGAAGTTATGACCATTTCTCAGGTTTGAATGTATGAATGAACTATACTTTGGATTTAATTTTAAAGAGAGTTTTCTGCGATTCGCTTTAAAAATTGACCTCAAACTGAGAGTTTGGGGGAAACAATCCATAGACTATTTCAAAAATCAAAACATCTCTGCTTACAGACCGACAATGAGGAGTTCAGGAATGTTTAGGTCCTTCTGCTGGTTACACACAATCAAGAATAAGCAGGAAATTCTGAGGCCTCCAGGAATTCAAGATTAATCTCCAAGATGCTGCTGTCTGCAACCCAGGAGAAGAATCATAGGGTGATAAAACAATTGTGACTTTAAAAAAGAATTGTTTGAACACGTGTTTACAAGTGATTAAACATGAGAAAAGTTTTGACAAAAGGTCAAGTATCATTCACTCGGGTAATGAGGAATCTATTCACTTTCTGTTTGGTGTTTGGACACATTACACCATGAGTATGAGCATATTGGATGACCAATGGGAGGGGTGTGAGGGTGGGGTCATTGGAGTAGGTAATCAGTACTAACACCTCCAGGAATATGTCCAGCCAGAGTTAGCAACCTTAGCTCTGAGGTTTGCGGGTGCAGTTCCTATTGTGCACATTAGCAGTGTTCAGCAGTTTGAGCCTTGGCCCTTGCCTACAAGCGCACTCATATTTCCATTCAGTGCATGGGCGGTACAGTGGCTAGCACTGCTGCCTCACAGCGACAGGGACCTGGGTTCGATTCCCGGCTTGGGTCACCGTCTGTGTGGAGTTTGCACGTTCTCCCCGTGTCTGCGTGGGTTTCCTCTGGCTGTTCTGGTATCCTCCCACAGTCTGAAAGACGTGCTGGTTAGGTGCACTGGCCATGCTAAATTCTCCCTCAATGTACCCGAACAGGTGCCGGAGGGTGGCGACTAGGGAATTTTCACAGTAACTTCATTGCAGTGTTAATGTAAGCCTACTTGTGACATTAATAAATAAACTTAAACTTGCAGGGCCCAGCCAGAGTGCAGACCTCTTACATGCTTCGGCCAAGAAATCTGGGCCTTCTCAGACAGGCTGCTCCTGTATGCACCTAATTGGGAAGTTAACCCTTCTGCCTCTAATGATAGCAGTAACGTCTCATTTATTACTGTCTATTCCTCAGAAAAAAAGACTACTCTGTTAGTAACCCATCTATAATCTATCCTAACATGGGCCTTACCCCACACATATAATCAATTTTTAATAGTTTATCTTTATCTTATCATGCCTTTTACCCTATATCTGCTGAGGGAAATAACTGCAAGATTTCTCAGAGGTTTCTCTCGGATCCTAAAGTGAAATCAACTGAGCTCCCAGAGTGCCCTTCAAATCCTATATCACTTATTTCAGATCATTTCCCTTCATTTTATGACATTTCCATAATTGAAGTGGCTCAGGAAGCCCCTCATGTTCCACAAAGTGTTTTCTCTCTATATTTAACACTCAAGGTGGAATTTTCCGTTCCGGAGACTAAGGGTGGGATTCTCCATCCGTTCATGCCAGTGGGATTCTTCCATCCCAGTGCAGAGAATTCCAGCCTACATCTGATGGTGGGAGAGGAGTGACCTCCGCTGGGAGTGGGGCAGCTGAACACGCACAATCCCATGTTGTGTAGCTTATTAATGATGCAGCCGCAAGGATGACATCGGATCTTGAGGCAGGGTGGGGGGCAAGTAATCCACCCCGCCATTACCACACAGTCTCTAAGGTCTGGGTGCCAAATCTAAATGGCACGCGGACAACCATTCCCTTACTGCAGGCCAGGACCTCTGGATCACATGAATGAAAATGTCCAGAAGGCAGCAATCTGCAGTTCCAAAGTGCAGCAATGCCTCCCTGGAGATTCTCCTCCAGGCAGCTGAGGAAATGCGGGAGAGATGGTAGCAGGTTTCCCTCCTGTCTGACCATGGTGGCCTGGGAGGAGCTCACCAGGGTGGTAAGCACCCGCAGGACCAAAGGGGACTGCTCTGCAGTGCAGCAAACAGATTAATTATCTCATCCACTTGGCTAGGGTAAATCAAAGTTCTACTCACTGCGAAACTCACACTGTCAAGAGAGCATCAGGCAGTCTAAGGGTTAGAGTCCATAGGGGTGTCACACTCTGTCAGCAGATGGGACATCAGCACCTGTATTTTTATTGTTTCAGGAGACTTGGACATCACTGGATAGGCCAGTATTTATTGCCAATCCCTAATTGCCCTTGGGAGGGTGGTCATGATCTGCCTTTATGAACTGATACAATCTGTGTGGCTATAGGTTGTGTTAAGGAGGGACTTCTAGGATTTTGACCCAGTGACAGTGAAGAAACAGTAACATATTTCCAAGTCAGGATAGTGTGCGGCTTGGAGGGGAACTTGCAAGTGGTGGTGCAAATCCTGCTGAGCACATCAGCGAATATCCTCACTTCTGACCCAATAAACAATAATCAATAAATTAAACAAAAATTATAAGGGTATCCTGATGGGGCACTGTAACATGGTGGCACAGTGGTTAGCACTGCTGTCTCACAGTCAGGATAGTGTGTGGCTTGGAGGGGAACTTGCAAGTGGTGGTGTTCTGGTTATCTGCTGCCCTTGTCCTTCTGGGGGTAGAGGCCACGAGTTTGGAATGTGTTGTTGAAGGAGCTTTGGTGAGTTGCTGCAGTGCATTTGTAGATGGCACACACTGCTGCCACTGTGCATCAATGGTGGAGGGATTGAATGTTGAAGGTGGTGGATGGGGTACCAATCAAACGGACTGCTTTGTCCTGGATGGTGTTGAGCTTCTTGAGTTGTTGGAGCTGCACTCATTCAGGCAAATTAAGAGTTTTCCATCACACTCCTGACTGAAGTTGAATTACTCATTACAGAATTTCCAGCCTCTGACTAGCTTTTGTAGCCACAGTATTTACATGGCTAGTCCAATTTAGTTTCTGGTTAATTGTCAACTTGGAGTGTAGAAAGTGGGGAATTTAGCGATGGTAATGCCATTAAAAGTCATGGGGAAATGGTTGTATTCTCTCTTGTGGAGATGCTCATTGCCTGGCACTTGCGTGACATGAATGTTATTTGCCATTTATCAGCCGGAGCCTGAATATTGTCCGGGTCTTGTTGCATATAGAGATGGTCTGCTCATGACCACCTTCTCAAGTTGCAAATCCTGCTGAGCACATCAGCGAATATCCTCACCTCTGACCCAACAAAACAATAATCAATAAATTAAACAAAAATTATAAGGGTACCCTGATGGGGCACTGTAACATGGTGGCACAGTGGTTAGCACTGCTGTCTCACAGTGTCAGGGACACGGGTTCGATTCCCGGCTTGGGTCACTGTCTGTGTGGAGTCTGCACATTCTCCTCATGTCTGCGTGGGTTTCCTCCGGGTGCTCCGGTTTCCTCCCACAGTCCAAAGATATGTGGGTTAGGTTGATTGGCCATGTTAAATTGACCCTTGTGTCAGGGAGATTAGAACATAGAACATTACAGCGCAGTACAGGCCCTTCGGCCCTCGATGTTGCACCGACCAGTGAAACCAATCTAAAGCCCCTCTAATCTACACTATTCTAATATCATCCATATGTTTATCTGATAACTATTTGAACGCTCTTAATTTGCCTTGCCTATTACCTTCTGCACAGGTATGCTAGCTTTCTGGGTTTGAGCTCCCAAGTCCCTTCATGCTATAGCTTTCTGCAGTATCTTTCCATTTAAATAATAATCAGCCTTCTCATTCTTTCTTCCAAAATGAACAATCTCACATTTTCCCACATTGAATTCCATTTGCCAATTTTTTGCCCACTCAACCTGTCAATATCTCTCTGTTAACTATTTATATCCTCCTTACAATCTGCCTTCCCTCCCACGTTTGGCCACAGTTCCTTCCTCCAAATCATTAATACATATTGTGAAGTGCCCAGCACCGATCCCTGTGGCACTCCACTGGCTACTGCACTCCAACCTGAGAAAGACCCCTAATTGCTATTCGCTGCTTCCAGCTAGTTATTGATCCGTACCTTCACTCCATCCTCATCTACCCAAACATTGTCAAGGACATTCACAAAAACTGCTGCCGAAAACATGAATTTCGGAATGGCTTTACTTTTGAAAATTACCATAAGCTCTAATTTTGTTCGGCCAGCCATGCAGACCAGTACCACTGTGAATTTTGTTTTCTCATGTCCCGCCTTTTTCACTAGAACTGTTTTCAAACCTTTCCAATCCACAGTTTTGGCTGTTGGATAAATTAGCAGGGTAAATCCGTAAGGTTACGGGAATAGGGCCTGGGTGGGATTGTGGTCAGTGCAGGCTCGATGAGCCGAATGGCCTCTTTCTGCACTGTAGGGATTCTATGAAAACATCAAAAGGAAACTTAACTGATTAAATTAAAATGTAAGTCCGGGGTGATGATGCACGCCCACCCCCTGATGCCCACCAGTCATGGAGGACTTCTGACCTTGTATTGGAGGGAAGGTCACTGATGAAGCAGTTAAAGATGGTTGTGCCTAAGCCATTAGCCTGATGAGCTCCTGCAGTGATTTCCTGGACTGAGATGATTGGCTTCCAGCAACTACAATCATCTTCCTTTGTGCCAGATATGATTCCAACCAGCAGAATCAAGAAGTTCAGGGGGGGGTGCCCACGGGCACCCAGAGGGAGGAGGGGTGCCACCCAGGCCACCCCACTATCAGCATTCTGTCATGACCGATCCCGTACCATGGTTCACTCCACTACTACTCACAATACCTCATTCCCTTCTCACAGCACCTGCCCATGTAATCACAGGAGGTGTAACGCATGTCCCTTTAGCTCCTCTCTCATAGAACATAGAACAGTACAGCACAGAACAGGCCCTTCGGCCCACGATGTTGTGCCGAGCTTTATCTGAAACCAAGATCAAGCTATCCCACTCCCTATCATCCTGGTGTGTTCCATGTGCCTATCCAATAACCGCTTAAATGTTCCTAAAGTGTCTGACTCCACTATCACTGCAGGCAGTCCATTCCACACCCCAACCACTCTCTGCGTAAAGAACCTACCTCTGATATCCTTCCTATATCTCCCACCATGAACCCTATAGTTATGCCCCCTTGTAATAGCTCCATCCACCCGAGGAAATAGTCTTTGAACGTTCACTCTATTATTATTCACTCATCATTTTATAAACCTCTATTAATTCTCCCCTCAACCTCCTCCGCTCCAGAGAGAACAGCCCTAGCTCCCTCAACCTTTCCTCATAAGACCTACCCTCCAAACCAGGCAGCATCCTGGTAAATCTCCTCTGCACTCTTTCCAGCACTTCCATATCCTTCTTATAGTGAGGCGACCAGAACTGCACACAATATTCCAAATGTGGTCTCACCAAGATCCTGCACAGTTGCAGCATAACCCCACGGCTCTTAACCTCCAACCCCCTCTCCTCACTGTCAAAGGCCCCAAACTCTCGTTCCAGCAATGATTTACTTGTGGTTCTTTCAATTTAGTCTACTGAATTCACTGTCCATAATGCAGTCTCTACACTGGGGACATTAAACGCAGAATGGATGACTGCCTTATAGAACACCCTCGTTCAGTCAGTAAGCATGACCCCAACCTCCCAGTCACTTGTCATTTCAATTGATCATCTTGCTCTCCTGCCAACATTTCTGTCCTCGTCTTGCTTCAAAGTTCCAGTGAAGCCCAACACAATCCAGTTTGTTTTGTTTTTGTCCAAGCACCTCTCATCCTCCTCCTCTCCCCCCACCCCCCACTGTCCCCCTCTCCACCCGCCCTCCAACCACCACCCTCCCACCACTGCCAAGTGCCGGTCTGTTTCTTGTTCTCATATTTTGCTTTCGGAAAACACTGACCCTTGTTCAGCTAGTAACACATTCTGCTATCTTGCTTTCAGATGGGGCTGACCTTTATGCTAATGTTAACACCTGCTTTATTCTTTAACACTATCATTGCATCTCCTTTAGCCTTCTGCCCGTGACATCATTGTCATTTAGGAACATTTAAGCGGTTATTGGATAGGCACATGGAGCACACCAGTATGATAGGGAGTGGGATAGCTTGATCTTGGTTTCAGATAAAGCTCGGCACAACATCGTGGGCCGAAGGGCCTGTTCTGTGCTGTACTGTTCTATGTTCTATAATCTTTCCTAAACTCCAACGTATTCCTGACCTTCTATTTTGCTCCATCCTCCACATCACACCCCTCAACCATATATAATCCATCACATTCTTACCTCTCTTCAACTCTGAAGAACAGTCACATGGACTCAAAATGTTAACTCTGTTTCTCTCTCCACGGATGCTGCCAGACTTGCTGAGTTTTACCCACATCTTCTGTTTCTATTTCACTGGCTCTTTGACCAGAGTGACGAGAGCCATTGGGGGGAAGCCACTTCACCTTTCCTCTGCCAGCACGTTCCTGCCTCAGAGCAGGAAATCTTTAACAGGCACTCGAGCCTCCAGAGGAGGACACCCACCAAAATCATCTCAGAAGCCAAGCATAGCAATCAGCTGGCTGCTTTCACCTCTGCTGCCAATATTGGGGCTGCAACTAATCCTAACACCAGAGTCAGGAAAAGTAAAGAGTTTTTAATGCACACTGGTGGCACGGGTGTTCACTCATAGAAAGAATCATAGAAAGCCTACAGTACAGAAAGAGGCCATTCGGCCCATCGAGTCTGCACCGACCACAATCCCACCCAGGCCCTACTCCCATATCCCTACATATTTACCCTTATATATATTTATACTTTGCGCTGTTATAAATATATTCTGCTCTATTCCTCCTCCAAGTCTAATGGATTCAAGGATATTCCAGTGATACAGCATTCCCTAGACATTCAGGAGTGAAACATAGTCCCCCCACTTCCATCTGGAACTTCAGATGCATTGATTCCCCCACGGTCTTACTACAGGCTTTGTTTCCACATCTGTGCCATCAGCAAAGGCGGGTAATATGTGACCATGTTGGCTGAGCCAAGACCCTTCAATCTCAGGCAGACATCATTTGGGCGTGGAAGATCACTCATCAGGTTTGTTGATTATCCTGCTGCTATTAGTCTTTCCAGGTAAAGGACATCCTGGAGGACCAGAGATGGGTTTTCCTCCCATTCTCAAATGACTGCTCTTTGACCAGGGTGACAAGAGCCATTGGGGAGAAGCCTGACATAGACACTTTTCCATTCGCCCCGAGCACTCTCGAAACTCAAACCATTGCCTCAGCAGTGCCTATCCCTTGTCAGCCATGACAATTCACCCAGGAAGATGGAAGTTTGCAGTCGCTAGTTGGTAGCCCTCCATCACCCTTGCAGGCTTCCACCTCCTTCTGTCCCTCGCTGTCTCTGACTGCAGCCAATGGCAAATGGCACAGAATGAATGGCAGCTCCACACATTGCTGGGATTGTGATGTGATGTGACTTGAGGTTCTGGGACAAACTCGCTGCCATGTGGATTTAATCACAGAATGAGGATCACGGCTCACCAATGTTTCCTCATGATTATTAGGATGTCCCTTTAGTCAGCTAATTGTTCTAACCTTCAGCTCGACTCAGCCGATAAGACCCTCCTCCCATTTTGACATATCGCAGTTTTACATAGAGGGTGTTGCCTTGCTGCTGAGAGATGATGCACGTCTCCTATCAACCCATTCCACCACTTCTCACCATCAGCCACCAACTTCCCCCCCATATCATGTGCCCTTTACTCCCCTCTGTCACCTGTGAACCTTCTCGTGTCGCTCTGGACCCTGCCACTACCCATCCCCATATCTTTCCTCCCTTTGAACAAACACCATTACCATCTCCATGCTCACCATGACCCTGCCCATCCTATTATCTATGCCACCTTTCTTGTTCCCCTCAATGACCCTCCGATGACAGCTATGTCTAAGAGACACACATCCTGAACCTCCCAACCTACCGCATCCCACTTACACTTCTGACTGTACTGGTTCCCTCCTACACCTGGTATCATGAGTTCTCCTCCCAGGAACCCACCACAAAACCCATCTTCCAACAACCCTCTGTACCTTCCCTGGACTCTCTACCCCCAGCCTCGCTTTCCCAGCCTCCAGCCACCCTTCCAGTGTTTGTTTGTCTCCCCTGCCTAGCCTCTGCTTCAAACCCCCCACCCCTCACCCTTCTCTTGTGTACTGTTTCCAGCCTTGGCACAGCTTTGGCTACTGGCACCCAAGAGTGGTCCTTAAGAAGGCAAAAGCAGTGTCGACTGACCTCAAGTCCAGGAAGAACTCTATCTCACCAGGTGCACACTATTTATGTATGGTGGTGAAGCAGAACTTTCTAAATTCCCACTGGCATGATGCTTAATTTGGAGGGGGAACAGGATTTCAGCAGGTTGACCTTTTGATGAGCATTAATGAGATGAAAATTGACTTCTCGACATAGGTCGATAGGACACTCGACTCCCCCCCACCCCTTTATGCCATCTTGAAAGTAAGAAGAACAAGAATCCAAAGTAATTTTCTGCAGTTGGGAAAATGATTTTTGATCTCCCATCAAATCTGACTCCCTCGCCCGTCACAATTCCCGCTACTGGTATTGTCATTCCACCAGTTTATTCATTTCCCCTTTATATTTTATATTTATTATTCCTGGGTTCCTGTGCCCTGGAACTGGACTGCAGGAGTCCAGTGGAAAATGCTGATTATTGTAGACTAATTAATGGAGAGTGATTGCCCCAAGTTCTAGCCTCATCTTTATCTCTTCTCAAGATTTAGTCAGACTCGAAGATATCAATCTTGCTTCTCACTTAGAAAATGGTAGGCTTGCTTCCCACTCTGGTGGGTTAACGGATAATCCAGGCTGACATTTCACTGCAGTACTGAGAGTGCTGCACTGCCAGAGGTGCTGTCTTTTGGCCAAGCCGACACAAACAAATGCTGCTTCAGTATTTGGAGAAGTGCCTTTGTGCAATATGGCCCTTGGCTTCCCATGGTCATGTGATCTGTGATGTCATCCTAGGGTTTTAAAGAATCAAGAGCAGAAGCCATTTCACATGGTGTCAGGTGTGTGCAGCCGAAAGCAAATGGATTTTGATAGCTGTACATGAGCCAGCAATTGTAAGAAACAGCAGAGAATCATTAAAACTTCAGTCTACAATCTTGTACAGGTCATGGGTCACTGGTGAGTTGGTATGGCTTTATAAATTTTAGTACTTGCTCCAATGGAGATGAGAGCAGATTTGAAAATAAATGGAAAATTCTTCCAATCAAAATTATGAAATTGTCAGAGTTAAACAAGAAATTCAAACAAATAAGAGTACAACTTTGTTCTTGGTGCTGGTGAAAGAGTGCTACATATTGTATTGCACCCCAGACCTCACCGAGGAGCAGAAAAGCCAGTCATGTAAAACTTTGGAGGCTTTAAGGATTCACTTCAGTAGTAATGAAAAGATGGCCAGAAACCATCAAGGACATGCCTATTGTTTTAAGAGAGTGTTGTGCATACAGGGATGACGTGATTACCCAAGATGGCATCTGGTATAAAGGAATGAGATGCTGAAGGAGATAGGAAAGAGATGCTGAAATACATCCATGCAAGCCATCAAAGAATCAAAGCTAGTTTGAGGGAGGCAAGTGGGGTGCTCTACTGGTCAAATATGAGCAATAAGATCAAGGACCATATCAGTTAGTGCAGTGGTTGCAATGAACATCAAAATAAAGAGCCACTCATAACCTATGTCATCCCAGGCAAACCATGGATGAAGCTTGGAATAGACCTCTTCCCTCTCACTGGAACTATCTCCTCACCATTCAGACCACTGGGGGCCAGTTCACGAGTGAAGAATTTAGTTGCTTTATAAATGCTTGGGAAATTCACATCATCACCGGACTATCCTCAGTCAATTGGAAAGGCTGAGGTAGTGGTGAAAATTGCCAATGGGATTATCAAAAATCAACTTAATCAGCACAGATGTACAGAAGGCAAATCAAAAGGGGAGAAACAAGCTTACTGAGGGCATGGGAGGCAGTCCAGTTCAGTAATTAATGTCACACTACACAAAAAGACTACAATTTTAATAACTAAAACACTACTGAAGTTGAAAGTGGTAATGGGTGTGAGTGACAAATGACAAAGCAAAATTTAACTTTGGTAAAGCTGCCAAATCATTGCCGGAGCTTAGAATTAGAGTGAGTTAGAGTCTGAACATTCAACACACTCTCCTACTTGGGACCTGAATAAAGAAGGTGAAAATGAATGATCAGATATATTGTAACAATAGACAGAAATGTACAGCTGATGAGTTCACCAACCACACAAGGAACTGCATATCAGTCCCAGAGGTCAACTGTTTCCCAACAAAGGCAATGGATCAAAGCAATAGTTACCATGGCAACAACACCCACTGCAGCAATAACATTCCCTGGAGAGGTCACATCACCACAAAAGTGAGCAGACACCAGATGAACAGCCAATAACAACCAGGACCTGCACCATTAGAATATGAATGTTTAAAGATTGTGTGTAGGACCAGACTTGAGTGTGCAGTTTTCTGGACATGCATGATGATTTTCATTGGAGAATTGCCTTTGTGCAATGTGGCCATTAGCTTGCCATAGTCAATGACCTCTGACATTATCATTGGTGCCAGCTTGAGAGCAGAAGCCACATCCACCACTTGGAACATTCAGCTAGGCATACAAGATCCCAAGAATATTTTTTATTTAGATGGTTGGGAATGGAGGGAATCTTGGTGGAACAGGTAGACGAGCAGTGCCGAAACAGTGAACCTGGAGACTCTTGACTCAAAAGAAAATGCCATTGGATGCAGCAAATTCTGGGCTATAATGTGTGTTTAGGGTGCAGGGGAACAGTGAACATGTTGGCATCGTATGTGGGTGGGGAGGGGTGTTGATAAGCCTCACGAAATGGATGGGGAATAACTGCACCATTTAATATATTGTGGTAACCTACTAGGGTCAGTTCATGGGAAGTTACAACAAAATGCAGTCAGCTGTTGCTTTAGAAACATTTACAGTTTTACTCAATGATTCCGAGCCAGGCATTTGCAACAAGAACGCTGCTGCAGAACCCTGAATCAGGCTTTAGTGCAGCACTGTGTCAACTCGCAACTCATAATCACCCCCTGCTTTTCAACCTAGCATTATGCCACAAATTTAACATCAAAACCACCCATCAGTGCCACCTGTAAGTGCAACAAGTTACTGCAGTTATGCTTAACATTAATTTTCCCAGAAAGTGGCCAATTTTCAAAATCAGATGTTGTGACCCAGTCAGGAATTTCGGTATAAAATTGAGTAATCCAGTGTAATATATCATAAAAGCATAACACATACAAATAGAACATCTAAACATGGAAAGTGAAAGCTCTGAGACATAAAGACAATATACAAACACATCACATATAATGTAACTCCAGTAATGAAGAAGAATAAAGAGTCTTTGACATAAATATATACAGAATACATACAATGTTATAGTAATGAACAGTGAAGTGTCTGAGACATAAATAACATATACAAATACATCACATAATGCTACAATATACATAACAAGACATAGAATTATATAGAATTTTACAGCACAGAAGCTGGCCATTCAGTTCAGTTTATTCAGCTCCCACTCTACACCATCTAATAATCCCATCAACATGTCCTTCTATTCCTTTCTCGCTCATGAACTTGGTTAGCTTCAGCTTAAATGCCTCTATGCTAGTTGCCTCAACCACTCCTTGTGGTACCACACTCGTAACTACTCTAGTTAGAGACGTTTTTTCCTGAATTCCCGAGTAGGATTTATAAATGACTGTGTTAGATCTATGATCCTTAGTTCTGGTCATGTGCACTTGTGAAAACATTTTCTTTATATCTAAAGTAGTGAATATACAGTGTTGGAGAATGAAGGTTCTTGGGCAAGAATGTAAAAGTGAAGGGAACTAAGTGCAGGTACAGAGTGAAGCTGAAACAAATGCACAATTATGAACATTGCAGAAGAAATGAATCTAATAAATATATTTAAAGAAAGCACTACTGAAAGGTTCTTCAGCCTGGGTACACCGTGAGGCCAAGATGTAAATATAAATATGGACGGAAACATTAAACTGGAGAAATAGGGTTTGCCTTCAAGTCATGGTCGATTTAGGATGATAGTAAAATTGTATAAATAAATGCAGCCATCATAAATTATAAATAAATATAAAACATACATTGGAACAAATAAAAATGGAGCAGGAATAAAATGACCGAATGATAAAAGATGAAGAGCCATGTGCAGATACACAATGGTCTAAATATATATAAAACATATTAACTATCCTATGTCTGTGCAGCTCGGTCGAATGATCATCCCCACTTCACCTGCAGACCACATATGGCCTTCACCAGCTGTGTACAGCGCCTCAATTAGTTGATTTTAAAAAAAGTAAATGGCTCCAACTAATTTATAGTAACCCTAAAATAAAACCCTGTTCCACCAGCCGAATATCACCATAGAGCCAGTCTGTGCCACAAATCTGGCAAAGTTGGAGCAAGGGCAGCTCCAAGGAAATTCTGGACCCCATCATTTCCTGGTCTTTGCATATTATGGGTCCATAGTTAAGGCTATGTCATAAGCTCTTTCGGGACTTTCTCAGCTTTATCTTTTACTTGAAGCTGATTTCTTACATTGGGTCTGCACGCAAATAGGACAAGGGTGCTTAAATGACCTGAATGAGCTCTTGTGATCTTAGGAGGGGAAAGGATATATTGTTCTGTTCACAGAATACCTGATGAAGACAGGGCTGCAATGGCTCAGATTGTGTTTTGGTTACGTGAAGATATAAAATGGTAAAGCTGTCAGAAGGGTCAGGCCTTTCATCCTCTCTGTCGGATTTGACTCTAATCCAAGGTTCAAAGGTGAAAGGCACATGTCAGCTAGTGCCTTGACTGCTTTAACCAGTTCTCAATGTAAGTACCTTGAGGGCTTGCTATCATCCTTGGAAGTAGTCTCTGGTAGGCTGGGTAATGGCACTCTATCTCGGGCTTTAGCAGCTGCTTCTTCTGCTAACAGTTGTGGACAGAGTTTCGGGGTTACCCTGAGGTGCAAAAGAGAAAGAACAGATGTTATGTTACTGAAGGAGAATGGATTAGACTCAGAGGACTCTTCCAGACCAATCCTCATTGATTTTGGTTGAAAAGGATCTTACATTTGGGATGAAAATCACATATCCCAAATGATTAATTATACTGTCCAGCAACTTGGTCAGAAGCCTGGATGAATACTCTGGTGACACAAGTTCGAATTCTACCATGCAACTTGGGAATTTAATTCAATTAAAGTTAAGTGTATTTATTGGTCACAAGTAAGACTTAAATTAACACTGCAATGAAGTTACTGTGAAATTCCCCTAGTCGCCACAGTCCAGCGCCTGTTCGGGTCAATGCACCTAACCATCAAGTCTTTCAGAATGTGGGAGGAAACCGGAACACCTGGAGGAAACCCACGCAGACACGAGGAGAATGTGCAGACTCCACACAGACAGTGACCCAAGCCAAGAATCGAACCCGGGTCCCTGGCGCTGTAAAGCAGCAGTGCTAATCACTGTGCTACCATGTCTAAATAAATCTAGAACAAAATACAAGCCTCATTAATAATGAATATGAACATACCGGATAACCATAAAAACCTGATTTACCATTGCCCTTCAAGGGAGGAAATCTGCTGGTGTAAATATTCAATGAAAAGTGCAGGAGGGCATGTCAGGATCAGCACCAGGCATATCTAAAAATGAAGTGTCAACCTGGTGAAGCTACAACATTGGACTAGTTGCATGCTAAACAATGGAAATAGCCCGCGATAGACAGAGCTGAGCAATCCCACAATCAACTGATCAGATCTAAGCTCTGCAGTCCTGCCACATCCAGTCGTGAATAGTGATGGACAATTAAACAACTATCTGAAAGAGGAGGAGGTTCCACAAGTACCACCATCCTCAATGGGGGAACCCAGCACATCAGTGCAAAAATAAAGCTGAAGCATTTTCAATAATCTTCACCCAGAAGTGCCAAGTGGATGACCAAACTTGGCGCACAGATGTCAACCTTCAGCCAATTTGATTCACTCCACGTGATATCAATAAACAGTTGAAGGCACTGGAAACAGCAAAGGTAATGGGTCCAAACCACACACCAGCAATAGTACTGAAGATTTGTGCTCCAAAACCTGCCACTCCCCTAGCTCTTCCAATACAGTTACAACACTGGCATCTACTTGACGATGTGAAAGCTGCCCAGGTATGTCCCCTCCACAAAAAGCAGGACAAATTGAACCCAAACAATTACTGCCCTACTCTTGATCATAGCAAAGTGATGGAAGGTTTCATCCATTGTGCTATAAAGTAGCACTTGACAATAACCTGCTCACTGAAACTCAGTTTGGGTTCTGCCAGGGTCACTCAGCTCCTCATCTCGTTACAGCTTTAGTCCAAACATGGAAAAATGAGCTGGACATAAGAGGTGAGGTGAGAATGACTCCTCTTGACATCAAGGTAGCATACAACCTGATAAATCAAGGAGCTCTAGCAAAACTGGAGTCAATAGGAATCAGGGGAAAACTCTAAACCGGTTGGAATCACACCTGACACACAGGAAGATAGAAACTAGAAGCAGGAATAGGCCATTCGGCCCTTCGAGCCTGCTCCACCATTCATCTTGATCATGGCTGATCATCGAATTCAATATCCTGAACTCCCCTCCCACTTCCTCCCGTATCCCTTGATCCCTTTAGCCCCAAGAGCTATATCTAATTTCTCCTTGAAATCAGACAATGTTTTGGCCTCAACTACCTTCGGTGGTAGTGAATTCCACATATTCACCACTCTCTGGATGAAGAAATTTCTCCTCACCTCAGTCCTAAAAGGTTTACTCTTATCCTCAAACTATGACCCCTAGTTCCCTCACCATTGGGAACATTCTTTCTGAATCTACCCTGTCAGAATTTTATAAGTTTTCTATGAGAACCCCTCTCACACTTCTAAACCCCAGTGAATATTATTCTAACCAACTTAGTCTCTCCTCATATGACAGACCTGCCATCCCAGGAATCCGCCTGGTAAACTTTTGCTGTACTCCCTCTATAGCAAGGACCTCCTTCCTCAGATTAGGACACCAAACTGCACACAATACTCCAGGTGTGGCCTCACCAATGGCCTATACAATTGTAGCAAAACATCCCTATCCCCACACTCAAATCTTCTCGCTATGAATACCAACACACCATTTGACTTCTTTACTGTGTTTGTTGAAGGTCAATCATCCCAGTCCCAGAACATCACTGCAGGAGTTCCTTAGGGTAGTGTCCCAGGCCCAACCTGCTTCATCAATGATCTCTCCAGCATAAGGTTAGAAGTGGGGAGGTGCAATGTTCAGCACCATTCGTTACTCCTCAAATACTGAAGCAGTCCATGTCCAAATGCAGTAAGACCTGGACAATATCCAGGCTTGGGCTGATAAGTGACAAATAAACACCTGCACCACACAGTGCCACGCAATGACCATCTCCAACAAGAGAGAATCTAACTATCACTCCTTGACATTCAATAGCACTACCATCACTGAATTCCCTACTATCAACATTCTGGGGATTACCATTGACCAGAAACTGGACTAGCCAAATAAACACTGGCTACAACACCAGAACAGAAGCTGCGAATTTCTGCAGTGTGTAACTCACCTCCTATCTCCCGAAAGTCTGTCTGCCATCGACAAGGCACAAGTCAGGAAGAGTGTGATGTAACACACTCCAATTGTCCAGATGGGTGCAGCTCCAACAGCACTCGAAGCTCAACACCATGCAGAACAAAGCAGCCCACTTGATTATCACCCCATCCACCAACTTGAACATTCACTCTCCACCACTGACACACAGAGTCATGATGTGGAGATGCCGGCGTTGGACTGGGGTAAACACAGTAAGAAGTCTAACAACACCAGGTTAAAGTCCAACAGGTTTATTTGGTTGCAAAAGCCACTAGCTTTCGGAATGCTATTCCTTCGTCAGGTGGCCAGAACTCCCACCCACCTGACGAAAGAACAGCGTTCTGAAAGCTAGTGGCTTTTGCGACCAAATAAACCTGTAGGACTTTAACCTGGTGTTGTTAGACTTCTTACACATAGAGTCATACAGTGCAGAAAAAGCCTTTTGGCCCATCGTGTCTGCACTGACAATAACTACCACTAAAGTCACACTAATCAAAATTTCCAGCACTTGTCCCATATACTTGAATGTTATGATGTTTCAAGTCCTCATCCAAATATTCTTTTTAAAGGTTATAAGATTTCCCGCCTCCACTACCTTCCCAGGCAGTGCATGGGAGCATCTACAAGATGCATTGCAGCAACAAGGCTTCTTTATAAGCACCTCCCAAATTCACAACCTCTACACCTAGAAAGACAATGTCAGCAGGTGTATGGGAACACCACAAACTGTAAGTCCCCCCCCCCCCCCCGCAAGCCACACACCATCCTGACTTGGAAAACAATTGCCGTTCCTTCACTGTCACTGGGATCAAAATCCTGGAATTCCCTTCCTAATAGCACTGTGGGTGCAATCCTCAGGGATTGCAGCAATTCAAGACAGCTCACTACCACCTTCTCAAGGGCAATTAGGGATGGGCAATAAAGGTTGGCCTAGCCAACAATGCTCACATCCCATGAACAAATTATAAAAACCCTTTAATCCTCATCTGACTGTGAAGAAGAGGCAATGTGAAGAGAATTCTCCCCAGCTTCTTTTGTGAGCGCACCGAAGAGAAAATGGGGGAATACAGTGAAGACTTGGGTGGAATTGCAGCTGGAATGGAAGAAACACAGAGACCCAAATGCTACAAAGCGATGTGGGATACAGTGTGCGATGGGTGTGAGTGAGTCAGAGACAGAGCATGTGAGTAATGGGTTTCTGAGTGTCAGTAATAGTGTAAGGGAATAAATAATGGGTGAGCAAGTAATGAGTGTGTGAGTCAGCAATAGGTTTGACAGAGGATGTAAGAATTATTGCATCATTACTTTTCCAAAATTGACAGAATTAATGGCAGATGCAGTTTACTCCCCAAGCAGCAACAGGAAAATATTATCCCATCAGGAGTCTCACGGACCACAAATTACTTATTGGATGTAATTTGTTGGGTGTTCTTTGTAGTTTTGTGAATGGAGTAAGAGTGAGATAATGAATAGTAGATGCAAGTATTTCTGGAAGGGCCATACCCCATCGACTAGATACGTGATTTGGCAACAACATCATATCCAAAAGTATCAGGAGATCCTACAAAAGAAGCAAAACGCTGATTACATTTAGGAGGTGAATTACCAACTATGGGCACTGTTGGTTGATTCCACAGACATCACACCTATGCGATATTTGAAATTGCCAACGTTCACAGTTTGTGAAAGTTGCACTGGGTGTAGCTGTTGCCGCGTACCTGCCACAAGAGGGGAACAGAAACTGCAGTGTCCACCAGTCACTCAGAGGGTTTGAGGCATTTCTTATCCCAGTGGAGAGCACAGCATTAGATTGTAAGGCAGTATGTGGCCTGTCAGTCACTTCTACAGGAAATTGCCATCAGCCCCAACAGGAAACAGAAATGTGTGGAATCGTATGGCAAAAATGTTTAACAGGACAATTAAATGGGTCAGCTCTCTCTTTTTGGTTGTTCACAAGACGTGTGGGCAGACATCTGTGCCCCTGAACCAGTCTCTGCAGTTACTACTGTAACAATTCTAAAGGACGGCTGTGTAATGGGGAGAATTGGGACTCTCACATCCGTGGTGAAGGGGAAGGGACTCCGCTGGGTATTAAATGAAAAAGCCCACAAAGTTAAAAAAGAGAAAGGGGAACATGGCAGGGATAAAGAGACAGGTTAACGAGAAAAGGAGAGACAAAAAGAAGGGGACGGAGGTAGAGGATGTGTGTTGCCTTTGTTATTGCAATTCTTCTCCTGTCATGCAATCTTAGCGGACAAGGTTCAGCAGTGGAAGGTTGGCATGCCCGGTGGATGAGACCATCTGACCGGTGTAAAGATAAAGGTGCTACTTTTTTCTTAAGGCCGATAACATCTGTGTTGAAGTTGAGAAGGAGGAAATGTTTGATGTGGGCAAAATATTCTCACCCATAAATTGAAAGTATACTTCATGGTTTTCTTCAAAGAGACCAAAAAACCCTCTGCTTAAAAACCAACTGTAGCATAAGGAATTAAAAAAAAGCCCAGCAGTATTGGTGCAGATCGCAGAATGAGAGTGGATATATCAGACAGAATTGGAGTTAACATAAAGTGGTTTAAGCCAATCAGGGTATTCTGACAACATTGTCACCTTTGCTCATGGCAAAAATTTACCTAAACCATTTGTCAACCTTTTCATGATCATATTCAAATATTTCATTTTGGGCAATTACAAATACATCATAACAATGAAACCAGCTTCTAGCAATTTCTGCTATGTTTCAACATGCTGCTTGATCATTAGCTTTCACCCAGTGCAATATTGTGACATGTGGCATTGAAAGAACAAGCTTTTGTGGCAAAGAAACCAACCCCAGCCTCAACCCCCCAATCCAACTTCAATCCCAACACAACCCCAATCATCGATTACATTCAATCCCAATACCAGTAAAACGCAATTCTCAGCCCCAACCCCACCACAACACCAAACTCATCCTTAACCCCAACCCCAGTCCAATTCCAAAACCCAGTCCAACTCCAAAACCTAGTGCAACTCCAACCCCAATCCCAAACCTAACTTGAATTTCAACACCAACTCCAATCCCAGCCTTAAAGCAGTAGCATTGGTTCTTACCTCCCTGGCCATTCCCAGGTTTTCGGAAACTCTGGATGAGTGTTTGCTTTGCTTTGCATAATGGAAATCATTTCATCTTTTTCCAACTGTATAAAATCTGCAATTAAGAAGTGAATGCAATTAAATACCCACTGAACAGTCGACCATTTAACTCCTTTTGACCAGTTTCATTTTAATTTTTTTTGCATGACCATGCATGCACGATAACATGAAGAGGCCAATTTTTGTGTGGCCTAAGCAGGAACTTTTGGGGTCTTGCACAACTGTGCAGCATAGAGGGAATATTGCCACTGAGACAAAGGAATTTTATTACAGATGGTTAATGTTAAATCTGTTAAAGACTACCATATACTATTAAAACTCCAATATTATCAACATCACATTGGCCTGGTGTTTGTGGTTGAAATGACCATGAAATTGTCAGCATTTGCTGTAAAATGACTGTCAATTTGCTTTTCAAACATTATACTAAGTTCATAATTATTGCTGAACAACCTTTGTGACCCTGAAAAACTACTTTTATGTTTGTGGACTGTCAAAGTTCTTCATTATAGTGAAAACATTCAATTGGTTTTTAATATAAAAAATATTTTTAAACGTTTGATATTTCAGCTTCCACCATAGTCCCATGTGTATGTCCCAGACCTTATTTTGCTCTTTGCATTTTACTTCCTGGTTTTGTGTGAGTAGGAAATACTTAATGTAATTGGCTGTTTCACTTTCTTAATGATGTTAGGGACTAGAATCCCAAATTACATTAGGAAGTCTGACTAGACCCCAACAATTTTTCTATTTTGGCATAAATGTGAGGATAGGATGCATCACTCCAGGAGTAACTTTGTTGACAAATCAGGAATATTTTATAGTAAAAACAAACTTTATTTAATAACATAATTTAACTGTAACTCTAGCAAATGAAGCAGCTTAACCAAGCAGCTAACTAACTAACTACCTGTTGAACAATATTTAAACATGAAAGGAAATAACTCTAATTTTTAACTTATCACTGTTTCAGTTCCAAATAAGCAAGATTCTCCTGGTGGATGTAGCTATTACTAGGGGGCATAACTATAAGGTGCATGGTGGAAGATATAGGAGTGATGTATGAGATAGGCTCTTTACTCAGAGAGTGGTTGGGATGTGGATTGGACTGCCTGCTGTGATAGTGGAATCGGACACTTTCAGAACTTTCAAGTGGTTATTGGATAGGCACATGGAGCACACTAGAATGATGGGGAGTGGGATAGCTTGATCTTGGTTTCGGAAAAAATTCGGCACAACATCGTGGGCCGAAGGGCCTGTACTGTGCTGTACTTTTCTATGTTCTTACAGACTCAAAAAATCCCACTTTAAATACAGTTAGCAACCATAAATGTACTTGCTATATTGATTGAGTGTAAACAGCCTTGAAGCTTTCAGAGAGATTTTGTGGAGGTCATAAATTTGCTGACCTCTGTCTTTAAACCAAACCCAGCCAGAACTGAAAGCTGTTTTTCTCTGCTAGTAACCTAGCTCCTCCTATTAACTACATTATCACATGACCATGTCAATCCTAAACCACCTTGTCAATCTTGATTTGATTTATTATTGCCACATGCATTAGTATACAGTGAAAGTTATTCTTTCTTGTGTGCTATACAAAGCATACCATACATAGAGGAGGAAGGGAGAGGGTGCAGAATCTTAAATCCATCTTCCATTTAATCAAAAAACTCAGGGAACTTTTTTTGTAAACAGAAGTCCATTATCTCTCTCCTAAGTAAACACTACATGGTTAAAATGAGTAATTATCCTGCACTCCCAGCATCTGAGCTGCATTCCCTGCAGGCATACTGACTATTTGTAGAGAAAAACTGAACTTTAAAATGGTCCCCTTAAACATAAAATATATATAGCAATAGCACACTATGATCACAATTATATCACTATGGAACCATAAGGGAGCCTTATAGCTGATTCCAGAATAAAATCAATGCCAGGAAAGTTGAAATCATACAAGGTCCTTATGGACAGCTTCCTTTAAAGTCTGCAGCAAGATCCATCACTGCAATATCTGGGCCATTATTTAATGAAACCCCATCTTTAAAACATGCTGGTGGCTCAGTGGGGAAAGGCACTGTCTATGTATTACTGAGGCATGCAGATTATAAAGCACTTGGATTGTATTGTGTTAACAGAACTCTGGGTCAGCAGTTAGGGGCAAGATGCTGGGCTTTGCTCTGAAATTATACAAAGCTCCAGCTCTGGGTTATTATTCAGTGACTCCTGCTGGAATTAGAATAAAATGTGAGGACAGGATTGGTCGTGGTGGGGGTGGGGGGGGGGGGGGGGGGGCTGTTGTGACAACAACAACTTGCATTTATTTAGTACATTAATGCAGCATAACATCCTAAAATGCTTTACAATGGCAATTATCAGACATAAAATTGAAACTTTCTTTATTTTTCATGGAATATGGACATCACTTTGCCTACCTTTAGTTTGCCCAATTACATAAACAGACTATTGAACTCAACAAGCCCATGCCATAGTGTTTATGCTCTACAAGATCCTTCCCCCCCACCCTAATTTATCTAACCTCATCAACCTATCCTTCTCTTCCTTTCTCTTGTGTTAATCCAGCTTCCCTGGAAATACATCTTGAATTTAAGCCATTTCAGAGAGCATTGTTGTGGGTCTAGAGTGACATGTAGGTTAAACCACGGAAGGATGGCAGATTTCCTTCCCTAAAGGGACATTAGTGAATCAGATGGGTTTTTATGACAATTGACTAGCTTTCAATCAGATTTATTAACTGAATTTAAATCACATCAGTTGCCGTGGTGGGATTTGAAACCATGTCCCCAGAACATCAGCCTGGGCTTTTGGATTGCTAATCCAGCACATTACCACTACACTTCTGTCTCCCCAAATCCAGGGGAGGAGTTTTAGATAAGACCAAAAGCTTGGCCTCAGAGATAGGTTTTAAGGAGTATCTTCAAAGTTGATGAGGTGGTGCAACAAAAAGGTTTAGCTGGGAATTCCAGGGCTTAGGGTCTAATCAACTGAAGATGGAGCTACCAGTGATGAGGATCAGAAAACTGGATTATGCACCATAGGGCAAGATTTTTGGCAGTCTTTCAACCCTCCATTAGCTGATACTCTAAACTTAATTGTGGAATGGTTTCTTGGCTGAAGGACTCTCAGTGCCCATGCAATCCAACAAGAATATTCTTCTTAAGAGAGTGAATTTCAGGAGTGGGGGAGAACAGAGGAAAAAAAAAACTTCACCAGCAATTAGAATCATAGAATCCCTAGTGCAGGAGGCCATTTGGCCCATCGAGCCTGCTCTGACAACAATTCCAGCCAAGCCCTATTCTTGCAACCCCACGTATTTACCCTTCTAATCCCCCGACACTAAGGTGCAATTTAACGTGGCCAATCCACCTGATCCGCACATCTTTGGACTGTGGGAAGAAACCGGAGCACCTGGAGGAAACCCACGCAGACACAAGGAGAACATGCAAACTCCGCACAGACAGTGATCCAAACCAGGAATCGAACCCAGGTCCCTGGCGCTGTGAGGCAGCAGTGCTAACCACTGTGCCACCCTTGTCAAATTGTTTGAGGTGAGGAGCTGGGCTCAAGCTAAGTGCACAGTGTTTTCTCTTTCTGGTCTAATCACCCTCTAGTGCTCCATCCCTTCAGGCTCTTCCACCACACTACTTTCCCCAGCATGGTACTGTCCTTGCATCATTGATCGCACCTTTACTGTGGATCTTATTTGAAACTGGGCTAAAACCATGCCCTTGGTTAGCATACAAACAACTGACTGCAGTCTTGAACTATCTGCGGTTATCACATTTGACCTCAATAATTTGGTTTATGGGTGGAAAAATGACCAGCCAGCTTTATTGCTCCTACCCATTGTTCAGTGGCTCCCAAAAATGAGTGTTAAGGATCTGAGGCTTGGCAATCAAACCTCTTGGTCTTAACAAATCCAGGCACACCTTCAGCAGGATGTTCCCTGCCCAAAAGGAGTATTCTTGACCCTTCAGCACAGGGCTTTCTGTAATACAGTGCTGCTGGCAGCCTCTGAACTTTCTTTGTAAATATATACCAGCACAACACACAATTACATAGTATTTACAGCACATAAACAGACCATTGAACTCTCAGGCCCATATCTTATGTTTATGCTCCACATGATCTTGCTTCATCTAATCTCATCAACCTATTCCTTTCTTCCATTTTTAATTAACTTCCCTGAAAATACACCTATGCTATTCATCTCTTCTGCTTGTGGTAGAAAGTTCCCCATTGTAATGAGCTCAAAATGTAATCTCTTTATTGGACTGAATGCAAGATGGCTAGCTACAGGGAATCCCTCATGGCAGAGATCGAATGACTATGGCAAGCCAAGTAGGACACTTAGTAATGATTGTATTTCAAAACCTAAACATTCCCCTTTCCATAACGAATGACAGATAACTCTTCATGCATGATCATATGTAACAGTGAGTTACTCAAGTCACCCATTATACACCAACTGTTCTCATGCATTGACAAACTGTTCTTTATTCTCATCAGTCATTGCACATGCCTTGCATACATAGGGGGCGATTCTCCCAGCTCGCTCGCTGCTTTTGTAGCACAGTGGGCTGGGAGACTTGAGTGGAGACTATTTCGCGGGTTTCCCACTGGGTGCCACGGTCTTTGCGAGTTTGAGGGCCGAATTTCCAGCGCCTTCAGCTCCGCACCAGAAATTGGCACGGAACTGAATAATTCATGCAAATATTAATTTAAATGCTTTTTAAATATCATTAGCAGGCCCGGGACTGAAGTCTCTGGACCTGCTAGCGTTTCCCTTCCCTTCCCCACCACAGCCCCCCCCCCCTCCCAACCCCCGAACCCCCTGTGGTTCACTCCAGCAGGGTTTAGTATAGCTCCTCCACTAACGGGGAGCTGGCAGCCCGACCCTGCTGGAGTGATGGGGAGGCCATCAAACTCCCCAGATGGTCGGGGGCCAGGAGCGGGGTGCCCCTGGGCATTGTCGCCTTGGGAGTGCCAGCCTGGGCCCTCCTGGCACTGCTCAAGGGGCAAAGTGCCAATGCCCAGGGGGCACCTTGGCACTGTCCACTGGGTATCAGGCAGTGCCAAGGGGGTGGGGCCTAATGGGGCGGGGCCTCTGGGGACGATCGGTAGGGGTGGGGGTCCCAGTGCCATTTTGCACTTGGGCTGAGCGACAGAGGGAGGGATGCCAGTGATCGGGGCTGGACATCAGGGCTGTGTTGGGGAGGTCAGGACTGCAGGGGGTTGTGGGGGGGGGATAGGTTTGATTTTTATTTGATTTATTATTGTCACATGTATTAGCATACAGTGAAAAGTATTGTTTCATGTGCGCTATACAGACAAAGTATACCGTTTATAGAGAAGGAAACGAGAGAGTGCAGAATATAGTATTACAGTCATAGCTGGGGTGTAGAGAAAGATCAACTTAATGCAAGGTAAGTCCATTCAAAAGTCTGACGGCAGCAGGGAAGAAGCTGTTCTTGAGTCGGTTGGTACGTGACCTCAGACTTTTATATCTTTTTTCCGACGGAAGAAGGTGGAAGAGAGAATGTCCGGGGTGCGTGGGGTCCTTAATTATGCTGGCTGCTTTGCCGAGGCAGCGGGAAGTGTAGACAGAATCAATGGATGGGAGGCTGGTTTGCATGATGGATTGGGCTACATTCACGATCTTTTGTCGTTTCTTGCGGTCTTGGGCAGAGCAGGAGCCATACCAAGCTGTGATACAACCAGAAAGAATGCTTTCTATGGTGCATCTGTAAAAGTTGGTGAGAGTCGTAGCTGACATGCCAAATTTCCTTTGTCTTTTGAGAAAGTAAAGGCATTAGTGGGCTTTCTTAGCTATAGTGTCAGCATGGGGGGGGACCACGACAAGTTGTTGGTGATCTGGACACCTAAAAACCTGAAGCTCTCAACCATTTCTACTTCGTCCCCGTTGATGTAGACAGGGGCATGTTCTCCTCTACGCTTCCTGAAGCCAATGACAATCTCCTTCATATTGTTGATATTGAGGGAGAGATTACTGTCACTGCACCAGTTCACCAGATTCTTATTCCTGTACTCTGCCTCGTCATTGTTTGAGATCCGACCCATTACGGTGGTGTCGTCAGCAAACTTGAAAATTGAATTGGAGGGGAATTTTACCGCACAGTCATAGGTATATAAGGAGTATAGTAGGGGCATTATGCTGCCGGCCTCTCCAGCAGGCATCGGTCCCGCCCACTGATTTTCAACGGGATTTATGCTAGTGCACTCTGCAGTGCACAGAGTGTGGGAGATTCATTTTGAAACTCCCGCTGAAAAAAACCAGCATGATTTACTCCAGGTTTTACCCAAACTCGACAGAATGTTTTGGGAGAATTGCCCTCATAGTTGTTAAATGGTGCCAGTCTCTTAATGGTATGCATGTTATTAGCTGTTATCTGGATGATGTTCTTTCTCTGGGGAGTGTTGTCCCTGTGGCACTTTTCAATGTATGGCAACTATTGTTCCATGTCCATCAGGGACTGCTAGACCTCTGGTTGTTCTTTATTCTGTGCAGCTAGTAAGATCTCATTTTCCTGATCAGCCACCAGCAGTGAAATAACAACTTCTCTAGTTGTTCATATATGTAGTTGGTGCAGACTTGATGGGCAAAATGGCCTCTTCTTACACTGTAGGGATTCTATGGTTCTATGCCTGCGGTTGCACTGGTATATTTATTTCCACTGCGTATAATTGAGGTAACAGTTTCTCTACGTATGTCCCAAGTTGCCACATGGGTTGTCTCCTGCTGAAAGCTTAATTCTGGCAATGCTTTGGCAGTCTTGTCAAAATGAAATTTGGTTTTCTGCTGTTTTACCTTGATATTTTCACTCAAGCCTGTTACTATTTCTGGCAGTAAGAAGTCTCACAACACCAGGTTAAAGTCCAACAGGTTTATTTGGTAGCAAAAGCCACTAGCTTTCGGAGCGCTGCCCCTTCATCAGGTAGTGGCGTGTGCTACCAAATAAACCCGTTGGACTTCAACCTGGTGATGCGAGACCTCCCACCGTACCCACCCCAGTCCAACGCCGGCATTTCCACATCATTATATAGATCCCAGTGAGAGAGAGTGTTGTGTTAATACAGCTCTCTGGGTTATGTAGATTCCAGTGAGAGAGAGTGTGTGTTAATACAGTTCTCTGGGGTATGTAGATTCCAGTGAGAGAGAGTGTGTGTTAATACAGTTCTCTGGGGTATGTAGATTCCAGTGAGAGAGAGTGTGTGTTAATACAGCTCTCTGGGGTATGTAGATTCCAGTGAGAGAGAGTGTGTGTTAATACAGTTCTCTGGGGTATGTAGATTCCAGTGAGAGAGAGTGTGTGTTAATACAGTTCTCTGGGTTATGTAGATTCCAGTGAGAGAGAGTGTGTGTTAATACAGCTCTCTGGGTTATTTCGATCCCACTGAGAGAGAGTGTGTGTTAATACAGCTCTCTGGGGTATGTAGTTCCCAGTGAGAGAGAGTGTGTGTTAATACAGTTCTCTGGGGTATGTAGATTCCAGTGAGAGAGAGTGTGTGTTAATACAGTTCTCTGGGGTATGTAGATTCCAGTGAGAGAGAGTGTGTGTTAATACAGTTCTCTGGGGTATGTAGATTCCAGTGAGAGAGAGTGTGTGTTAATACAGTTCTCTGGGGTATGTAGATTCCAGTGAGAGAGAGTGTGTGTTAATACAGTTCTCTGGGGTATGTAGATTCCAGTGAGAGAGAGTGTGTGTTAATACAGTTCTCTGGGGTATGTAGATTCCAGTGAGAGAGAGTGTGTGTTAATACAGTTCTCTGGGGTATGTAGATTCCAGTGAGAGAGAGTGTGTGTTAACACAGTTCTCTGGGGTATGTAGATTCCAGTGAGAGAGAGTGTGTGTTAATACAGTTCTCTGGGTTATATAGATTCGATGATGTGGAGATGCCGGCGTTGGACTGGGGCAAACACAGTAAGAAGTCTCACAACACCAGGCCAAAGTCCAACAGGTTTACTTGGTAGCAAAAGCCACCAGCTTTCGGAGCGCTGCCCCTTCATCAGGTGAGTGGGAATTCTATTCACAAACAGGGCATATAAAGACACAAACTCAATTTACAAAATAATGGTTGGAATGCGAGTCTTTACAGGTAATCAAGTCTTAAAGGTGCAGACAATGTGAGTGGAGAGAGGGTTAAGCACAGGTTAAAGAGATGTGTATTGTCTCCAGACAGGACAGTTAGTGAGATTTTGCAAGCCCAGGCAAGTCGTGGGGGTTACAGATAGTGTGACATGAACCCAAGATCCCAGTTGAGGCCGTCCTCATGTGTGTGGAACTTGGCTATCAGTATCTGCTCAGCGACTCTGCGCTGTCGTGTGTCGTGAAGGCGTAAAGACTCGCATTCCAACCATTATTTCCTGTGCAGTATTTGCATTCTGCCTGTTGTCTGCAATTGTTCTGCTCTTTCAGTCCGGAATGTATCTCAGCATAATGTATCACCTGCTTTGTTCTGCCATACATGTACTCCAGCTGACATTTTACAACCTCTGTTTCTAACACGTCTATCACTTTCTTGACAGTAAGTTTCTCCTCTCTCAGTAGACTTGCTCTCACTGCTCGGTATTGTGGTGAACCACTGTAATACTGTCTGTATATGGGATATGCCTGGGCACGCCCCTGCTGCCTCAATCCGGGGCTCCGCCCTCCTCAGGGTATAAAGGTGGCTGCTCTCCGCCCCTTTTGCCTCAGTTCGGGTTAGCCATCGGTTTGGGAGTGCTTCTGTTCTTGTTAATAGAAGCCTGTTGTTTCGCACCATCTAGTCTTTGGGTGAATCAATGGTGCATCAATTCTATTAACAACATTTTTGAAATGGAGCAACTCCTGAAACCTGACAAACTGGATTTGGATCCGCAGGCAGTTGGCGCCTCTAACTATTTTGATCACTGGCTGCGCTGTTTTGAGACCTTCATCGCCTCCTCCTCCTCCGTCGTCGTAACAGACATCGACAAACTGCATGTGCTCCACGCCCGCGTCAGCGCTCACGTCTTCGCGCTGATCCGAGACGCAGAGACTTACCAGGAGGCAATCGATCTCCTCAAGAGCCAGTACAACCGGCAGCCGAACGAGGTCTATGCCAGACACCTGCTGGCCACTCACAGACAGCAACCCGGGGAATCGACTGAGCAATTCCTGCGCGAACTGCGTGCACTCGGCAGAGCCTGCAACTGCAAGGCCGTTTCAGCCGCCCAAAACGCCGACGACCTGATCAGAGATGCCTTTGTCGCGGGCATCAGGTCGATCTATATCCGGCAGCGCCTGCTGGAACAAGGTGGGCTGGACCTGAAGAAAACTGTGGAACTTGCCGGCTCACTGGAGGTAGCGTTCCGGAACCTCGAGGCCTACACCCCCGGCCACGAGGGCGCACCGTGGACACTGTGACAGCAGCCATCGCTGTACCCGGGAGGGCCGCAAACCTACGCCACGCCCCGTCCTGAAGCCAAACTGACCACTGCGGCAGTCCCCGGAGGCCCGAGGTGCTACTTCTGCGGCCTGGAGAAGCACCCACGACGACGCTGCCCGGCGAAAGGCGCGATCTGCTCTGGCTGCGGTAAGAAGGGTTATTACCTGAAAGTTTGCAGGGCAAGATCGGCCCCCAGGCCCAGCAGTGCCGCATGCGATCCGCGGGAGGGACTGCCTTTGACGCCATCGACCGGGTGCGATCTGCGGATGCCGCCATTTTGGACGCCAGCGGCCACGTGCCACCCACAGAGGCCGCCATCTTGGATGCCATCAGCCACGCGTGACCCACGGGAGCCGCCATCTTGGGTAACGTCAGCCGAGTCACAGGGTCCGCCATTTTGGGAACCGTCCACCACATCGCCTAACCCGACAGTGGCCTCGGTCGCGTTGGACCAGTCCAGGCCTCACCAGCTCGCCTGGTCGATGATGGACATCAAGGTAAACGGCCACACTACTAACTGCATATTCGACAGTGGGAGTACGGAGAGTTTCATCCACCCTAACACGGTGAGGCGCTACGCACTGCCAGTACTGCCAATGCAGCAATCAATCTCTATGGCTTCGACGTCCTGGTCAGTGAATGTCCTGGGGTACTGTGTAGCGAATCTGACTGTACGGGGCACGGTGTATGACAAGTGCAGGCTCCTCATGCTGCCACAGCTCTGCGCTGCCGTACTACTGGGGCTAGATTTCATGTGCCACCTTAGGAGCGTCACTATGGTGTATAATGGGCCTTTTCCCCCAATCTCCGTCCAAAATCCACAGCTAACAGACCAGCCACCGCGCACCACCTGTGGTCTCTCGACCCTCAAAGTCGCCCCTCCCTCGCTCTTTGAGCACCTCACCCCCAACTGCAAGCCCATTGCCACCAAAAGCAGACGGTACAGCGCTGGAGATAGAGCGTTCATCAAGTCTGAGGTACGATGCCTCCTGGGGGAGGGGATCATTGAGGCCAGTATCAGTCCCTGGAGGGCCCAAGTGGTGGTTGTCAAGACTGGGGAGAAACTTCGCATGGTCATTGACTACAGTCAGACCATTAACCGATACACGCAGCTGGACACGTATCCCCTTCCCCACATATCTGACATGGTCAATCAGATTGCACAATATCGGGTGTTCTCCACCATTGATTTGAAGTCAGCATACCACCAGCTCCCTATCCGCCTGGAAGACCGCCAATACACTGCCTTCGAGGCGGATGGCTGTCTCTACCACTTCCTTCGGGTCTCCTTCGGCGTCACCAATGGGGTCTCGGTTTTCCAGCGTGAGATGGACCGAATGGTAGACCAGAACAGGTTGCGGGCCACCATCCTGTACTTGGATAACGTCACCATCTGCGGCCACAATCAGCAGGACCACGACGCCAACCTCCAAAAATTTCTCCACACTTCGGCACTCCTCAACCTGACCTACAATAAGGAGAAGTGTGTATTCCGCACGTGCTGCCTCGCCATCCTTGTTGTGTTGTGGAGAACAGGGTCATCGGCCCCGACCCCGACCGCATGCGTCCCCTCCTGGAACTTCCCCTCCCCACCACCCTCAAAGCGCTGAGGAGATGCCAAGGCTTCTTCTCATACTACGCCCAGTGGGTCCCCAATTATGCGGACAAAGCCCGTCCGCTCATCAAATCCACATCTTTTCCCCTAGCGGTGGAGGCCCGGCTGGCCTTTGACCGCATGAAAGTGGATATCGCGAAGGCCACGATGCACGCCGTAGACGAATCCACCCCATTCCAGGTGGAGAGCGATGCGTCTGATTTTGCCCGAGCCGCCACTCTTAACCAGGCAGGCAGACCTGTGGCCTTCTTCTCGTGCACCCTCCAGCGCCCTGAAATTCGACACTCCTCTGTCGAAAAAGAGGCACAAGCCATCATGGAGGCTGTGCGACACTGGCGCCACTACTTAGCTGGCCAACGGTTCACCCTGCTCACGGACCAACAGTCCGTTGCCTTTATGTTTAGTAACGCACAGCAGGGCAAAATCAAGAACGATAAGATTTTGAGGTGGAGGATCGAGCTCTCCACCTACAATTACGACATTTTATACCGGCCTGGGGAGCTCAATGAGCCCCCAGACGCCCTGTCCCGGGGGACCTGTGCCAGCGCGAACCTAGACCGGTTACAGACCCTCCACGATGACCTCTGCCACCCGGGGGTTACCAGGTTCTTCCATTTCACCAAGGCCCGGAACCTGCCATATTCCATCGAGGAAGTCAGGTCTGTAACTAGGCACTGCCAAGTCTGCAAGGAATGCAAGCCGCACTTCTACTGGCCGGACAGAGCGCACCTCATCAAAGCCACCCTCCCTTTCGAACGCCTGAGTGTTGACTTCAAAGGTCCCCTCCCCTCCTCTGGCCGCAACGTATACTTCCTCAACATCGTTGATGAGTATTCGCGGTTCCCCGTTGCTATTTCCTGCCCGGATATGAACTCGGCCATGGTCGTCAGGGCCCTGCACAGCCTCTTCACCCTGTTTGGTTTCCCCAGCTATATTCATAGCGACTGGGGTTCCTCTTTTATGAGTGACGAGCTGCGCCAGTACCTACTCTCCAAAGGCATAGCCTCGAGTAGGACCACCAGCTACAACCCCAGGGGGAACGGACAGGTGGAGAGGGAGAATGTGACAGTCTGGAAGGCTGTTTTATTAGCTCTCCGGTCTAAGGGTCTTCCAGTCTCCCGCTGGCAAGAGGTCCTCCCTGATGCGCTACACTCAATTAGGTCACTACTGTGCACGGCTACCAACGTCACCCCTCACGAACGAATGTTTGTTTTCCCCAGGAAGTCCTCCTCGGGGACCTCACTACCGTCGTGGCTGACGTCCCCTGGCCCTGTCCTGCTCCGGAAGCACGTGCGGACCCATAAGTCGGACCCCCTGGTCGAAACGGTCCGGCTCCTCCATGCCAACCCCCAATACGCCTATGTGGCGTATCACGACGGGCGGGAGGACACGGTCTCCATTCGCGATCTGGCTCCCGCAGGTACTACGTTCCACGGCCCCTCACCCCCAGCTCCCAACGTCGTCCATGATGCACCAGAGTCGCAGCACGCTCATCTAGCCCCCATGTACGGCACGCCTGAGCCCCAGGAGCAGCCTCCGCACACCCGGCAGTCTGAAGGCGCTACGGACAGCTTCACCGGTTATGGACTGGCATCTGACCCATCACCGCGGCCTCCTGAACCGGCACCACGGCTGACATTGCGGCAGTCGCAGCGGCAGATCAAGCCCCCGGAGAGACTGAACTTGTAACTTGAATCAATAACTTGTGACTGTCGTTCCACCACCTCACCCCCGCCGAACTCTTTTTTAAACAGGGGGTGAATGTGGTGAACCACTGTAATACTGTCTGTATATGGGATATGCCTGGGCATGCCCCTGCTGCCTCAATCCGGGGCTCCGCCCTCCTCGGGGTATAAAGGTGGCTGCTCTCCACCCCTTTTGTCTCAGTTCGGGTTAGCCATTGGTTTGGGAGTGCTTCTGTTCTTGTTAATAAAAGCCTGTTGTTTCGCAACATCTAGTCTTTGCGTGAATCAATGGTGCATCAGGTATCTAATGCCTAGGACAATTCTACCTTTAATGAGATAATCGTTTAGTTACCCAAATTCACAAGATTCTGTAAGTATTGCAGTCACATGCCGATCAATAGACTCCTATTCACCTTGAGCCCTAATGTTGAACACATACGGTTCATAAGTTATATACATTTGGCGTTCAAAGCATGCATTCAAGGCTTTCAAATCTCGGCAGTCTGTTTTTTCTGTTCTTAAAGTTTTTAAAAAGTTCTTAAAGTTTATTTATTCGTCACAAGTAGACGTACATTCACATTGTAATGAAGTTACTGTGAAAATCCCCTCGTCGCCACACTCCGGCGCCTGTTGGGTACACTGAGGGAGAATTTAGCATGGTCAATGACCTAACCTGCACATCTTTGGACTGTGGGAGGAAACCGGAGCACCCGGAGGAAACCCACGCAGGCACAGGGAGAATGTGCAAACTCCACACAGACAGTGACCCAAACTGGGAATCGAACCCAGGTCCCTGATGCTGTGAGACAGCAGTGCTAACCGCTGTGCCACCGTGCGGCCCAATCTATCTTTGGATAGATTTAGGGTGGAATACAATTTGTAGCACTCTCTCACAGCAATGTTAAAAGTGTTGCTACTCGTATCGGTTCTGCCTTGTTAATTAAATCTGTTGCAATGTCATAGTTTTGGAAAAGTGGAACAACTATCTGTTTTGCCATATATCTCCTTTCATTTCGACAGGAGCTGGGAGAGGAAAATTTACAGCCATCTTTGTGTCACTGAGTATTTTACTTGCACCCTTCAGCTTATGCTAGTTTTTCTTTGTCTGTGATTTTTTTTTCTTCAGCAGCTTTTGGCAGGTTGGAACATTTCAGCATTCCTCTTTCAGTAGCTATGGCTTCTCTTCCAGCTTTTCTAACCTCAATCTCAGCTCCACTCCTGACACCATGTTACGAGCTCAAAGACTGCAGTATTTCTGGTGTAATCTCTTTGTTGAACTGAATGTAATATAGTTGCCAGCAGGGGTCCCTGATGGTGGAGGCCACATGACTATGGCAGAAGTCACATGGCTATGGCAAGCCAGGTAGGACACTTAGTAACGGTTGTATTTCAGAACCCAATACCCATTCTTGCAACACTCTGGGTAAAGTTGCCTGTGAATTCCGTATTGGATTCATTAGTGACTATCTTATGTTTACTGCCCAAGTTTTGGATTCCCCACAAATAAAAACATTTTCTTTACATCTATCCTATCAAGTCTTTCACAATTCTTGGAAAGAAAAAACAAAATGACTTGCTTTGTGTCGTGCTGTTCATGACAATTGGATGTCTCAAAGTGTTGAAAAGCCAATGAAGTACTTTCTGAAACATAGTCACTGTTGTATTGTGGGCAACATGGCAGCCAATATGCTCACAGAAATCTGCCACTGACAGCAATGCGATCAAGATCAGATTGTTTTTGTGATATTGATTGAGGGATAAATATTGACAAAGACACCAGGGATAACACCCTTTCCTGTTCTTCAAAATAGTGTCATGGGATCTTTCTCATCCCCCGAGCAGATGGATGGAGCCTCAGTTTAGATCTCTATCAGGTGAACTCTCAGCCTTCCTTTTTCTAGGGAAATGGTTCCCAGTGTATTCGACCTTTTCTGATAATTATAACTTCTTGGCTCTGGCATAATCTTTGCAAATATATTTTGTACCTTCGCCAGTGCCTCCAAATCGTTGTTTTTGTAATACGAAGACTAGAACTGTGTATAGTGCTCGAATCTTTCCATGATGGCATACCATCTCAATTCTATTGCCCATATATGCATAGATACACTGTACTATCTGCTGTCAATTCTGTTACAAAATCTCTTAAATCTGCAAAGGTGAATGGAGCGGTTCTGGGGAGAAGGTACTGTGGGGAGGGGGGAGGGGGCGGTGGTGATGTGGGGAGCTGTGGTTTCAATGTCCTGGCTAACACATGAGAAACAGCCACTCATGTAAACTTCCATGCACCCTTTTCAAAGTTAATGAAAAGTGAAAGTGCAGCTGGAAAGATTGGCAAAAGTACTAAAGCAATTTAGCTCTAATACCACTAGAGGGTACCAAGAGCTGCTCCCAACTTCTGCCTCCCACCCATTGGATTAACAGCACAGAAGCAGGCCATTTGGCCCTCTGGTTTGTGCCAGCTCTTTGCTACAGCAATTCCAAACTGCCCTGTATCTTCCCTTGATTCAAACATTGCTCCATTTTTTCCTTAAGTGGTTCAATGGTTTCTACCTCAAGCAAAGCACTCCCTCTTCCACCAGCTCCCCGTGTAAAGAAATTTTTAACTTCATTCTTCACTCTCGTAAGAATATACCATTGTTGACCCTTTGGCCATGTTGTTCCTTGGCCAGCCTTCAACTGGAGCTAATCCCATTTCCCTGCCCTTTCCTCGGTGTCCTTTAAGAGGCTGGATATGCACATATTGCATCAGACAGTGTGGGAGCTGCAGAGCTGAGCGAAATGAAACCGGAGCCTCATCATCTCAAAGATATGAAAATAAACAACTGAACATTACCATAAGTTCTCTCTCGTTGTTTCCGCTCTGAAATGGTCAGCTTATATGAGCCGCTGAAAATGCCTGTCTCCTCCCCACGATGCTCCAGTGGGATGTTGAACGTTATCTCATTTGAGTGGGCTTGCACTGCAATGCAACCCTCACCTGGGCAGTGAAACACAAGGCAGATTCTCAAAGTTAAACACAATGCAACAAAAGCAAATCAAGTGCAGGCAAGGAGGAACAGGTGAGGAGATTGTATTTAACTGGATAGCTCTTTCAAAGGGCCAGTACAAGCACAATGGGTTGAATGGCCTCCTCCTATACTGTATCATTCTATAAGAATAGGAGAGTGTGTACAAATCATTAATAAGAAATATAATTTTTGCTTATAACTATAGAATATCCGCCTATTCCTGTAACCCCACGCATTCACCTAACCTACACATTTTAGGACATGAAAGGGCAATTTAGCATGGCCAATCCACTTTAACCCACATATCTTTGGACTGTAGGAGGAAACTGAAGCACTCGGGGGAAACTCATGCAGATACGGGGAGAACGTGCAAACTTCACAGTCACCCTAGACCGGAATCAGCTCTTTCTTCTTGTTAAGAGAGAGGGGGCGAAGAATTCAGACAGAAACACTGAGCGACAGTCAGGATATGTTCAGCAGAAAACAGAGAGGAAGAGTTGATTAGATAGTTAGAGTGGACATATGGAAACAGTCGGATCGGCTTCTTGCGTTTGCCCAGATTGTAGGCTTTCCCAAGTCCAGGATCTCATTGCCTACACACACTTCTCCCTGCAGGCTCCTTCCCATGACCACCACCTTCATGATGCACAGGCCCTCCCCTCCATTAACATGTAATTGGTGTATGAGAACTTGCAGCATTCAGCTCTAGGTTTCCTGGCAGGTGCCATGACTCTTATCTTGTGCCAATCCACTCCATTTCTCAGCCCTACTCTTTACCCTCACACAGCAATGAGAGGCTGGCTGCTTGGTGATGAGGGCGATTCTTGGTAAAATTCCAGCACCATTTAGCTCCATGACTCAATCAGAGTGCCCATCAATCAGCCCATCAAGCAATGTTTCCACTGCCTGAAAAGGTCTGGTGGTTTTTTGCAGTACAGCTGACAAGAGTATCCTGTCTGATCGTGGTTTACTGCGAAACACTGCCCTGCAGTGGAAATCAAACATGGAACTGCCACTGGATGCGGACTGAGGGAGACTACAGTGGACGGTGAACACCAGCCTGCAGCTCAGTGAAGAGTGTTTCAGCTGAATAATCAATCACTGCTCCACTACATTATTTCCAATATTTCTCCTAGCGCTTCCACCCTCCTTGGGTTAAAATGCTGGAACTTCAGATCCAACAGCACCACATGGACTGCTCAAGAAGGCAGCACACCATCACCTTCTCATGAGTTTCAGTGAAAGAGTTGAAGAAATAGAAGAACATGCTTCGATTAACCAAGTGCTCGCCCTTGTCTTTAACTTGTCTTCTGCTTTAGGTTACACCACTTGTCTCCACTTGCTAATTCTTAGAGTAGGACCTGCAGCAGGAAGCTTTGCTGTTTAGCTGTGCACAGGGTCTGTCCAGATACCCATGTGTACTCATGCTCACCATAGGATTCGTAGCTGTCAGTGGACTTGACGCAGATGAGGATGTGTTGGTCCAGTAAATACTCAGGGTCGGAGATAATCGGTATCAACTATGACAGGAAAGAGAGACGGTAAATTATATTTGATAAAAGGGCAGATCCAGGAGACCAGTAGCACTGAACACTTCAGCAAGATATGTTTCACAGTCATTTATATCTTCCATTCCTCACTGATTCCTGCTGAGGATGGATTCTCGGGGCACTGGTTGTCTCCTCTGGTATCTCTCAAATGTGAACCAACAGCTTTCAGGCCGATTGTAGCATTCACAAACACATTCCTTCTCCTTCCCCTTTGACCTTTCCAGGAATATTCCTGAGTTTGCCTCCTTGTTATTGATTCATTAACCAATGGAATAAATCTTGTAATATTCACACTCTTAAACCACTTCAGAATTTTCTAAGCTTCCATGCTATATAAATTGTCTGAAGTTTTCAAGTGATCTCCTCCCATCCCCTGATATCATCTTACTGAAACAATGCTGCACTGTTTCCCGAGGCTCTAATCTGCTTTCTATAGTGGGGTAGCCACTTTATCCAATGTCAGACAGATCTATAAATTCAATGACCTGATATATATCGTTCTAGAACACGAGACAATAGTTTTAGGCTAAGGGGTGGCAGATTCAAAACAGAAATGAGGAGGAATTACTTCACTCAAAGGATGGTGAATCTGTGGAATTCTCTATCCCAGAGCGCAGCAGGCACCAGAACACTAAACAAATCTGAAGAGCTAGGTAGGCACGCTCGAGGGCTAAATTGCCTACTCCTGCTCCTAGTTCTTATGTTATTCTACTCCTGATTTATGCATTATACTGCTGGATGTCTTTGCTTTTTGAAAATTTTGCCATTTAGGGGGAGATGCTGGTATAGTGGTAATGTCACTGGACTAGTAATCCAGAAGCCCAAGCTAATGCTCAGGGGACAAGAGTTCAAATCGGCAGCTGGTGGAATTTGAATTCAAATAATAATCTGGAATTGAAATGCTAATCTCAGTAACAGTGACCATGATATCATTGTCAGAATAGCCCATCTGGGTTCACTAATGCCCTTTAGGGAAATAAGTCTGCCATCCTCACACAGTCTGGCCTACTTGTGACTCCAGACCCACAGCAACATGGTTGACTCTTAACTGCCCTCTGAACTAGGCTAGCAAGACACTCAGTTCAAGGTCAATTAGGTTTGGTCAACAAATGAGTCACCCATATCCCTGAAAGATTAAAGACAAAAAAATTATGTTCTTTTTCCAAAAAATGGAATGTTTCCCTCAATTAAACTGCATCTGCCACTGACTCACCCATAGTTGCACCTTGTTCTTGTTCCTCTTGCAGCCTCCAAGCCCTTTGTAACAATTTAATGTGCTTCCTATTTTGGTATTACCAGCAATATTTGATACTGTTCAGTTGATGCTTGTGCGTCTCAATCACTTAGTCCATGGAGAACATGGGGGTTACCAATATAAATCACTAACTGCACCTTGACAATCCAAATAGCATGCATTTACTCCCATTCTGTGTCCTACCCTACAGCCTCCCTTCCATCCATTCTACCGCTTTACCTTTATTAACATGGTCCTCAATCTTCACAAGTCTCTTATGGAGCATTCTACAGATGTTTATTTCATATACATTTATACAGAGATGCCATCTAAGTACCAACAATCTTCAGGTGATGTGTTGTTTCAATTTTCACTGCCCTGACCCCTGTCTGGCGTGTCTGAGGGACAACACTGCCCCTTTCTGTAATTGTAGTGAAATCTTTCTCCTTTCAGCCACAGTGAGGACAAACTAAGGGGTTCATTAATCACAGCATTCATTGGTGAGGATGTGTAGATTGGTATCAACTTCTGGTATATTTAGCAGAGTAAGGATTACTCACTGTGTTACTGTACATAGTTCAGCAGGGTTAAGGATTACTCACTATGTAACCATATAGAGTTAGAGAACCCTGCAAAACTAAACCCACCTTATGACAAAAAGAAACTAGACAAGAAATTCTAGGTTACCTCAAGGGGATTGCTCCACACAACAGTCAGGTTCTCATCTCTGGACTCCTGGTTCTCACCTTCAGCACTTTTCACATGATCTAGAGATAGCACAAGGTGAGTACAGATTTTTGTTCAATGCAGAGTCAAGTATATGCAAGCATCTAGAAGAAGCTTCAATAACTAGGCCACTCAGGTTCAGTGGCTGCTAACTGACAGACTCCAGCCAGTCAAATCAGCTAATTATAGAACAGGAGACCCATTACATATGCAGCAGTACTAGCTCAATAACGGTCTGCTCTGTCTGACAGGAAAACAGACAAACAGATAGGGACATGGAGACAGACAGATAGGGACATGGAGACAGACAGGAACACGGAGACAGACAGACAGACAGGGACAGGGAGACAGACAGATAGGGACAGGGAGAAGGACAGGGAGACTTGGGAGACAGACAAAGGGACAGAGAGACAGACAGACAGGAACAGGGAATCAGACAGGGATCCCCATACATTGAAATTTCCATTGTGAGGAAAGGTTAAGAATGTTTCATTTGTTGACCTGGGAAAAATTGACTCTTGAATTGCTTTGATTGAAATTTTCAAAATTATGCTCTTGTGACAAATAGGTAAGCACATATACTGACACATACATGACACATATATACGCACACCACACATATACGCCACGCGCACACCACACATACACGCCACGCGCACACCACACATATACACCATGCCACACCACACATATACGCCATGCCACACCACACATATACGCAACCCACACTCAAACCTGACATTGAAACTCTCAACTAGACACAGGAACTGGAACAATGTGTGGTTCAATGAAAGGCAATGATAAGTATGCATTCTTACTTTCTAAGCAGCTGGAGTGAAATTCAATGAAGAATTTGGTCTTGGATTTGGTTTTCAACTTTGCTTCACACCTGATGAAATTGATTGTGCCTGGAGAGGCAGCATTGTTGGGATCTGAGGGTGAAGGTTAGTACAGTTTCCATTATTAATGTCTCACATCATTCCATTTGATTTCATTTCTGATTAAAACTCTGTACAGCACTTTCCTGCTCCCTGGCTCTGAACAGCTACTGCATGCTCCCCCTCTCAAGCTCCTTGTCTTGTTTCCTACTGGTTCTGAATCTTGAAAGGAACATGAGTTTAATAGGCATCAGCTGCTTTCTGGTACCTCATTCATTTGGCTTACTTCATGTGAAAATCTATCCAGTGTGTCCCCGCTCCTCTCTGCATGACAGACACCAATTGGGGGAGGAAGGGCAGTTAAAATGAGGGCAGTCACTTACCCTTTGACCCCACTACCTTCCCCTATTAGTCAGAGGTTAAGTGGGAGAGTGGTGATGTCTTCCCTGTCACACGAGATCTGTTTAGGAGCTGAACTGTTGACGAGAGAGGCCCAAGGAGGAAATAATGACTTTTCATTTTAGATTTCCATGTGGGCACACAAGACTTGGGTCTTTCTTGTTCTGGAACTCCCCCACAATCTCATCCGGAGCACCCCCTACTCACTCACCAGCTACCTGGGTCCCCAGTTGTGGCCTACTGCTTCTGAATACTTTTGTGACCACTCATCATGCTCCACCTCCCTACCGCTAATATCCCCCCGCAACCCCAATGGCACCTGGTGATGGATCTACCCAGGTTTGGTTGGGACATTGAAAACAGTTATGGTAATCAGACTTTTCCATTAAGATCTGCCCTGCCTCCCTGGGTTAGTTTGAGAGGCATTGCGATGAGCAGCTTCAGACCAGCTTTGCTAGTCTCATATCACACGGTACAGCTGCTTAGCCGACAGCTGCATCCCACAGGGATCGCTCAGTTTGGTTGAACTTTAGCCCAGAATCCCTCTGTGGGCCTGAAAGGGTAACTGAGAAGTTCTTATGGCTACTGACCAGTCTTGGACACGAACTGCGTCGACACCCCGACCTCGAAGGTGGCAAACACCGGTGAATGGTCGCTGGTGACAATGTCCGTGGTGCAGCCTGTAATCCAACAGTCAGATATTGGTTACTGTAAACTGCAGAGCAGATACATTAAAAAACTATTGTGACTTGATAGAATGCATAAAATGCCTACAGTGCAGAATCGGCCCATTGAGTCTGCACCAACTCTCCAAAAGAGCATCTAACCTCACCTGGGCCCACCACCCCCCCACCCTATCCCCGTAACCGCATGCATTTAGCACAGCCAATCCACATAACTTCCACATCTTTGGACTGTGAGGGAAACAATACCACCCGGAGGAAACCCACGCAGGCATGGGGAGAATGTGCAAATTCTACATAGTCACCCACGACCAGAATTGAAGCTAGGTCCCTGGCGCTGAGGCAGAGTGCTAACCAGGTGATTAACTAATGAAGTCCATTAGACATCATTCTTTCACCTTTGCAATCTAATTGTATGAAAGTTCCCTCAGTCTGCTATCTGCAAAGTGCGGGTCAGTGGATATCCAGACCCAAGTGAACATGACTATACAGCAGAAACTATCCTTAATTAACAATTAGCTGACGATCTCACTGCCACAGATCACCAGATGACTTGTATAGGAAGTGGGAGATGAGCAGAATGATGGGGACAAGAGGAGGCCAATTGGCCCCATGAAGGGTCATTCATATCCAAAACAATAACACTGGCCACGATTCTCCCATCGCGACCCGCAATTTTTCTGTTGGGTCGAGGTGGGAGATGCGCGTCGCCCGCCTTGTACCAGGATTTGTGAATGCGCCGGGAACGCATGCACATCTCCCAGAGCAGACAAACAGTCGCTAGTCAGACCACGCTGGAAACCGACAGGAAGGCAGGTAAGCAATTTGAATCTTTTTACAATGTATTTTAAAAATGTTTAGCAAATCATTATCGGGACCTTTCAGGTCCCGATCGAATCTCCCAGCCCACCAGGAGTACTTCATTCTGGTGGGGTTCAGACTAGCTCCCCATGTTCGGGAGACCCCGCTGGAATGAAGGGAGGGCAATCGGGGGCCCCGCAGGGGGTTGGGCAGTGGGGTGGTGCCCCCTGGGCATGGGCACCCTGGCAGTGCCAGCCTGTGCCCCTAGCACTGCCCAAGGGGCAAAGTGCCCATGTCCAGTGGGCACCTTGGCACTGCCCGCCAGGCATCGGTTGTACCAAGGGGGCAAGGCCTATTGTGGGCGGGGCCAGGAACAATCGGTGGGGGTGGGGGCTCCCGTTGCCACTCTGCATTCAGGACCAGTCTGGAATGGAAGGAGGGCAGCGATTGTGGAGGGGGGGTTCTGCCAGGTGGGGAGGGGCCTGCCTCCCAGTTGGGGGGGGGGGGGCTGACTCTGGGGGTTGGGGGTCACCACTGCTGGGGGGGGGGGGGAGATCACCACTGCTGGGGGGGGGTGAGGGGGTGTGCATTGGGGTGCTCCAGGATGGGGTGAGGTCAGGGCTGGCCCAGGAATTGCTGTGAGGGCCGCAGTCGGTCCATAGGGAGGGTTGGAGAGGCAGCGCTGCGGTGGTCCCGGCCTGGACAGCAAATGGGGAGTCTGACAGATTGGGACCACTGCGCATGCGCAGAGTTTCAGACCTGTCAGACTCCGGCGCGAATAGGCCCCGTCCCCCTGGGTTTTTAATGATATTCACGACTGGGACCTCAGCAGTGCACAGAGTGCCGAGATTCGGATGAGAAGCTGAACTGACAAAACAGTCGGGATTTAGAACAGTTTTCCCGCCAATTCAGCACATTTGGGAGAATCGCAATCACTGTTTCTCTCCACAGACCTGCTGAGTTTATCCAGCATTTTCTGTTTTTATATTATGTAAGCATCTTGCAAATTTTTGTTACTTTAAAGGTGTTATAGAAACATAAATTGTTGTTGTAATATTTCTTTATTAGGATTCTTCTGTCTTCCAGTGCTGGGATCATTGCTGAGAGTTGTACTGTTCCTTTAAGTGGAGTCACTAATTGTTATTCCTCATAAGAGCTGGTGTGTCCCTTTAATGATGTTGTCAGAAGCTGCAGTGGATGAGTTGCTGAGAGTTGGAGCATTCCTTCATTGGGGATTTTAAGAGCTGAAATTTTTTATTATTGCTGCTGTGAAGTGCATTGCTGTGGATTTATTAATGATCACTTCCCAATGATAAATTCCAGCATGGAGTGTCACTTCTCATAATCTCACTGGCAACATGAGAGCCATCTAACCTCATTTTAAGAAGCTGAAATAGGCGGCTAATATGTAGCTCAAGAGCACAAAATGTGATGGTAGAATGTGTGTATTGGTAATCAGTGCCTTCCCCCAGTAATAAGGCAATGTGTGTGAGAGAGAGGGAACCCCCCACTGCTACTCTACTGCACTCTGCTCCTGGATGCTGGCAATAGAGCAGGCAAAGGGGAAGGTGTGAGAAGAGATCACTCCATAATAGAGATCCATTCCAAACCCATCATGTACAGAGAGATCTTGGGGTTCATATCCACAGATCTCTGAAGGTTGCCACTCAAGTGGAAAGAGCCGTGAAGAAGGCCTATAGTGTGTTAGCGTTTATTAACAGGGGGTTTGAGTTTAAGAGCCATTGGGTTATGCTGCAACTGTACAGGACCTTGGTGAGACCACATTTGGAATATTGTGTGCAGTTCTGGTCACCTCACTATAAGAAGGATGTGGAAGCATTGGAGAGAGTGCAGAGGAGATTTACCAGGATGCTGCCTGTTTGGAGGGTAGGTCTTATGAGGAAAGGTTGAGGGAGCTAGGGCTTTTCTCTTTAGAGCGGAGGAGGATGAGAGGCAACTTAATAGAGGTTTATAAGATGATGAGGGGGATAGATAGAGTGGACGTTCAGAGACTATTTCCTCGGGTGAATGTAGCTGTTACTAGGGGGCATAACTATAAGGTTTATGGTGGGAGATATAGGAGGGATGTCCAAGGTAGGTTCTTTACTCAGAGAGTGTTTGGGGTCTGGAATGGACTGCCTGCTGTGATAGTGGAGTCGGACACTTTAGGAACTTTCAAGCGGTTATTAGATAGGCACATGGATCACACCAAAATTATAGGATGATGAGGGGGATAGGTAGAGTGGACGTTCAAAGACTATTTCCTCGGGTGAATGTAGCTGTTACTAGGGGGCATAACTATAAGTTTCATGTGGCAGATATAGGAGGGATGTCCGAGGGAGTGGGATAGCTTAATCTTGGTTTCGGACAAAGCTCGGCACAACATTGAGGGCTGAAGGGCCTGTACTGTGCTGTTCTATGTTCTATGTAGTTTCACGGTCACTATTACTGAGACTTGCTTCAATCCCAAGTTATTAACAAATTAATTGAATGCTGTAAACTCCACCAGCTGCCATGATGGGATTTAAACACATGCACATGACATAACCACTACACCATCACACCACCACCTTCTCCAAATGAATGCTATCAACGGAACCACATCTGGGAAAGATGGCAGTGCCTAAGGTAGCTGAACTCCCTCAATGTCTGCATATGTAATGTGTGATGTTCACATCTGTGTTACTTTATGCAAATGAAAAAGTTGTGCACAGGAGTATTTGTGTTCACTGGTGTGTTTATGTCCTTGCACACAGGGCCTCTTGGTTAGTAGTGAGAAGGGCCCACACGACTATTTCATGCTAGATTTTATTTTAAACATTGACATTGCTGAGGCCAGTTTTAGACTGGATGGACTCTCTGCACCCTTAGCAAGAGGAGGACATTATAAATCTCCCGCAGTTAAATGGAAGCAGTTCCAGCTCATACAATATCATCAATAAACAAATCCTCCTTACCATAAGACTGACACATGACATGAACATTGGGGTAGCTTTTCCACAGCACTCGATCACACCAAGATGGCAGGTTGTACTTTAGCTGAGAAGAGAACAATTAATTACCAAGCATGCAGAACAACCCCTTGGCAGAGTACCACTCTCTATTCACCCCGTTCTCCCTAGGCTGTTTCACCCCAGTACTCTATCTGAGATCTCTCTCCAACCCTCCAAGATCTCGATGCATATCCTATTCTGGTCGCTTGTGCATTCACGACTTTAATTGTTCCATCATTGCTGGCCACGCCCTAAACATTGGAATTCCCTCCTTAAAGCTTCCCTTTTAACTCTTGCTCCTCCTTGAAGATGTTTCTTATAATCCACTCCTTTGATCCACAGCCCTAATATGTCACCTGTCCTAATATGTGGCTGGTGTCTTTTTGATAGAATATAGATAGGGGCATAGATAGAGTAGTCTGGAAGAAACCTTTCCCCTTGGTGGAGGGATCAATGACTATGGGGCATAGATTTAAGGTAAGGCAGAAGGTTTAGATGAGATGTGAGGAATAACTTTTTCACCCAAAAGATAGTGGGAGTCTGGAAGTCACTGCCTTAAAGGATAATCAAGGCAGAGACCCTCATAACATTTAAGAAGTATTTAGATGTGCACTTGCAATGCCAAGGCACACAAGGCTGTAGGCCAAGTGCTGGGAAATTTGATTAGAATCGTTAGGTGATCTGTCTTTGACTGGCGCAGACGTGATGGGCTGAAGGGCCTTATTCTGTGCTGTATACCTCTATGACTCTAACTCTCCTGTGAAGAGTTGCTTAATACTTTGAGGCATAAATGTAAGTTGTTGTTGAGAGTGGCACCTGCCATTAGGCTTGGCCAAAGTTCTCCTCCAAACATTGGGCTATTGTGTATTCAGGGCCAGCTCATTTGCTCACAGACGCAGGAAAATCTTGAATTTATGGAACTATTAAATATATTGGGATTGAGTTTTAGCCCCAATCAGGGCTGGGAAGGGAGGCGGGTGTGAGCTATAAAAAGCTGTGCCAGCAGGCACATTGGTTCCTTGGTTCTTTCCTGCCCCAAGGTCATTTTCCCGGAGGTGGGATGAGGGTGATGTGGCAGGGCTAACAGGCTGCACGCAGCGAGTAGCCGACAAAGCTAATTAGTGACCACTTAAGATCAAGTGAAGGAGCTTCAGCCCCTTACTTTGCCAACAGGTACGAGGTGCTTGCCACCTATGTGTATGAGGAGAAGGGCTGCAAGATGGATGAGCGGACTGACAGTGGCACCATGGTGAAGGATGCCATTCAAGTGGGGGAGATGGAAGAGGAATGTGCTGGTGATCGGAGACTGTATAGTCAAGGTAATAGGTGCTATTTTCTGCAGTCAAGAGCATGGGTTTAGATAACTGTACTGTCTGCCCTGTGCCAGGGTTAAGGATATCTGCTCAGAGTTTGAGAAGAACTTGCAGTGGGATATTCAGTAATATGATTGAATTTTGCATTTAGTTTGAGGGAGAGAACAGTAGAGGATCCAGTGGCCGTGGTCTATTTAAGTACCAACAACACAGGCATCACAAAGAAGGAGGTCCTGCATAGAGCGTATGAGGAGCTGGGCACTAAATTAAAAAAGACAGAATCTCAAAGATAATAATCCAAAGATTATTAACCACGTGCAAATTGGCATAGGGAAAATAAAATTAGAGAGATAAATGTGTGGCTCCAAAACTGGTGACGGAGAAGTAGGTTCCGGTTCATTGGCACTGCACCAGTACTGGGGATATTCATAGAATCCCTACAGTGCAGAAGGAGGCCATGCGGCCCATCGGGTCTGCACCAACCACAATCCCACCAGGCCCTATTCCCATAACCCACATATTTACCCTGCTAAACCCCCTGACACTAGGGTCAATTTAGCATGGCGAATCCACCTAACCCACACATCATTGGACTATGGGAGGAAACCCACGCAGACACAGGAAGAAAGTGCAGACTCTGTACAGACAGTGACCCACGACCGGAATCAAACTGGGTCTCTGGCACTGTGAGGCAGCAGTGCTAACCACTGTGCCACCCCAAAACAATCCTAACCTAGTCAATCTCTCCTCATACATCATTTTCTTCCCTAAAGGACATTAGTGATCCAGATGAGTTTTACCGACAATTGATAATGGTCTCATGGTCATCAGTAAATTCTTAATTCTTATTGAATTCAAATTGCCGTAGTGTGCCGTAGCAGGATTCGAACCCGGGTCCCCAGAACATTAGCTGAGTTTCTGGATTAATAGTCTAGCGATAATACCACTAGGCCATCGTCTCCTTCATTGGGAGTGGAATCTTTGAAACAGTCGACACCTAAACTGTGCTGGGACCAGTGTTCTAGCAAGCCACACAGTTAGGACACCAGAGGTGATTTTAAACTAAATAGTGGAGGCAAGGGCTCACATTTGGAAAGATGTGATAAATCAAAGCGACAAGGCAGGAGAGAAGGTATTAAGGTGAGAAATGGTAAACAGACCTCGACAGGAAGTGACAGAGAGTAAAAATCAAAGAGTAAATCAGCAGAGAAGGCTAGTGGTTATAAATAAAAGGACAAAACGAAAGGATCTGTATCTGAATGCATGTAGCATTTGAAACAAAAGAGATGAACTGATAGTGCAAATAGAAACAAGTACGACCAATCTAGTAGCCATTACAGACACATGACTACAGGAAGACATAGATTGGGACCTGAATATAGAAGGGTACATTTAGGAAGGACAGGAAGCTGGGAAAAGGTGGAAGAATGGCTCAGTTAATTAATGGTGGCATTAGCACAAAGAGAGGGATGACATAAGTTTCAGGAGATCTGGACATAGAAGTGGTTTGGGTAGAGGTGAGAAATGATAATGACAAGAGATCACTTGTTGGAGTGGTGTACAGGATCCCTAGTAGTACCCACGGAATATAAAGGAAAAAATAATGGGAACTTTTTAAAAAGGTACCGTGATAATCATGGGGGATTTTAATCTATATTTAGACTGAAAAAAATCAGATTGGCAAAGGTAAGCTAGATGAAGAGTTCATAGACTATTTTTCAGATAATTTCTGAGAACATCACATTCTGGAGCTAACCAGAGAGCAGTCGATACTAGACCTGGTATTGTGAAATGTGATGGGATTAATTAATGACCTCATAGTGAAGATGTTCCTAAGTAGCAGCGATCATAATATGATTGAATTTTGCATCCAGTTTGAGGGAGAGAAGAGTGAGTCTAAGACTAGTATTTTAAACTTAAATAAGGCCAATTATGATGGCATGAAAGCAGAGCTAGGTAAAATGGACTGACAAATTAGATGAAGGGATGGGTCAATAGAGATGTAGTGGTAGATATTTAAGGTGATATTTCAGAATACACAGAATTGATACATTCCAATGGGAAAGAAAAACATCCAAGGGTGGACCCACCATCGACGATTAACTAAAAAAGTTAAAGATAGTATCAAACTTAAAGAAAAAGCATATAATTGTGCAAGGATGGTGGCACAGGGCCCGATTTTACCATTTTGATTCTAAGTCCTGGATGGACTTGAATCCGGGAGTGTTTCAGGTCCGACTTTTAGACCCGTTCTCCAGCGCCCCCATACACACTCTGCCTGTAAAAATATCAGCGATTCCAAATCGCGCTGCACAAGCCTGTGGGTGGGGCTTATCGCGCCCGAAACCCTGCAGCTCCAATTGGAGCCTTCAACTGCGCATGTGCAGTAAAATAGAAAAACGCTCCCCTGCCACATTGCTCCCAGGCCAGATAATGCCTTCCCCCTGGTCCCCACAGACATTGCCCCACCCCCACAACATAACTGTCCCCTTATCCCCCCCCACCCCCCTGCTACCTAGACTGATCATCTGCAGAGTGGCAGCGGACCTCCCTTCCCCCCCCCACCAATCGCACCCAGAGTGGTAGGCCCCCCCCCCCCCCCCCCCCCCACCCACCAGAGAGCGATCTGACTCGCCTCCCTCCCTCCCACCCCACCGGAGAGATAATCTGACCTGCCTCCCTCCCTCTCCCCACCAGTGGGTCATCTGACCCACCTCCCTCCCTCCGCGCCCCCCCCATCAGAGAGTCATCTGACCCGCCTCCCTCCCCCCCACCAGAGAGCCATCTGACCCACCTCCCTCCCTTCGTGCCCTCCACCAGAGAGCATCTGACCCGCCTTCCTCCCACTCACCAGACAGCCATCTGAACTACCTCCCTGCACCCGCCCCCCTCCCAGAGAGCCATCTGATCCACCTCCCCCCACCACCACCACCAATCTGAATCAGAGAGCTGCTGGAAGTTTGAACTTACCCCCTCCAAAGCTGGGGCGCCCAAATCGGACCTTTGCGGACCATGTCTGTTTCACGCCGAATCTGGACAGGTGAACGCGGTGGTAAAGGGGGAAGTGCTGGTAATGGGCATCCAGCCCATTAATTCAATTTAAATGCATTCAAATGCATTTAAATTGCCGGCAAGGTCCCAATCGCCGCCATTTTCAGCCATTGGTAAAGGGGGAACAGCCACGGAGGCAGTTGCAGATCGCGCTACTTGCCTCATGCCCGACTTTACCAAGTTTCGGGCGCAATTTGATGGCAACATTTTTTATATGTATATTTTTCATATATATATAATGTATATTTTTACATGTATATTTTCACTATATTTTTTACATGTACGATGGCACATTGGTTAGCACTGCTGCCTCACAGCGCCAGGGACCCGGGTTTGATTCCCGGCTCAGATCATTGTGTGTGGACATTCTCTCCGTGTCTGCATGGGTTTCCTCCAGGTGCTCCAGTTGTGTATGGGGTAACATATTGGCATGGATGGAAGTTTAGCGAGCTGACAGGAAGCAGAGAGTAGGCATAAATTGGACTTTTTCTATTGGCAAGATGTAACAAATGATGTGCCACAGGGATGAGTGCTGGAGCCTCAACATTTTACAATTTAAATAATTAACGTGCATGAACGGATCAAAGGTAGGTTAGCTAAATTTGTTGATGACATAAAGATACGTAGGAAAGTAAGTTGTGAAGTGCACATAAGGAAACTACAAAGGGATATAGATAGTTGAAGTGAGTGGGCAAAGATCTGGCAAAATGTAAAATTGTCCATTTTGGCAGGAAGAATTAAAGAGAAGCATATTATCTAAATGGTGAGAGATTGCAAGGCTCCAAGATACACAGGGATCTGGGTGTCCTAATGCATGAATCACTAAAAGTTAGTATGCAGGAACAGCAATCAATTAGGAAAGCTAATAAAATATTATCATTTATTGCAAGGAGAATTGAATACAAAAGTAGGGAGGTTAGGCTTCAGTTATACAGAGCAATGGTGAGACCACATCTGGAGTATTGTGTACAGTATTGGTCTCCTTATTTAGGGAAGAATATAAATGCGTTGAAAGCAATTTAGAGAAAGTTTACCAGACTAATACTTGGAATGGGTAGGTTGTCTTATGAGGAAAGGTTGGACTGGACTTACATGGTGACTTGATTGAAACATAGAAGATCCTGAGGGGTCTTGACAGGGTGGATGTGGAGAGATCGTGTCCTCTTGTGGACCAGGATCTACAACCAGGATCTAGAATCTAAAGATGAGGGGTTGCTCATTTAAGATAGAGATTAGGAGAAATGTTTTCTCTCAGCGGGTTGTGAGTCTTTAGAACTCTCTTCCTCAAAAGGAAGGGGAAGCAAAGTCTTTGAGGCAGAGCGAGATAGATTCTTGATAAGCAAGGGAGTGAAAGATTATTGGGGATAAGTGGAATTGTGGAGTTGAGGTCACAATCAGATCAGCCATGATCTTATTGAATGACAGAGCAGGCTCAAGGGCTAAGTAGCCTACTCGTGCTTCTAAGTCTCATGTTCGTCTTTCAGCCTGTCGTGGGATTCAGAAACCTACAGGGAAAATCCTGTCCATAGTGTTGCACAGCTGTGAGAGGGTGACTCAGAGAAGGCTAGACCTGAGCAACACTTTGCAATCATTGAGTAGAGGACCCAGGAGGTTGAGAAGGAGGTAGAATAGAAAAATAATAGAGAACAGACAAGGGGTGATCTTATACTAAGATCCAAAGACATGTCTTTTTTCCAGTTAGAATTGGGGGTCCTGAGTGGTCTGTTGCTGCCCAGTGTAAAGGACATCACGGAATGAGAGGAAAAATATAGAATTTGAAGTGTATGATTTTCCCAAGCTCCTTATCTTTCTAGATAATGGAGGTCATTGATTTGGGAGGTGAGTAACTAACAGAGGGTAGGTGTGAGAAACAGAAATCTTCACATTGGTCCAGTGCGGGTACCATTCTGCAAATAGGTCTGAACCATGTTTTGGGACAATGTAGAAGGAGCTTTACCTTGCATCAAAATAATGATCTGTATCAATTTAAATAATCATGGTGTACTGGTATGACACAATGCATCTTGGCAGATACAAAATTTACGTGAAAAAAATTGAACTGGGAGGAATGATTGTTGATACTCACTCCAGTGGCTTTCTGCTTGATGTAGTTGTACATGTCTCTACTATCACGGTCATAACGGTAAGTTGGAGGGAAGGTGATCTCTTCTTCCTCTGCAGTAGGAAATGATAAAATTATTTCCCGCTTTTTGCCATCCTGGTCCAACACCCTGACATGATACAGAATGGTCCAATGTGCCTAGTTATCTCATATCTCAAGCTTGGCCTCTGGTCACTGCCAGCTCATGAGCTCAGTGAGTCAGATCAGGGTTTCTTGCACCCCTTGGCAAAGTGATCAGAGCTCAGGCAGGCTGTCAAAAGGAGGGTACTCAAAGCGAACACAAGGCAGAGCTCCAACACACCCAGAGGTGTGAAGTGTTCACCCTGTAACTATGTTCTGCCAAACATTGTGCCAGATTCAAAACTGTGAGTCACCTCCTCTACACATTCCACCTCAACAGACACTGCTTTCATTCCTCACTGTAAGATAGTAAGAAGTAAAGCTCAATACTGAATCTCAGCACTGATTTCTGCTGCAAAAGCTGATGGAGCCAAGGCCAGTGCTGTCCTGTCAGTTTTAACATATTAGCAGCCCTTCTCCCACCAGTCACGGTGACCCCCAAAATTCCCAGATGCCTTCCTGCCACCCTCCTCAAGTGCCCCCTTTCCACATCAGGTGCCTGCTCCAAAGTTAGACCCTCACAGTGCTCCTTCCTCCCCTGGCTTCTCCATCAAGACCCCCACTCCTCTCTCCCAACCCACTCTGGGCCCTCACTATCCTCCTCACTGTGTAACTCTCCTCACTTGCCTGTTTTTGGACTCCAAGACTTAGAATCTATGATTATTGACATTGCTGGGGCTAAAGAGCTGCTGGCCAATCAGATTGGAGTCAGCTCTCTGGGGCGAGACTTTTACCCGAATGAGATGTCAAAGTCCCATCTCCAACTCTCTGGAGTGCTAAATGGCTGGGGGTTGCTGTGATCTGAAGGGATGCATTACCCCATCGACTCTTTGGATGCCTAGGCAGGAAGCATCCTACTTGTACGCTTTATTGGACAGTGTTCAGGTCCAGGGACTCACCTTCCACCAATTACTTCTCTGCTTATCCATCTCTCTCCCCTCCTTTAAAATACCCGTTGAAACCTGGAGCTTTGACGCAGGTTTTGCCCTAACATTTTCTACCTTGGCCTGGTATCAGTTTGTTTGTTTATGCTCGTGTCAAGCAGCAGAATATTTTATGATGTTAATTGCATTATGTAACTTTAATGCTGCTTCAGTTGATTTTCTGCTGTCTAAATTGGGAAGGCTGATGCTGATCTCTAATGCTGCTCCTCTCAGATCTTCAAAGACCATTATTCAAAATGTAGACATTCTAGACTACATGGTATTGCACCACACCAGGTAGTCACAGAACCATAGAATCACTACAGTGCAGAAAGAGGCCATTTGGCCCACTGAGTCTGCACTAACACTCTGAAAGAGCTTCCCATCCAGGCCCTTCCCTCGGCCCTATACCTGTAACCCCACATATTTACTATGGCTAATCCACCTAACCACATATCTTTGGATTGTAGGAGGAAACTAAGATATTTAAATATTAAAATATTATTTAAATATTTAAAGCATTTAGCTCTCTTCTGTGCCCCAGACCATTTCCGAACTAAAAATGATACTTGGACTTGTGAATAGCATATCCAAAACAGAAGACGGGTCCCAAATCCGGAAGTCCCGCTCCCATATGTAGCAGAAACCAATTTTGCCAGGGTGGCAACAGGCCCAGGATGTCATTCCTACATGTGGGCAACCCAAACTCAGCAGGGCCATTTACACTCAGTCCTGAGTCCAAACAAAATCCCATTGTCACTGGAGCAAAGGCCTCATCCCGCGATGTGGGAGTTATGAATCTTTAGAGAAGTTGTGAATGTTTGTGAAGGGCAGATAGGATGTGTAGAACTGTCAAGCTATCAAGTTATCTAAATGGCCAGCTTTTCCTTTAAAAATTGAAAGAAAAACTGCCTTACTGTGTCTGAGAGATTAAAGGGTTCTGTTCCAACAGTTTTAATAGCTGTTTATTGATCTAACTCGAAGTGCTATTATTATTACATTATTAATGCTTGACTGCTTTCCACAACCTATCATTATCACAGTGGAGAGCTGCAAGAACAGTTTTATTGACAGCTCAATGAAGACATTAAATGAATGGCTGCCTTTATTGTGGGGTTATGAGTACAAATGTTTGTTTTTTAAAAGGAATTAAGTGCTTGAAAGGAGTCAAATGTTGAATGGACTTTCATAAATTATGTTTTATATTTTTGTATAAATAAAAATATATAGTCTGTGATGGAGCTTAAAATTTTATTTTATTTCATCTTGGCATGGTTCCTGAAGTCTGTCCATGATGGATATTGAGTGAGCTGCTATGGAAGGTGAACAAGGGCAAAGGGTGGTGGGGTAGGGCCCATATGTTGGCACTAAATTGGCATGCGGCTATGGGGGTGGGTGGGTTGGCATGAATTGGCATGTATGCACATAAAGAGTTGGGCAGGGGGTGGTGGTGGTGGTGAAAGAACGTGAAGGCCTAGAAATGTTCCCAGGCAACCGAAACAAGCCTTTTAACCTATCCACCTCGGCACTCGGCAGCCCCTGTATCCACTTCAGTTCTCCATCCCACACCTCACCCCCAAAATGAAGTTAGCACCACTTGGGGCACTTTCTTCCCCCAAGGCGGGTGAGGTGAAATCTGCTGGCCTGGCATACCCGCATCCACAGTGAAAATCCAGGCCTTTATCTTCATTTCCAGTGGATCCTCCATTGACACCTAAGCTTCCTCCATCTCACCCCATACTTCAGATAAACATTCCTGTAATAAATCTATGCCTGATGTTGGAGTAGATTCATTCCTGGATAATTTGAGTGTCTGAATCACAGAACTTTAAACCAGAAAAATTGGCCATTTGGCCCTTCACACCTGCACTGGGTTCTCTGAAAAATATTATCCATCTAGTCCAAATATCCTGCTCTTTTCCCCCATATCATGTTTTTTTTTGAATATTTGTTCATTTCATTTTTAAAAGTTACTATAGATCTTGCTTCAACCAGTTTCTAATGGAGCATCCGATGGCTTTACAACCCCACATATAAGAAATTCTCCCAACCTCTCCCTTTGTTCTTTTGATGATTATCTTAAATTCATGTCCTTTCACTAGTGACTGCATAATAAGTGGAAATCATATTTCTTTATTTAATCTCTCAGTTCTGAGCTCTCAGATTTTCTTCTAACTTTCTTCGCCCTCATGAAAAGAGCTGCAGATTGACTTGTCTTTTTCTCATTACTAAAACCTTCCAACATTCAGATTATCTTATTCGGAGAGAATTTCTTCTGTAACCTTTTGCCGGCCTTAAAATTCTTCTGAAAACAGTGTCTAACTGTACACGATATTTCTAACTCTGGCCTAACTAGTAATTTGTACCTCTGTGTTACACTAAATTCAGGGTCCATGTCTAAATGAGGCATTAGGCCCTTTGCATATTCAAATAAGGGGCTTAATGTCTGCCTCATGCCTGAAAATAACTAATGCTGGTTTACCTGTGGCCCAACAGGTAATCAGTGTTCAATGGGGCCTCGAAGGACTACATTAACAAGGTGAGTTTTAAAAAGTTATCATGCTGAACATAGAACTGGATGGAGGCGTGCTCTGGCTTCACATTAAACTACAAACTACTGTCAAGAACCTCTCCTCACCCTATCACAACCTTGCGTCCACCTACTAGATCACTGGGATCAATCCTCAATGCTCTAGCTCTAATCCAGACCTCTATTCTCATCAGTCATTGCTAACCATGACCCACTTTTTTGAATCCTGATCACTGCTACCAACATACTCTCTGAGCACTGTCACCTTCTGTCCTGGAAACACCCAGTCCACCCCAGCTCTTTGATTCTTGTTAAGGGCTTACTTGAGGGCCATTGCTGGTGTTGCACCAGTACAATCATCTTCCCTGGCGAGCTGCTCGAGGCCCCCAGTAGGTGCCTGCAGCTTCCACAATTGGTGGTAATGTAGCTAAGGCCCAATATTACCTGCACCCCTGGTCATTCTATTGTGGGGATTGTCATGCTCCCTGTCTACATATGGGTGCGCTCAAATTTCTAAGTTCCAGAGTCGTCGTTCCCCCCCCCCGCCACCTTTTTTCAAACACCTTTATCAACTTGCTGCCCCACTTTAACAAATTTGCATATTTTAATCCTTAATTCTTTCTACTTCTCTCATTTATCATAGTTCCACCATTTACTGTACATGATGTCTAATTCTTCCCCACAAAATGCATCACCACTTATTTCTTGATCCTAAATTTCACACTGATGTTAATCTGCCTAACATGTAATAAGTAAACTACTAAAAATTGTCTTCTACATTGACACAAGGAGAACGATATCCAATTAGAAGGAATCTCATGAGGAATTCATTCACAGCCTTTGTATAAGTATGAGGACAAAGTTTGATTTAACAGAGCATCACAGGCTTAGAATGCTCATTATGTCTTTCCTTGAGGCTTAGGCTGAGGCCCAGGTCCAAGTCCATTGAGGTCCATGCACCCCCAGGCCCAGGTTCAGGCCCTTCACTCAGCTTCTCATCCCTTGGATTATTGTTACACATTCTTACGGAATTGAAGGAAAATCTTCTTGTCATTCTTCTCCAAGATCAGCTGGTCCTTGGCCAGTAATTCCTGGTACTGTTGCTGCTTGATTTTCTCCACAATATTCTCAGCCTCCTACTCAAAATCAAGAAATGTTGGATCACAATGTCATCTTGCACTGGAAAGCCCTACCGCAGTGAAGAATAATTTAAATATATTTTCGGAAAAGGGGATTTAAATTTCTATTTTTAAAAATAGCCCCATAAAATCCATGTGAAATAATTAAATGTTTTGGATTGTTGGTCCAGTTGATTGTTCACAATGAACTCAAAATGATCATTAAGTTGCTTAAATGATTTTCAACCTTTTTTTGGTTAAGGAACCCGATAATATCGTGTGAAATTCTGTGGGACTCCAACTCTTTCTCCCTCTTCCCCTCACAACATACTGATATATATATATAAAACATGTCATAAAACAAAAATCACAGCAAAGTAAAACACAAATGAATGAATGATGATTATTTTTCATTAAATTTACAGTTGAAAAATTTGGTACCATTTTCAAATGACCTGAACATTACGTGGAGCACATTTGGGATGCGCAGGAAACCTTACGTTCTGGGGAACATCGGTGGAAAAACACTGGACTAGAGGCACCAACCCAGCTCTCTGCACTTCCCATGAGGCATTACACTGGGCTAAATGACTTCTTTTAGAAAAGATAGACTAAAATGGGATTTGTGCAACTGTCTCTTTAATGGCAATAAAGAATAACACAGTCTCTGTCCTGACCTGTGTTGGAAGCTCCACTCTGTAGTTCAAATCTCCAAGCCAGAAGAGGTGTGTGAATCGATTAGTGATGTCAAATGGACCTAACTTCTTATCACCGAGGTTCAGAAAGCGCAAGATATTGACGTAATTCTGGTTCCGTCTATCAAAGGAGAAAAATAGAACAGATTAGAATAGAAAGAGATTCCTTGGTGTTTTCCTTTTCCGACACCTTTGCTCTGGGGTTCATAGAATCGAGCAGCACAGGAGGAGGACATTCAGCCTATCATACCCATATCAGCTCTTTGTGAGGACTAGCCAATTAATCCTACTCCCCTGCTCTGCGCACATAGCCCTACTGTTTTTCAAGTATTTATCCCATTTTGCTCTGAAGAGTAATTATTCAGCCTGCTTCCACCACCCTCACAGGATTTGCATTCCAGGTCATAAAAACCTGCTGCATAAAAATGTTTTTCTCATCTCCTTCACCTTCCGTTCTGTAGGAATCCAGACACCCTGAGCAAATTAAGTCACTTGAGTCAGCATGGTCAAGAGGCCGAGACTGGGACCTTGCTGCTCCATGTAGTTCCAGGTGGTGTATTTACCACTGAACTAGCAGTGAGCAGATTGAAGTGCAGCACGGCCAATTTTGTGACTGAACCCCAGTGACAGAAACGCTGACCCAGAAGCCAGATGTACTGGGATATCTTGGGCAGGCACTGATTGCATGGTAATAGCTCAGTCAGCTTCCATAAAAGAAAGACTGGCATTTATACAACATCTTTGACAACCCAGGTTTGATTCCGGCTTTGGGTGACTGTCTGTGTGGAGTTTGCAGGTTCTCCCCGTGTTTATGCGTGGGTTTCCTCCAGGTGCTCCGATTTTCTCCCACACTCCAAAGATGTGCAGGTTAGGTTGATTAATCATGCTAAATTATCGCTTGGTGCCCAAGGATGTGTAGGTTGGGGGGATTAGTGGTATAAATGCATGAGGTTGCGGGGATAGGGTCTGGGTAGAACACTCTATTGGAGATTTGTGCAGATGTGATGGGCTGACTGGCCTCATTCTTCACTGTAGGGGTTCTGTGATGATTCTGAGGATATCCCATAGTGCTCAACAGCAAATTAAGTACTTTTGAAGAGTAGTCACTGTTGTAATGTAGGGAAAATGACATTGAATTTGGGCACAGCAAGCTTCCACAAGCAGCAATGAGATCATCTGTTTCTTCAGTCATGCTGGTTGAAGGATAACATTGGCCAGAATACCAGGAGAGTTCCCCTATTCTTTTAATAGGACCATGGGATCTTTTACATATACCTGAGAGCGGATGGTGCATTGGCTTAAAGTGCCACTGAAAAAACAGCATCTCCAGCACTGCAGCACTCCCTCAGTACTACATTTTGTTCTCAGGTCTCTGCAGTGGGACTTAAAACTCACGACTTTTGAATTCAGAGGCAAGAGCATTATCGTAGAGCCATGGCTAAATAAAAAATCAGTTGCCAAGAGTTTGACAATGAAATTAAATCCCAACTCTCAGGATTATTTGCTGAGCCAAATAGAATTCCCAAAATCTCTAATTGTGCTCTGAAAGTATTTTCCCAAGGCATCAAAACTCCACCGACTTCAGCAGTACTGGTAAATCCCACCAGCAGGCAGGACTGGAAGATCCTGTGCATGTCTTTCTTCATCAAGCATCGCCTCAGGTTCAATCACCCTCATAGTTTGCTATCAACTACAAACGTGACCAATTTATATTGAGTTTCTGAATGCATGAGGGGGAGGAGTTTCAACTCAAGTCTTAAACCCCAAGTCTTCCTGGAGGAAATATGAGTTAAAATCCAAGTGATACATTACCAAAATAGAAGCAAAATATTACAGATGCTGGAAATCTGAAATGAAAACTATAAGTGCTGGAAAAACTCAGCAGGCCTGACAGCATCTGTGGAAAGTAAACATTTTGAGTCCAAAATGCCTCTCCAGGACAATTATCACCTTTCGAACACCTCAACCATTATTTCAAACCCTCCCGGGGTAAAAACTCCATCAGTTCCTCTTCCCCCTTACCTTAGCTTCTTCTCACTTCCTGAGGTCAGGTGACTGTTGACAAATCCAAAGGGTGTACCATTAAACATGAAGGAAACTCCCACTGCACCTTTATTACCTGAAAAATAAAATACAATTATCATACAGATTACTGCATCAAATGAAAAACTAAAACCTTATTCAAACTTTGAATTATTTAATACCTCATGTTCAACTTCCAGTCAAAGAACAAAGAACAAAGAACAATACAGCACAGGAACAGGCCCTTCGGCCCTCCAAGCCCGCGCCGCTCCCCGGTCCAGGAATGAATCCTGAATCCAGGATCCCCGCCCAATTTTCCAGCCTATCTACATACCAATATCCTATCCACCGAGCTGTCCCTCACAGCTACGATGCTTTGTTCATTACAACCTATTAACTCACCCCCACCCCCCCATTCCAGACCATGTGATCTCCAGGGAGAGGCAAAAACCCAGAGTGAAAACCCCAGGGCCAATATGGGGAAAAAAAAATCTGGGAAATTCCTCTCCGACCCCCTGAGGCGATCGAAACGAGTCCAGGAGATCACAATGGTCCTGATCGGAAAATGCTTCCCAACCCTAGTAATTTCCACTTCCACGAACATCATAGAATTAAGCCTTAAAACGAGAAACAAGGAACAATTAGCCCGCGCCGCTCCCTGGTCCAAACTAGACCACTCTTTTGTATCCCTCCATTCCCACTCCGTTCATATAGCTGTCTAGATAAGTCTTAAACGTTCCCAGTGTGTCCGCCTCCACCACCTTGCCCGGCAACACATTCCAGGCCCCCACGACCCTCTGTGTAAAATATGTCCTTCTGATATCTGTGTTAAACCTCCCCCCCTTCACCTTGAACCTATGACCCCTCGTGAATGTCACCACCGACCCGGGGAAAAGCTTCCCACCGTTCACCCTATCTATGCCTTTCATAATTTTATACACCTCTATTAAGTCTCCCCTCATCCTCCGTCTTTCCAAGGAGAACAAACCCAGTTTCCCCAATCTCTCCTCATAACCAAGCCCCTCCATACCAGGCAACATCCTGGTAAACCTCCTCTGTACTCTCTCCAAAGCCTCCACGTCCTTCTGGTAGTGTGGCGACCAGAACTGGACGCAGTATTCCAAATGTGGCCGAACCAACGTTCTATACATCTGCAACATCAGACCCCAACTTTTATACTCTATGCCCCGTCCTATAAAGGCAAGCATGCCATATGCCTTCTTCACCACCTTCTCCACCTGTGACGTCACCTTCAAAGATCTGTGGACTTGCACACCCAGGTCCCTCTGCGTCTCTACACCCTTTATGGTTCTTCCATTTATCGTGTAGCTCCTCCCTACATTATTCCCACCAAAATGCATCACTTCGCATTTATCAGGATTGAACTCCATCTGCCATTTCCTTGCCCAAATTTCCAGCCTATCTATATCCTTCTGTAGCCTCTGACTATGTTCCTCACTGTCTGCAAGTCCTGCCAGTTTTGTGTCGTCCGCAAACTTACTGATCACCCCAGTTACTCCTTCTTCCAGATCATTTATGTAAATCACAAACAGCAGAGGTCCCAATACAGAGCCCTGCGGAACACCACTAGTCACAGGCCTCCAGCCGGAAAAAGACCCTTCCACTACCACCCTCTGTCTTCTATGACCAAGCCAGTTCTCCACCCATCTAGCCACCTCCCCCTTTATCCCATGGGATCCAACCTTTTTCACTAGCCTACCATGAGGGACTTTGTCAAACGCTTTACTAAAGTCCACATAGACAACATCCACGGCCCTTCCTTCGTCAACCATTTTGGTCACTTCTTCAAAAAACACCACCAGGTTAGTGAGGCATGACCTCCCTCTCACAAAACCATGTTGACTATCGTTAATGAGTTTATTCCTTTCTAAATGCGCATACATCCTATCTTTAAAGTCATCCAAACACACCACAGCTAACAATTAACCATCTCTGCACACCACCCCAAACAATAAACCATCCCATACTAATCATCAGAATATTCCACATCCAACAACCAGCAGTTAGTCCAGTCAATATGAATACGATTCTTATGGTCAGGAAGAAGGGAGACATTTATTCTTTCTCATTAGTTTGGATTTGAACCTATGTCATAGAGGTGAAAGGACACTGCAGTATCAGACTGTGTAATAAGGCAACCTCACCATTCAGTCCCAGAGTGTGAAAGCACAGTGTCTGACCCATTGTCCCACCCAGTCCCAGAGTGTGAAAGGATAGTGTCTGACCCACTGTCCCACCCAGTCCCAGAGTGTGAAAGGATAGTGTCTGACCCAATGTCCCACCCAATCCCAGAGTGTGAAAGGACAGTGTCCGACCCACTGCCCCACCCAGTCCCAGAGTGTGAAAGGACAGTGTCTGACCCACTGTCCCACCCAGTCCCAGAGTGTGAAAGGACAGTGTCCGACCCACTGTCCCACCCAGTCCCAGAGTGTGAAAGGACAGTGTCTGATCCATTGTCTCACCCAGTCCCAGAGTGTGAAAGGACAGTGTCTGACCCATTGTCCCACCCAATCCCAGAGTGTGAAAGGACAGTGTCTGATCCATTGTCTCACCCAGTCCCAGAGTGTGAAAGGACAGTGTCTGACCCACTGTCCCACCCAGTCCCAGAGTGTGAAAGGACAGTGTCTGACCCACTGTCCCACCCAGTCCCAGAGTGTGAAAGGACAGTGTCTGATCCATTGTCTCACCCAGTCCCAGAGTGTGAAAGGACAGTGTCTGACCCACTGTCTCACCCAGTCCCAGAGTGTGAAAGGACAGTGTCTGATCCACTGTCTCACCCAGTCCCAGAGTGTGAAAGGACAGTGTCTGACCCACTGTCCCACCCAGTCCCAGAGTGTGAAAGGACAGTGTCTGACCCACTGTCCCACCCAGTCCCACAGTGTGAAAGAACAGTGTCTGACCCACTGTCCCACCCAGTCCCAGTGTGAAAGGACAGTGTCTGACCCACTGTCCCACCCAGTCCCACAGTGTGAAAGAACAGTGTCTGACCCACTGTCCCACCCAGTCCCACAGTGTGAAAGAACAGTGTCTGTCTGATCCACAGTCCCACCTGTCCCAGAGTGTGAAAGGACAGTGTCTGACCCACTGTCCCACCCAGTCCCAGAGTGTGAAAGGACAGTGTCTGATCCAGTCCCAGAGTGTGAAAGGACAGTGTCTGATCCATTGTCCCACCCAGTCCCAGAGTGTGAAAGGACAGTGCCTGACCCATGTCAGTTCGATAATCTGTAGATGCACTCGGCTTGGAAATCACCATCAGTAAATACAGCCACTAACACGGCACCTTCCCACACATTTCCCCAAATTTGCAATGCAGAAAATGTTAATACCAAGAGCATTGGCGATCCCAGTTTTGACACTGCTTGTGGAAATGTGACTGATCCGATTTACATGTTCCGGTTTTGCCAGGATAACTATCCGGATATTCCACAGGGTCTGCGTTGCGATCTTTGAAGCAAAACAACATTTAAAACATCAGAAATAAGAAGTGGTTTCCTTGAGATGTATGATCTTTTTGTATGTGTTAATGGAGGTGCTGCAGAGGAGGATGAACTGATAGAGGAGGAGAAGTTGGTGGAGGAGGGGTTATAGAGGAGGAGGAGCTGGTGGAGGTTTCCTCCATTTTCTGCTCCTTATTTTCTTTTTCTTTCATGTCACCATGCAGCCTGAACGTTTATGACATCCAAGGATAAACAAATTGTGGCACAGTAGTTAGCACTGCTGCCTCACAGCACCAGGGACCCAGGTTCAATTCCTGGCTTGGATCAGTGTCTGTGTGGAGTTTGCACGTTCTCCCCATGTCTGCATGTGTTTCCTCTGGGTGCTCTGGTTTCCTCCCACAGTCCGAAAGATGTGCTGGTTAGGTGCATTGGCCATGCTAAATTCTCCCTCAGTGTACCGGACAGGCGCCGGAATGTGGTGACTAGGGGATTTTCACAATAACCTCATTGCAGTGTTAATGTAAGCCTACTTGTGACATTAAAAACTAAACTTTAAAGCTTTAAACTGTTCCTAAGTGATCCGGTAGAATGAGTTTTGGAATTATACTGAGGATTTTTCGATCGTTTCTTTTTTCCAATAGTGATACAGCTCCTCCTTGCTCCCCATTGGTTCACAGTGATAGTGCCAGAAAAGATCTATCAGTGAATGATGAGGTGATCCAGGTCCTAGTGTGATGCGGTGACAGGCATTGCTTTTGAGATTCACTGCATCACCCAAAATATATTCCATTTTGATAATTTTCTTGCACTTTGTTACTTTATGCGACAAACAGTAACAGTGCTGGGTGCACAGATACATTCTCTCAGTTGGCACAGTAAGTTAGTACTTGTTTCTGATAGTTGGTTTCAAATGCCTGCATTCCATTAACATGCTGGTTTTTGTGGTTGTGTGGAGCTAATTGGCAGGAAGCTGATCCTCAGTGACAGATCTATTCACCTCCACACTTCCGCCTTCCCTCCCCACATTTAATGAGTAAGCTGGTCAAGCATCCCAATATTCCATAGCACTGTAACCCTGTCAGATTCATGTACAGGGTTACCAACCCAGCAACTATGGTTCGCCTTGATTCTGAACTTCCATCATCATAGGTGCTATTTTGGAAATTCCATTGACCCAAAAGACGCTCCCACTTCCTTGTCCCTCACCCTATGGAGGATGGAGCTTCAATAAACTTTAATGTACTTACGTGTTTAAACTTTATATAGGTGATGTCCTTTAGTGTGGATTTTATCAGCTCCACCCATTCCCTCTCTCCCTGTGTATCTTCCTGAGTTCCAATAATATAAATATCATGTGGAATGTCAGCGGCTGTATCATCCCGGGTCTTCCCTTGGCCTCGGCATAGGAACCATGACTGTATATCCGCTGGAGATGAGGCATTGCCTAAACAACAACAACAACAGCAACTTGCTTTTATATATCATCGCAAAATGTCCCAAGGCCCTTCACAGGAGCAATGTCAGACAACATTTTACCCCAAGTCATGTAGGCAGATATAAGGACAGGTGACCAAAAGGTCACCAAAAGAGACTCCCGGATGGTTTGTTGCCTCCCGGGTGCCAGGGTCAGGGATGTCTCTGATCGCGTGCACAGTATTCTAAAGTGGGAGGGTGATCAGCCAGATGTCATGGTACACATCGGTACCAATGACGTAGGAAGGAAGAGTGAGGAGGTCCTGAAGAGTGAGTATAGAGAGCTTGGTAGGAAGTTAAAAAGCAGGACCCCGAGGGTAGTAATCTCAGGATTGCTACCTGTGCCACGTGCCAGTGACGGTAAGAGTAGGATGCTCGGACGGATGAACACGTGGCTGAGGAACTGGTGTAGGGGGCAGGGTTTCAGATTCCTAGATCATTGGGACCTCTTCTGGGGCAGATGGGACCTGTACAAGAGAGACAGGTTACACCTGAACTACAAGGGGACCAATATACTTGCAGGGAGGTTTGCTACTGTTATTGGGGAGGGTTTAAACTAGATTTGAAGGGGGATGGGAACCAGAGTGCCAGAGCAGATAGTGGAGCGGGGGTGAAAATAAATGATGTTCATAATTCATGCAAAATCACAAATAGAAGGGTTGTGTGTGGTGGTAATAATCTTCTGAGGTGTGTCTATTTCAATGCCAGGAGTATTGTGGGGAAGGCAGACGAGTTGAGGGCGTGGGTTGACACATGGAATTATGACATTATAGCCATTAGTGAAACTTGGCTACAGGAAGGGCAGGACTGGCAGCCCAATGTTCCAGGGTTCCGATGTTTCAGACGTGATAGAGGCAGAGGGATGAAGGGTGGGGGGGGTGGCATTGCTAGTCAGGGAAAATGTTACAGCAGTGCTCAGGCAGGACAGATTAGAGGGCTTGTCTACTGAGGCCATATGGGTGGAGCTGAGAAACAGGAAAGGTATGACCACATTAATGGGGGTGTATTATAGACCACCCAATAGTCAGCGAGAATTGGAGGAGCAAATCTGCAGAGAGATAGCAGACAACTACAGGAAACATAAACTTGTGATAGTAGGGGATTTTAATTTTCCACATATACATTGGGACTCCCATGCTGTTAAAGGTCTAGATGGGTTAGAGTTTGTAAAATGTGTTCAGGAAAATTTTCTAAATCAATATATAGAGGTACCAACTAGAGAGGATGCAATATTAGATCTCCTATTAGGAAACGAGTTAGGACAAGTGACGGAAGTGTGTGTAGGGGAACACTTTGGTTCCAGTGATCATAACGCCATTAGTTTCAACTTGATCATGGATAAAGATAGATCTGGTCCTCGGGTTGAGGTTCTAAACTGGAAAAAGGCCAAATTTGAAGAAATGAGAAAGGATCTAAAAAGCGTGGATTGGGACAGGCTATTCTCTGGCAAGGATGTGATTGGTAAGTGGGAGGCCTTCAAAGGAGAAATTTTGAGAGAGCAGAGTTTCTATGCTCCTGTCAGGATTAAAGGCAAAGTGAATAAGAATAAGGAACCTTGGTTCTCGAGGGATATTGGAACTCTGATAAAGAAGAAGAGAGAGATGTATGACATGTATAGGAAACAGGGAGCAAATAAGATGCTTGAGGAGTATAAAAAGTGCAAGAAACTACTTAAGAAAGAAATCAGGAGGGCTAAAAGAAGACATGAGGTTGCTTTGGCAGACAAGGTGAAGGATAATCCTAAGAGCTTCTACAGGTATATTAAGAGCAAAAGGATAGTAAGGGATAAAATTGGTCCTCTTGAAGATCAGAGTGGTCGGCTATGTATGGAACCAAAAGAAATGGGGGAGATATTAAATGGGTTTTTTGCATCCGTATTTACTAAGGAAACTGGCATGGAGTCTATGGAAATAAGGCAAACAAGTAGGGAGGTCATGGAACCTATACAGATTAAAGGGGAGGAGGTGCTTGCTGTCTTGAGGCAAATCAGAGTAGATAAATCCCCAGGACCGGACAGGGTATTCCCTCGGACCTTGAAGGAGACTAGTGTTGAAATTGCAGGGGCCCTGGCAGATATATTTAAAATGTCGGTATCCACGGGTGAGGTGCCGGATGATTGGAGGATAGCTCATGTTGTTCTGTTGTTTAAAAAAGGCTCAAAAAGTAATGCGGGAAATTATAGGCCGGTAAGTTTGACATCAGTAGTAGGTAAATTATTGGAAGAACTAAGAGATAGGATCTACAAATATTTGGTTGGACAGGGACTTATTAGGGAGAGTCAACATGGCTTTGTGTGTGGTAGATCATGTTTAACCAATCTATTAGAGTTTTTCGAGGAGGTTACCAGGAAAGTGGATGAAGGGAAGGCAGTGGATGTTGTCTACATGGACTTCAGTAAGGCCTTTGACACGGTCCCGCATGGGAGGTTAGTTAGGAAGGTTCAGTCGCTAGGTATACATGGAGAGGTAGTAAATTGGATTAGACATTGGCTCAATGGAAGAAGCCAGAGAGTGGTAGTGGAGGATTGCTTCTCTGAGTGGAGGCCTGTGACTAGTGGTGTGCCACAGGGATCAGTGCTGGGTCCATTGTTGTTTGTCATCTATATCAATGATCTGGATGATAATGTGGTAAATTGGATCAGCAAATTTGCTGATGATACAAAGATTGGAGGTGTAGTGGACAGTGAGGAAGGTTTTCAAAGCTTGCAGAGGGATTTGGACCAGCTAGAAAAATGGGCTGAAAAATGGCAGATGGAGTTTAATGCAGACAAATGTGAGATATTGCACTTTGGAAGGACAAACCAAGGTAGAACATACAAGGTAAATGGTAGGACACTGAAGAGTGCAGTAGAACAGAGGGATCTGGGAATACAGATACATAATTCTCTAAAAGTGGCATCACATGTAGATAGGGTCGTAAAGAGTGCTTTTGGTACATTGGCCTTTATAAATCAAAGTATTGAGTATAAGAGTTGGAATGTTATGGTGAGGTTATATAAGACATTGGTGAGGCCGAATTTAGAGTATTGTGTGCAGTTTTGGTCACCTAATTACAGGAAGGATATTAATAAGGTTGAAAGAGTGCAGAGAAGGTTTACACGGATGTTGCCGGGACTTGAGAAACTGAGTTACAGAGAAAGGTTAAATAGGTTAGGACTTTATTCCCTGGAGCATAGAAGAATGAGGGGAGATTTGATAGAGGTGTATAAAATTATAATGGGTATAGATAGAGTGAATGCAAGCAGGCTTTTTCCACTGAGGCTCGGGGAGAAAAAAACTAGAGGACATGGGTTAAGGGTGAAGGGGGAAAAGTTTAAAGGGAATATTAGGGGGGGCTTCTTCCCACAGAGAGTGGTGGGAGTGTGGAATGAGCTACCAGATGAAGTGGTGAATGCAGGCTCACTTTTAACATTTAAGAAAAATTTGGACAGGTACATGGATGAGAGGGGTGTGGAGGGATATGGTCCAGGTGCAGGTCAGTGGGACTAGGCAGAAAAATGGTTTGGCACAGCCAGGAAGGGCCAAAAGGCCTGTTTCTGTGCTGTAATGTTCTATGGTTCTATGGCTCTATGGTTGGTCAAAGAGATGGGTTTTAAAAAGAGAAAGAGGTAGAGAGGTCCAGGGAGGGAATTCCAGAGTTTAGGGCCTCGGCATTTGAAGGCCAATGGCACTGATGCACAAGAGGTAGAGTTCTCAAAGAGTTGTCAGTCTGAAGGAGATTATCAAGAGTGAGAGTTAGGGAACATGAGGACGTGAATCTTCAAATTGAGGCTTTGTTGAATTGGGAGTCAGCATAGATCAACGAGAGTAAGAAAAAGAATTGACATTTTGAGGGGTTTTATTCCTAAATAGTTTTCTGGGGCTTGGTGTCTCAGTCCACTTCTGTCAGTAAATTCTTACTGCCTACGTTTACTGCCCTGTAAATCCCTATTGAGCCTTTTCCTACCTGATGTCCAGGCAATTTCTAGCAGACCCCAGTGGTCAAAAACCTTTATTACTGCATTCACTGTCAGGATGTGGGCATTGCTGGCTGAATGATATTTAATGCCCATCCCAAGTCTGGTGAGGGTGGTGGCGAGCCACCATCCTGTACTGCTCCAATCTGCTTGGCATTCTTTGCAGCAGTGTTTGGGCTGAATTTGACTTGCCCCCGGTGGGTGTACTGTCTGTGGGGCAGAGGGGAACTAAAATGGGGAGGGTGAGCAAGTGACAAAATCAGCAGCCCGTCTGCCATATTTAAAGGGTCAGTTTGGTTTGTTACTTTGTTACCCACTTACCTGCTCCAGGGATCCAAGGCCTTAGGGTCCTATTTTATCCAGCAGTCCTGGCAGGGACCTGGTCCCAATGCTAAAGAAAGGTGGTGGGGGCACACAGGCTAACTGGAAAATCCCTGTCAGAAAATAGGCCTTAATAGGACATTAAAATCTCTTAATTGATCTTCAACTGCTTGCAGGTGGGTGGCCCTGCCAACCCCCATCCTGCCTTCAGGAAAATGATGCAGGAGCAGGTTGGTGCTGGCAAACCGGCATATCAGACAGTGATGCACATTTACACGCTAGCTGGCCCACCTCTCTTCTCACTCCCATCTGGTGGTGAATATCCTGACCTGACTATCAAATAGTTCAGAGGGATTGCCTGTTTTAATAAAGCAGACTGAGGATTTTGTTAAAATGGCAAACATACGTAAAAATTTTGGCTGGGATTTTCCAATCTCGTTCGCCGCACCACCGCTGCCAGTGAGAACGGAGAATTTGGCGCTCAGTCAAAAGTCCACTCAATGCAGCGGGACCGGAGAATCTCAGCCACAGGTAAGGTAGGAGAATTCCACCCTTAATATGTCTCTCAAACTCCAAACCAGTTAGGCAGATAACAGAGTGCTTGGAATGGGTTCCCCAGGGTAAGAGAGATCTGGGAGGATGCTTTCCTGATAGCTGAGAGCTGGAAGTGTGTAACATCAGAGAAAATATAGCGGAGAATATGTCATACCAAATAAGCAAAGATAGGTTGTTATAGAAGTCTAACTGTTCTATTTTCAGCACAGATACATTGTAAATTGAATAACTTGTGCAGCTCTCCAATACAGCCAGCCTCCAGTGCCCCTTACCCATGTTCCAGGTTCCAATGAAGATGTTGATCATGTCTGGTTCAGTAAAATCCGAATGTTTATTCTTCATCAGCTGCATGAGTTGGCAGAATGCTTCCCGCTTCTGGTAACAGGGAGATGTAGGTCAGTACAAAAGCATCTGCTCTGCTCAGTTTTTCACTGATCTACATCTACAGCATGTTGAAGCGACCACTGGAGACCACTGAAGGAAAGGTGAGTAATGTTTCTTTACATTTGGCTACACAGCCGTATCCCGGTCTGCACTTAGAATCTCTTACCCGCCAACGTTCTCAACCTCTCCCCCATTCCTGTCCTCTTCCTGATTCATACCCTCTCCCATTCCCCTCCTTCACCTTGCCCATCTTGATCACCCATCCCCCATTCGCCCCATCCAGTTTCCTCCATTCACCTCACTCCTTTTCGTCTGCCCTTCTCTGACCATATTCCCTCCCATTAATCTCCTGTTCACCCCCTCCCATTTACCATTACGTCCCCCCATATTATACACCTTCTTCCTGTCTGCATTCCTATTTCTCCCCCTCCCATTCACCACATTTCCATTTGCTTTCCTGAATTCATATGTTCCCCCCCCTTTCATTTGCCCCTCTCTTGTTCTCCCCCCACACGCTGCCCCTCATCAGTCTTGTTCTTCTCTTCCTGTTCACCTTCCTTCTCATCTCCAGGACTTAGCTCGGGGCCCCTCCATGTTGCAGCCAACCAAATTTTCCTGCGTCCCAAGGGGCAAACCACTTTGGGACACTGAATTGATATCTACGTCTTACTGTCATAATGAGATGAGTCCCAAGCCCCAAGATCCAGCAATCCTTGGGCCTTCGTCTACAGCCCTGAATTCTAAGGTCAGACCAACCTCCTGGCCTCTTTATAACATAAGCCCTCTGACCCAAAGAGTGAGAGGCAGTGATACTGTTTTAGAGGGAGCTTTCTTCTGTATATAACCCACCTGGATGTCCTGCTCAATGTGTGTCCTTCAAAAAGAACAAAACATGCCCAAGGCAGTTTACAGAGGTGTAATCAGACAAACAAGCCAAGGAAGGAGGAATTAGAGAGTGGGTTTCAGGAGAGTCTTTGAGAGAAAGGCAGAGACATGGAAGGATTCAAGAAAATTATCCCAGAATATTGGGTCTGGATGGTTAAAGGAATGGCTGCCAATGTGGGGTTGAATGCAAGAGTTATGGGTGAAAACACAATCGTAGGACACACAGGGCTCTGAAGGGTTTATAGGGCTGTGGTTGGTGACAGAGATAGGGAGGGCCAAGGCCTCAACTGGCTTTAAATCGAAGAAAGAGATTTTTTAAAAATTAGAGGCATTGGAGGACCAGGTGCTATTATCGATCAGTGAACAGAACAGTCATAAGCGAACAGTCCAGTGCAGGAAATGGGCAGTAAGGGGTTGAATGAGCTATTATTAAGGGAGAGGTGAGGGAAGCCAGCCAATGACTAAAGTGGAATAATCGTATTTGGAGGTGACAAATGAGGGAGGGATGAGGGAGGAGTGGTGGTGCATGATGCTACGGGGTGGAAGTGGGCGACCTTAGTATTAAAGAGGATTTGGTGTCAGCAGTTCACCTTGGGGTTAAATAGGACGTCAAGGGTTCAGTTTGAGACAATGACCAGGGAGGGGATTGGTTAGGGTAAGGAATTTGTGGCAATTAAGTCGAAGACATTGGTTTTGCTCTTCCCTCTGTTTAATTGGAAGAAATAATTCAAGCAGGACTTGTCAGAGAAACAGTCTGACTGCATGGAAGCAAAGCTTACAATATAGGGGCAGGGAGAGATCTGCTGCTGGAGATGCTCTGACTACAATGGTATAAGTAAGAGTGGCACCCACCAAATGGTATCTCACTGAGCTGGACAATAGGGAAGAGGTGTTGGGACGATGGTGTACGCAAATTCACCAGACGTTGCAGCAGAGGGCACTAAGGATGAGGTGGGATCATTTCTTACTGACACAGTCACGTGGGATGTCACCTTTGACTTTGATTGGGTCAAGTTGAGTGTCAGTGTTGGAAGGTCGATGAGAGAGTTTCAAATATGGAGAGGTGAGAAAGTTGTCATTGGGCCTTTACCCATTGAAGTTTAGAAGAATGAGAGATAATCTTATTGGAACATATACAATCCTAAGGGGATTTGGTGGGATAGATACCAGGAGGATGTTTCCACTTGTGAGAGAGAGAGAGTAAAGCCAGGGAGACACAGTTTAAGAATTAGAGGTCTACCGTTTAAGATGGAGATTAGAAGAATTTCTTTTCTCTGAAAGGGTCTTTGGTCTGTGGAATTGTCTTCCCTAAATGCAGTAGAGACTGGACCATTGCAAAGTGGGGTTGAGACCACGACCTTTATCTTATTGAATGGTGGGGCAGGTCTGAAGGGCCTACTTCTCCTAAGTCTTACGTTCCTGTGGCCATAGATTTCAAAAGTGACAGCATGTTGAAGGGCTTTGGAAAAGTAAGTCAGATTGAAAACGGGACAGTGGTTTGCAAGGAAAAAGAGATGACGGGTAGAACTTTTGAACAGGTGACGACAAAGATTTTGAAAGCAAGGGGATGATATCTGCGAATTGAAAGCCATTTATAATTCAGAAAGGGGAGTTAAATGGTCAGCAGTTCAGTGGGAATAAAGTCAAGGGAGCAGGAGGTGAGTCTCATTGAAAAGTTGGGATAGAGTAGGTGTGGGAAGAGAAAAACCCTTTACCTCAATGAACACAGGAAAAAAAATTAGGAAGAGAAATGAATTAAGTGACTGGATCATTGACTTTTCACTTGGATAGCGAGATGCTCACTACAAACCTTAGAATCAGTAAAGACATACTCCTTCCGTTGTGTTTTCTTCACCTCAGAGTCAATTATGACCACCAACTTGTTCTGAAACTTCTGCGATTTGATTAACTGTAAAACTGAGAAAGTAATATGGTGAGAGAAGGCAGGGGAGTTCCGCGTTACTTCCTTCCTGAGTCTCTTTAAGTGTTTGCATTTCTTGTACCAGCAACTGCCGGGAGATAACCCGGATAGGCTCAAATTCCATTTGGGTACATTTCCCAGAACCTGGCACCTCATCTTCTCGGCACAAACTTCCTACTTTCAGACTGTTGTCAAAACACAAACTCAGGACAACAGCAGTAACCAGATAGATACTCTTGGAACAGCCAGGAGGAACCAGTGACAATACAGAGAGCCAAAGGACAGCCAAGGGTCATTAGGTGCGCATCCGCAAATCAGCTCAGGAACATCAGTAACCACACAGATACTCAGCATAACCAGAAGACAATCTTAACCATACAGTTCGGAGAGGCATTTGATTTCTTCCCTCAGCATCTTAGGAGGCCATTGAATCAATAGCCAAATTGGACATCCCATGAGCTTTACTGAACATTTGATACAGGTACTCTACTGAGTAACCAATAAATCCAGTGCAGGAATCATACAGAAACGATTGGGCAAACCAGGCAATTATAACTGTATAAATGTACTGGTCTGGTCAGTGTGGCTCATGCCTTTGAATTAGAAGGTTGTGGGTTCACGTCCCACACTAGAGACTTGAGCACACAATCTATGTCGAGATTCCAGTGCAGTACTGCAGGAGCACTGCACTGCCAGAAATGCTGGATTTTGTATGAGATGTTAAACCAAGGCTCCACCTGCCTTTTTAGGTTGATTGTAGAGATTATTTTAATTAGAACATAGAGCATAGAAAAGCTACAGCACAAACAGGCCCTTCGGCCCACAAGTTGCGCCGAACATGTCTCTACCTACTAGGCTTACCTATAACCCTCTATCTTACTAACTTCCATGAACTTATTCAAAAGTCTCTTAAAAGACCCGATCGAATCCGCCTCCACCACCACTACTGGCAGCCGATTCCACCCTCTGAGTGAAAAACTTACCCCTAACATCTCCTCTGTACCGACTCCCCAGCACCCTAAACCTGTGACCTCTTGTGGTAACCATTTCAGCCCTGGGTAAAAACCTTTGAGAATCCACTCTATCAACATCTTATACACCTCTATCAGGTCACCTCTCATCCTTTGCTTCTCCAAGGAGAAAAGACCTAGCTCTCTCAACCTATCCTCATAAGGCATACCACCTAATCCAGGCAACATCCTTGTAAATCTCCTCTGCACCCTTTCCATGGCTTCCACATCCTTTCTGTAATGAGATGACCAGGACTGGGCACAGTACTCCAGGTGGGGTCTGACCACGGTCCTATACAGCTGCAGCATTATCTCCCGATTTCTAAACTCAATTCCTCTATTGATGAAGGCCAGTATTCCATATGCCTTCTTAACCACAGCCTCCACCTGCGACGCTGCTTTGAGCGTCCTATGAACCCGGACCCCAAGATCCTTCTGATCTTCCACACTGCCAAGCGTCTTACCCTTAATATTATATTCTTTCATCCTATTCGACCTGCCAAAATGAACCACCACACACTTATCTGGGTTGAAGTCCATCTGCCACTTCTCCACCAGTCTTGCATCTTTTCTATGTCTCGTTGCAACTGCTGACATCCCTCTACACTATCCACAATACCACCAACCTTTGTGTCATCAGCAAACTTGCCAACCCATCCTTCCACTTCCTCATTCAGGTCATTTATAAAAATCACAAAGAGCAAGGGTCCCAGAACAGATCCCTGGGGCACTCCACTGGTGACCGACCTCCATGCTGAAAAAGACCCATCTGCAACCACTCTTTGCCTTCTGTGGGCAAGCCAGTTCTGAATCCACGAGGCAATGTCCCCTTGCATCCCATGCCCCTTCACTTTCTCAATAAGCCTTGCATAGGGCACCTTATCAAACGCCTTGCTGAAATCCATATAAACTACATCTATCGCTCTTCCCTCATCTATGTGTCTAGTTACATCTTCAAAAAATTCATTTAGGCTCGTAAGGCATGATCTGCCTTGGACAAAGCCGTGCTGGCTATTTCTGATCATACTATTCCTCTCCAGATGCTCATAAATCCTGCCTCTCAGGATCTTCTCCATCAACTTACCAACCACTGAGGTTAGACTCACTGGTCTATAATTTCCCGGGCTATCTCTTCTCCCTTTCTTGAATAACAGAACCACATCCGCAATCCTCCAATCCTCCGGAACCTCTCCCGTCTCCATTGATGACGCAAAGATCATCGCCAAAGGCTCAGCAATCTCTTCCCTCGCCTCCCACAGTAACCTGGGGTACATCCCATCCAGTCCCGGCGATTTATCTAACTTGATGCTTTTCAAAAGCTCCAACACGTCTTCTTTCCTAATGTCCACATGCTCAATCTTCTCAGTCCACTGCAAGTCTGCACTGCAACTACCAAGATCCTTTTCCACTGTGAATACTGAAGTAAAGTATTCATTGAGTACCTCTGCTATTTCTACTGGTTCTATACAGATTTTACCACCGTCACATTTGATAGGTCCTACTCCTGCACATCTTATCCTCTTGCTCTTAACATACTTGTAGAATGCCTTGGGGTTTTCGTTTATCCTGTCTGCCAAGGCCTTCTCATGACCCCTTCTTGCTCTTCTAATTTCCCTCTTAAGTTCCTTCCTACTAGTCGTATACTCTTCTAGATTTCTAACATTACCTAGCTCCCTGAACCTTTTGTAGGCTTTTCTTTTCTTCTTGACTAAATTCATTACAGCTTTTGTGCACCATGGTTCCTGTAACCTACCATAACTCCCCTGTCTCATTGGAACGTTGCTGTGCAGAGTTCAAAACAGATTTTCCTTGAAAATTTGCCACATTTCTTCTGTACACTTCCCTGAGAAAACCTCCTTCCAATTTATGCCTCTAATTTCCTGCCTAAAAGCCTCATAATTGCCCTTACTCCAAATAAACACTTTCCTAGCTTGACTGATCCTATCTCTCTCCAGTGCTAATGTAAAGGAGATAGAGTTATGATCACTATCCCCAAAATGCTCTCCTACTGAGAGATCTGACACCTGCCCAGGTTCATTCCCTAATACCAAATCAAGTACAGCCTCTCCTCTTATAGGCTTATCCACATACTGTGTCAGGAACCCCTCCTGAACACACCAAACAAACTCCTCCCCATCTAAACCCTTTACCCGAGGGATATTCCAATCGATATTTGGGAAATTAAAATCTCCCATCACATCTCTCCAGGATCTGCTTCCCAATCTGCTCCTCCACATCCCTGCTACTATTGGGCGGCCTATAGAAAACACCCAGTAAAGTTATTGACCCCTTCCTGTTGCGAACCTCCACCCACAGAGATTCCGTAGACAATCCCTCTGTGGCGTCCATCTTTTCTACAGCCGTGACACTGTCCCTGATCAACAGTGCATGCTTTAATAATTTAATTATTATTAAAGAGCAAGGGAATTCTCCTTGGTGGCCTGACCAATATTTATCCCTCAACCAACATCATTAAAACAGTTTAGCTAGTCATTATCACACTGCTGTTTCTGGGACCATGCTGTCCTTACATTGGTGGCCATATTTCTTACATTATAACAGTGACAACACTTCAAAAGTACTTAATTGGCTGTAAAGTGCTTTGAGACATGTGCAAATCTTTCTTCCTCACCAGGGCACCAAAGAATCAATAACGGTACAGAGACCCAACAAAACCTAGAGGTAACAAGGAGATTCCCAGGGTCAGCCAACAGATGTTAGTAACTGTATGTCACAGCAAACAAACTGAAGACCCCAGGAACCATAAGAGTATGCTGAGGAAACATAGGGATGTCGCAGGATGGAGAAGGCGAGAGGGAGCTGATGGTCCTGTCGTGATGAAAGCATGCTGATGGATTTTGTTTCTCTTCATTCTTTCATAAGATGTGGGCATTGCTGACAAGGCCAGTATTTATTGCCCATCCCTAATTTCCTTGAACCGAGTGGCTTAACTGGCAGTTAAGAGCCAACCACATTGCTGTGAGTCTGGAGTCTCATGTAGGCCAGACCAGTAAGGATGGCAAATTTCCCGAGGACATCTGTGAACCAGGTGGGCTTTAAACAATAATAGTTTCATGGTCACCATTTCAATTCCAGATTTCATTAATTGAATCTAAATTCCATCAGCTGCCATGGTGGGATTTGAACCCCCATGTCCACCAGAGTATTAGCCTGGGCCTCTGGCTTACTAGTTTAGTGGAATTACCAACACACCACCATCTCTCCCTGCATGCATCTCCACCTGATTGTGCTGGCTTAATGCATGATCAGGAGGCCATGTGAAAAAGTAAGAGCAAAATTGGCACTGCAGCAAGGTAAGTGGGGCTGTTTATATTCCTGAGCGCAGTGGATGACAGCTGCACTGCGTGTGTGTGCTTGAGAGACATCTTCAGAGAAGGTAAAAAGAAGCATAGGTGCTAATGCAGCCCAGGTTGAAAAGGAATGCAAAGAGTGGATGGAGGTGTGAAAGATCACTGATCAGAAAACTTACTTCTGTTGTGATTGTAAAACTTTTCTTCTGGCCCATCCTTTGACTTCTTGACAATTAATTTCCCATTCTCTATGTCCACCTTCAAATGAATTTTCATGAAAATTCCAAAACTCTCCAATTTCACCTGAAAAATAGGGGAATCCGCATGATTAAATCTGAACTCTTTAGCTATCCCTTACCGTCCCTTTGGTGAGGGCGGGGATATTTTTAAAGAGGGAGGGAGTTGATGACGGTCACTTCGAAAGACAACTTTGGGGAGGCCATGAGGATAAGCTCTGCACAAATTTTCCATTTTGATGCAACAACTCCTGACCTTGTGGTGTTACTGGCAAACACTCGTAAACAAAACATGCCTACCTCAAAAACAGGAGCAATTTCCAAATGTCGGTCTTGAACATCTGCATCTGGTGACTCAGGCTCGTAATCTCTCACCTGCGCAACATAAATTAGGGAAAGAATGGAACAGGCATTAATCCATCAGAGTGCTCCCGCCCATTTCTAATCTTGCCAGTTTTCTCTCCTCTCCTGAGGGACTCCTTGCTTTTGTTGGGTTCATGTTCCATAACAAATGTCCGCCCTCTGCTAACTGATCCAAGTGCTTATTCTTCATTGTAAGCCTAAATATTATGGCCAGAATTTTCCGTTGCTCGGGCAGGCACATGCCCGACCATGAAGTGCATGAAATTGTGTGAGAAGCTGTCTAGCGAGAGTCGTAACTACTGACAATCAAGTTGGCAATTTAGCCCATTGAAGGCCAATTGAACGTAATTTTACATGGCCCGTCTGCTTTTAGGATTGGTGGGCAAGCTGACTGGCCAGGCTGCAACATGGATCCAGGGCGGGATGAGGTGTCAGGGCTGGCATAAATTGAAGAAAGGTGTCTAGGGACTGAGGTCTGTATATGATTGTACTACCTGGACTCTTGTGCCATAACTTTAACATCAATATATATTTGTCACGGGTCAGCAGCTCCCTGAGACAGCTCCGCAGAGGATATCCCCCCTGAGGGAGCACATTAGAAACACCAGCCCGCACTCTCCCTGTTCTTGGAGCCCGCTCTACTCCTGCCCTCCCCCACAGCGCTCAACCTTTCACAGAGCGCATTTCATGCCGGATGGCCATTAACTGGACATCCAGCGTGAAAATGCTCTCTGGGGCCAACCACGGCCAGGAATGCGTATTGCATCCATTTCTGGGCCAACCGCACGCTCAATGTCAGAAAAATTCAGGCCTACTTGTTGTGGAGCTTCTGATAACTAATCGGGTATGTAGTGTAGTGATTGTCCTGCCGACCTAGTAAAGCAGACATCTGGACTAATAATCCAGAGAATACAGATTCAAATTCCACTATGGTGGTTTGAGAACTTGAAATCGATGTTAGAAATCCAGAAATAAAACCTTGTAACATCTCCAGCTGTTGCCTTTGTCGGGAGCATGCTAAGTCATTTGGAGGCTAAGAATAGCCATGCAGTGCTCCTGACTTGTGTGGCTCATTGTCACACTGAATGGTGTACTTTCTGTTTGTGCAGCAATTGACCATCTAAATTGTGTGATCCTGGGGCCAGCATGTGTGGAGTTTCCCTGAGACACTGTTCAGGACTTTTTTTATTCATTCGTGGGACATGGGTGTCACTGGCTGGCCAGCATTTATTGCCCATCCCTAGTTGCCCTTGAGAAGTTGGAGGTGAGCTGCCTTCTTGAATCGCTGCAGTCCACATGCAGTGAGTTGACCCACAATGCCGTTAGGGAAGGAATTCCAGGATTTTGACCCAGCAACTGCGAAAGAACAGCAGTATACTTCCAAGTTAGGATGGATTGGAGAGGAACTTGTAGGTGGTGTTCCCATGTATCTGGTGCCCTTGTCCTTCTAGATGGAAGTGGTCGTGGGTTTGGAAGGTGCTGTCTAAGGATCTTTGGTGAATTGCTGCAGTGCATCTTGTAGAGAGTACACACTGCTGCTACTGAGCGTTGGTCATAGAAGGAATGGATGTTTATGGATGTGCTGCCAATTGAGCAGACTGCTTTGTCCTGGATGGTGTCAAGCTTCTTGAGTGTTGTTGGAGCTTCATTCATCCAGGCAAGTTGGAAGTATTCCATCACACTCCTGACTTGTGCCTTATAGACGGTGGATAGGCTTTGGGGAGTCAGGAGGTGAGTTACTTGCTGCAGTATTCCTAGCCTCTCACCTGCTCTTGTAACCACTGTGTTTATGCGGCGAGTGCGGTTGAGTTTCTGGTCAATGGTGACCCCAAGGATGTTGACAGTGGGGGATTCAGTGATGGTAATATCATTGAATGTCAAGATGGTTAGAGTGTCTCTTATTGGTGATGGTCATTGGCTGGCATTTGTGTGGTGCGAATGTTACTTATGGAGCACAGGGTCATTATTTCATTAAATAGTTTCAATTTAATGTGGAACCATAATGAGCTTTTTCATCACTGGGAAACACTGACAATAGGCCAAGACCTACATAAATCAGAAACACCAAGGGTGGATCTGTATCTATCATAATACAGGTCTCTCCGAAGTCAAGGAGCTCAATACAGACCAGGGGTGGAACCAGAGGTCTTTTATGGTTTGTAAATAAGGGAACCATAAAGACTTTAAGATGTACATCAAATTGGTTTTTAAACCATAAAGAACAACTGTCAAAACTAATGATTGATCCGAGACAAGACTGGATGAGACAACATTGTTGTAATCCTTTATTGAAGTCAATCTCTGATGCTGTTTGGTAAATATCTAAATACCTGGTTCTCTATGGATGAGAGCACTCTGCTCAGTTCTCCAGCTGTTGAAAGCAACCTTCTAACACCTGCCTCAGTAGCAATCTGTAAAAACAATCGCAATTAACAATTAATGATTAATCGATACTCCTCCTCTTTCCTTGTGGACATGTAGATTTATTTAATAACAACTTTCTGTTAGATTCCCATATGATCTGTGTGATGTGTGAACTTGAAACTCATGGATAGATAGTTCCCAATGAACAAGGAGATAACCCTCAGAGAACAGACAGATAACTCTCAGTGAATGCAGCAATAACCTTCAGGGAATGGATAGATAACTGTCAGTGAACAGAAAAATAACCCTCAGGGAACGGACAGATTACCCTCAAGGAAAAGAAAAGTAAGCCCCGAGAATTAATTTCTATGAACAAAGATCAAGCTAACCTCAAGTGAATGGTGAAATAATTTCCTTGCTGTAGGATCTTTTACCTGAGAGGGCAGATGGGGCCTTAATTAATGTCTCATCCAAAGACAGTGTAACAAACCCTCAGTACTGCACCAAACAAAGCCCACCAACGCGTCTATTTTCTCAGAAGACTAAGGAAATTTGGCATGGCAGCTACGACTCTCACCAACTTTTACAGATGCAGCATAGAAAGCATTCTCTCTGGTTGTATCACAGTTTGGTATGGCTCTTGCTCTGCCCAAGACCGCAAGAAACTACTAAAGGTCATGAATGTAACCCAATCCATCACGCAAACCAGCCTCCCATCCATTGACTCTGTCTACACTTCCTGCTGCCTCGGCAAAGCAGCCAGCATAATTAAGGACCCCACGCACCCCAGACATTCTCTCTTCCACCTTCATTCATCAGGAAAAAAATACAAAAGTCTGAGGTCACGTACCAACCAACTCAAGAACAGCTTCTTCCCTGCTGCCATCAGACTTTTGAATGGACCTACCTTGCATTAAGTTGATCTTTCTCTACACCCTAGTTATAACTGTAACAGTACATTCTGCACTCTCTCGTTTCCTTCTCTATGAATGGTATGCTTTGTCTGTATAGCGCACAAGAAACAATACCTTTCACTGTATGTTAATACATGTGACAATAATAAATCAAATCAAATCAAAGTGCCATCCTAAATTATGTGCTGCATGTGCAACTTAAAACCACAGCTTCTTGGCCGGAATTCTCCAATGTCGAATGCCCCACCACTGCTGCCAGCGAGAATTGATAGTTTAGTGCTGAACTAAATCTCCATTCACATCAGCGGAACCGGAGAATCCCAGCTGCAGGCAGGGATTCAAACTTGGTGATCATTGAGTCACGGGTAACAACTAAATTGGAAGCTTGTTTTTATTTGTTCATTGAATGCGGGTATCGTTGGCTCGGCGGCATTTATTGTTCAGGGGGCATTTCAGAGTCAACCACATTGCTGTGGATCTGGAGTCACGTGTAGGCCAGACCAAGTAAGATTGGCAGATTTCCTTCCCGAAAGGACATTTGTGAATCAAATGGGTTTTTACAACAATGATTTTGTGGTCGTCACTCGCCTTTTTAATTCCAGATTTTTATTGAATTCAAATTTCACCATCTGTCATGATGTGATTCGAACTTGGGTCCCATTACCCTGGGTCTCTGGTTTACTAGTTCACTGGCAACACCACTGCGCCACCAGCTTCCCAGCTACAGAGCAATAACTGCCAGGGAATGGAGAAATAATCCAAGTAAGTGTAAATTAACTCAATGGATGAAGGTCAGTATGACAGCTATATAAGGGAGTTAAAAAAACAAAATAACTGTCGCCCATGTTACCTTGCTTTTTGCTCACACATTATGAGGGAATATCAGTTGACATGTAAGTATCCCCTTTATAGACCATCAAGATTGGGTGGAGACCTTTCAAGATGACACAGGGTACCAACAGCGTGCCAGAATGATTGGCCGTGATTTTACAGCTCAGTGGTGACCCTCTCCACAGGTCAGAAAGCCGTGGATCTCGGTCAGTCACAGAAGTCCTGACTATGTTTCACGTTCATCTTGAGTTCCAGCAGTGAAGAGCCAGTGATGATGGAGGTATGAAGGTACTTTGAGTCATGCTCACTGGGGTCAATCAGGCATGATGTGGAGATGCCGGCGTTGGACTGGGGTAAGCACAGTAAGAAATCTCACAACACCAGGTTAAAGTTGGTAGCACAAGCCACTAGCTTTTGGAGCGCTGCTCCTTCATCAGGTGAGTGGGAGTTCTGTTCACAAACAGGGCATATAAAGACACAAACTCAATTTACAAAATAATGGTTGGAATGCGAGTCTTTACAGGTAATCAAGTCTTAAAGGTACAGACAATGTGAGTGGAGAGAGCGTTAAGCACAGGTTAAAGAGATGTGTATTGTCTCCAGACAGGACAGTTAGTGAGATTTTGCAAGCCCAGGCAAGTCGTGGGGGTTACAGATAGTGTGACATGAACCCAAGATCCCGATTGAGGCCGTCCTCATGTGTGCGGAACTTGGCTGTCAGTTTCTGCTCAGCGATTCTGCATTGTCGTGTGTCATGAAGGCTGCCTGGGAGAACGCTTACCCGAAGATCAGAGGTTGAATGCCTGTGACTGTGCCTGTTCACGAGGGGTCACGGGCTCAAGGTGAGAGGGGCGAAGTATAACTCAGATATTAGAGGGATGTTTTTTACACAGGGGGTGGTGGGGGCCTGGAATGCGCTGCCAAGTAGGGTGGTGGAGGCAGGCACGCTGACATCGTTTAAGACTTACCTGGATAGTCACATGAGCAGCCTGGGAATGGAGGGATACAAACAATTGGTCTAGTTGGACCAAGGAGCGGCACAGGCTTGGAGGGCCGAAGGGCCTGTTTCCTGTGCTGTACTGTTCTTTGTTCTTTGTTGTTTGCTGAAGTGTTCCCCAAAAGGAAGAGAACACTCCTGCCTGGTTATTGTCGAGCGGTGTTCATTCATCCGTTGTCGTAGCTTCTGCATGATCTCCCCGATGTACCATGCCTCGGGACATCCTTTCCTGCAGCATATCAGGTAGACAACATTGGCCGAGTTGCAAGAGTATGTACCGTGGATGGTGTTCTCACGTGAAATGATGGCATCCGTGTCGATGATCCGGCACGTCTTGCAGAGGTTGCTGTGACAGGGTTGTGTGGTGTCGTGATCACTGTTCTCCTGAAGGCTGGGTAGTTTGCTGCGGACAATGGTCTGTTTGAGGTTGTGCTGTTGTTTGAAGGCAAGAAGTGGGGGTGCGGAGATGGCCTTGGTGAGATGTTCGTCTTCATCGATGACTCCACTCACTCTGTCTATACCTTTAAGACTTGATTACCTATAAAGACTCGCATTCCAACCATTATTTTGTAAATTGAGTTTGTGTCTTTAAAAGCCCTGTTTGTGAACAGAACTCCCACTCACCTGACGAAGGAGCAGCGCTCCGAAAGCTTGTGGCTTGTGCTACCAAATAAACTTGTTGGACTTTAACCTGGTGTTGTGAGACTTCTTACTGTGTCAATAAGGCAGGCATGGCGAACTGAATGAGGGTAATTTGTTAGGACGGAGAGGCAGACCAGTGGGGGTTATCTTTCAAAAGGGGTGACCTTGCTGCGGGGGAGAGGATGACCAATTAGGAGGGCTCTTCCCCACTGAGCCAGCCAAGGAGGTCGCCTTGGTGGTCTCCCTCTGGAGCAGAGCGTCGTTCATGGCACCAGAGATGGCTCTTAATTGGCCACCTAGGCCTCAACTGGCCTAAAGCCAAGAGGTCCATCTGCCACCTACCCCATCCCTGGTAAAATAACAGTAGCGGCAGGAAGCTGGTGTGAATGGCACCATCCCACCACCATTCCAACTAGCTTTGTGCCTCACCCCCTTTCTCACTGCGCACCCCATGACCCAGTAAGATCCCAGTCATCATGACTTAAAGGCTTAAATTAGGAGGAGTAAGTAAAACTTTGAACAAACATTAGAGCACCAGAGGAATGAACAAAGTGTCTGACTGGAATAAATTCATCCCACAGATTTATCCATTATCAACATAGCTGTGGTTGCCAACTCTGGCTGGATGTATTCCTGGAGGTTATGTCACACGACCTCTCACATGTGTAACTTTTTTTGCTGTGGAGTGCATGACTTTGAGTCCTTTTACTGATCCTTCCATTTCTAATGGCGTCATAATGGCACAGTGGTTAGCACTGCTGCCTCACAGCGCCAGGGACCTAGGTTCAATTCCGGCCTCAGGTCACTGTCGGTGTGGAGTTTACACATTCTCCCCATGTCTGCGTGGGTTTCCTTTGGGTGCTCTGGTTTCCTCTCACACTCCAAAGATGTGCAGGTTAGGTTGATTGGCCATGCTAAATTGCCCCTTAGTGTCAGTGGAATTAACAGGGTAAATACATGGGGTTACGAGGATAGGGCCTGGGTGGGACTCTTGTCGGTGCAGGTTTGATGGGCTAAATGGCCTCCTCTGCGCTCTAAGGATTCTATGATTCTAAAACGACGTACAACACCAGGTTAAAGTCCAACAGGTTTATTTGGTAGCATATACCATAAGCTTTCGGAGCGCTGCTCCTTCGTCAGTTATGGTATTTGCTACCAAATAAACCTGTTGGACTTTAATCTGGTGTTGTGAGACTTCTTACTGTGTTCACCCCAGTCCAACGCCGGCAACTCCACATCATCACTAAAACGACTGGCCAGCCTTCATATTGCATTGTATTTTTATTATTCTTCTTGTGCTGTTCAAAAGGGCTTTTGAATGCCTTTTGCACCAACTAGAATCCAGTTGTACCTGAAGGTAAGATTCAACTCCCCAAGTTGCCAACAGGTTTCTAGGTTTTGTCATGAAGTTAGTCTGCACTCAAAGGTGACATGCGTGACCCCAGTCAAACAGTCATTTCTACTCTCCAATATATTTATGGCTAATCGATAAAAAGTGAAAGAAAATGAAAAAAACTTGCAACTTAATGCTCCTATAATGGCCCCACAGCAGTGCCCAGGAAAATTAATCTCCCATTCCTAGAAACCATAGAAACCCTACAGTGCAGAAGGAGGCCATTCGGCCCATCGAGTCTGCACCGACCACAATCCCACCCAGGCCCTACCCCCACATATTTACCCGCTAATCCCTCTAACCTACGCATCTCAGAACTCTAAGGGGCAATTTTTAACCTGGCCAATCAACCTAACCCGCACATCTTTGGACTGTGGGAGGAAACCGGAGCACCCGGAGGAAACCCACGCAGACACGAGGAGAATGTGCAAACTCCACACAGACAGTGACCCGAGCCGGGAATCGAACCCAGAACCCTGGAGCTGTGAAGCAGCAGTGCTAACCACTGTGCTACCGTGCCGCCCTAATATTAATATTATATTCCTGGAGACTTCAAAACAGCCTGGAGTGTTGGCAACCACTAGAAACCACCTCAGCAATGAGTCAGCGTTATTAAGGAAGGCAAAGGAGGAAGCTGGAAGGTGGAAGCTGGAACAGAGAACACATTGTGTCGCACAGCCAGTTACCACCAAGCAACAATAGAGGGCTGTGACTGTTTATGATGCTTGAGAAAGGTAGAGATTTGGGCCCGATTCAGGCTGCTCTGCAGACTCATTATGGACGGAAACACATGTTCCTACTCCCAGAAGCTCATCCAGGGAAACCTTTTGGCAATCTGCCCAGCCACAGGACAGTGTAACACGAGAAAATTGGCCCTATTACAGTCATGGACCATCGACCAATCAAATTTGGAACTAAATAAAGTTAGCTGAATGGCTGACAGAGATAGAAACATAGAAACATAGAAAAACTACAGCACAATACAGGCCCTTCAGCCCACAAAGTTGTGCCGAACATGTCCCTACCTTAGCAATTACTAGGCTTACCTATAACCCTCTATCTTACTAAGTTCCATCTACTTATCTAAAAGTCTCTTAAAAGATCCTATCGAATCCGCCTCCACCACTGTTGCTGGCAGCCCATTCCACACACCCACCACCCTCTGAGTGAAAAACTTACCCCTGACATCTCCTCTGTATCTACTCCCCTGCACCTTAAACCTGTGTCCTCTTGTGGCAATCATTTCAGCCCTGGGAAAAAGCCTCTGACTGTCCACTCGATCAATACCTCTCAACATCTTATACACCTCTATCAGGTCACCCCTCATCCTTCGTCTCTCCAAGGAGAAAAGGCCGAGCTCACTCAACCTATCCTCATAAGGCATGCTCCCCAACCCAGGCAATATCCTTGTAAATCTCCTCTGCACCCTTTCTATGGCTTCCACATCCTTCCTGTAATGAGGCAACCAGAACTGAGCACAGTACTCCAAGTGGGGTCTGACCAGGGTCTTATATAGTTGCAACATTATCTCACGACTCCTAAACTCAATTCCTCGATTGATGAAGGCCAGTACACCATACGCCTTCTTAACCACAGCCTCAACCTGCACAGCTGCTTTGAGCGTCCTATGAACTCAGACCCCAAGATCCTTCTGATCTTCCACTCTGCCAAGAGTCCTACCATTAATATTATATTCCGCCATCCTATTTGACCTGCCAAAATGAACTACCTCACACTTATCTGGGTTGAACTCCATCTGCCACTTCTCCGCCCAGTCTTGCATCCTATCAATGTCTCACTGCAACTTCTGACATCACTCCACACTATCCACAACACCTCCAACCTTAGTGTCATCAGATATCAGTGGCAGTAATCAGGAAACACAGGGTGCGATTTTCCATTCTCTGCACAGAGAGCTGGCAGAGGCGAGAAAACTGGCGTGTAGTTCACAGGCTGGACAGCTGAGTTTTCTCTGCAGATAACGTAGCACTCTGTGCAGAAAAACTGTGGAGGCATAGCCTATGCTGGCATGGAGGCATGGCCTATGCTGGTGGGATGAGACCAGAGAAAGCTGGCAATCCCAAGAACAGGGCACCAATCTCCAATATAAAGCACAGTTAGTCTCACCATATGCATAAGGAGAAACTCCCCTACTCCTCCCTCCCAGATGGTCTTAAGGGACTCCCACTCCACACACACAAAGGGAACACACCCACCATAATGGAGCTTCCAGAAGGCCCCCTGGCACTGTCCCCCGGCACTGTCGCTATACAACCCAGGCATGTCCTTCTTCCCATGGGGGCTTTACCACAACTGGTTTTTAAACTCAATTAAATTGAGTTTAAAAATTGGCAAGTCATGTTGCAGCTTTATAGAACCATAGTTAGGCTGCACTTGGAATATAGCGTTCAATTCTGGTCGCCACACTACCAGAAGGATGTGTAGACTTTGGAGTGGGTACAAAAAAAATTTACCAGGATGTTGTCTGGTATGGAGGGCATTAACTATGAGGAGAGGTTGGAGAAACTTGGTTTGTTCTCACTGGAGCGACGGAGGTTGAGGGGAGACCTGATCGAAGTCTACAACATTATGAGAGGTATGGACAGAGTGGATAGTCAGAAGCTTTTTCCCAGGGTGGAAGAGTCAATTACTAGGGGGCATAGGTTTAAGGTGCGAGGGGCAAGGTTTAAAAGAGATGTGCAAGGCAGATTTTTTACACAGAGAGTGCTGGGTGCCTGGAACTCATTGCCAGGGGAGGTAGTGGAAGCGGATACTGTAGTGACTTTTAAGGGGCGTCTTGACAAATACATGAATGAGATGGAAATAGAGGGATATGGTCTCCGGAAGGGTAGGGGGTTTTAGTTAAGTCGGGCAGCATGGTCGGTGCAGGCTTGGAGGGCCGAAGGGCCTGTTCCTGTGCTGTAATTTTCTTTGTTCTTTGGATCAGCCATGATCTTATTAAATGGTGGTGCAGGCTGAAAGGGGTTAATGGCCTCCTCCTGCTCCGATGTCCCATGATTCAGGCCTAGAGTCAAGCTCGCTTTCTGATTCAATGCAGCCTGCAAGCTAACCGAGGAGGTAAAGTTCAAAAAATGCAACAAGAAAACCACTGAGCTGGTGAGAGATTTCAGGCTGTTATCTGGCAGGTTCACCCCATTGTGACTCAATGGGTAACATGCTTGCTGCAGCATTAGCAAGTGCTGGACTCCACGTACATTCTAAACATATAAAACCTAGATTGGTCACACTCCACCGTAGCATTGAGGGAATGCTGTATGGTCAGAGGGACTATGGGTGGCACGGTGGCACAGTGATTAGCACAATTGACTCACAGTGTCATGGACCAGGGTTTAATTCTGGCCTTGGGTGATTATCTGTGTGGAGTTTGCACGTTCTCCCTGTGTCTGCGTGGTTTTCTTCCGGGTGCTCCGGTTTCCTCTCACAGTCCAAAGATGTGTGCGTTAAGTTGATTGGCTATACTAAATTGCCCCTTAGTGTCAGGAGGATTAGCAGGGTAAATATGTGGGATTATGGGGATAGGGCCTGGGTGGGATTGTTGTCGGTGCAGGCTCTATGGGCTGAATAGCCACCTTCTGCAGTGTAGGGATTCTATTATTGTTTTTCTGACAAGACCTTAAACTAAGGTTTCGTATGCCACGTCAAGTGCCTTAAAAAAATCCCACGACAATATTTTTTTTCAAATGATGAGAGGACCCTACAGGACTCGCCCAATATTTATCCCTCAACAGCATCGCCAAGAACAGACTATTGCTGTTTCTGGATTTTGCTGTGCATAAATTTGGCCCCTGCATTTCCTACATTACAACAATTGACTCTTAAAACAATGATACTCGATTAGTTGCTTTTGGATGGTGTGAGATTGAGAGGTGCCAAATAAATGTAGGTCTTTCTTTTTAACATTTGGCACCTCTTTTTCTGAGGTACATTCCTGTTGTAGCTGGGCCACTGCAGTGATGGTTTCAATGGGTAAATGCATCTTCCAGTGATAAACTCAGCCCAACAGACCAGCAGTTGGCTGGGTTTTGACTCCCAGCCCATACTGAGTTGGCTGCTCTCCGCTGGACAGAAAGAAGTTACGGCTTGTCTCTACAGCCACACTGTATCAAGACCCAACACTCTTGCACCCACAGGGTGTGGTTGATGTGAATAGTACAGAAGCATTTAAGGGGAAATTAGGCAAGCATGTGAGGGTGAAGAGAGTTGAGGGTGGAGCATAAATACCAGCTGGTTGGACCGAATGGCCTGTTCCTGTGCTGTATATTCAATGTAACATAATGTACCCACTGAAAAATGCACAAGGGCCAGACAAATAGGCCACTGACAAGTCACTGCTTCAGTTCTTATCAATGAGCAAGCAATGCAACCAATCACAGAACACACCAAACCCAGAGGGAAAAAACAGCTCTGTGCTGAATGTTGGGATTGTCCCTTTAAGGGTGACACAGAAGAAGAAGGTTACCTGGTTTGAGGGACAAATTGGGACAGAGAGTGAGTAATCACCCCAGAGGGTGGAGTCCTCTCTTAGGGAAGATATCTAGAAGGCATACAGATGACATGTTGGGATTGGGACAACCGGTGGGCTACAAGTCTCTGTACAAGTTTGTCCTTGTTAATAAATATCCTGATGAAGTCTGTAAGTGTGCATCATTACAAGTTCGGACCAGAATTATTATTTCCCAGTTTTCTTTTACTGATCTTCCATTTTAAAATATATAAGACCAGTTCAGACCAGTATTCTTGTTTCCCCGTTTTACCGTTTCTTCCTTCTAAGAACCAAAAGGTCACCAGCCTCAGAAAGCCCAGTGTGGGTGAAGGGTAGTAATTAGTTTCCAGATTTTGTGGGGAGTCTGACGGGACATCACAGTTTCATTTTTGGAAGAACAGAACATTCTTGCAAAGCAGCAGGGGAAGCTGTGTGTGACACTCATTCATTATTGGCCAAGACTTCCCCCCTGAGCTATTTTTACTGAAGCTAATGTGACTGGTTGCCGAGCATCAAAGGAGAACAACATGCAAACCCTTTTCTGCTGAGCTGCAACCAGATTAAAAGAGATTAGTGTTTATTTTTAGAAAAGGAGTTGATTTGAAAGATAGCCATAGCAGGAAGTGCTAAAAGGTGCTTCAGTCATCCTTTTACAGAACTACACCGTGAAATGAATGAAACAAATTCGACAGGAACGGGTTCAGAGGAAATCCTTGTGAAGTCAGGTTTTCTCCCTTTGCAAAAGGGGAGACTTTGAGTTGATCCTAATGAACAATTCTGCAAGAAATGATAAAGTCAGATGCCCAGACAAACCATTCATTGCGATAAGTGAATAAACAATTACCAGCATTAACGTTAAAAAATGTCCAAAATTTATTTGCTGAAGGAAGCGATAACCAGAAAATTAATTAAGGTGTTTAAGGAATACCTGCTAATTGGAGAGTTAGGAGAGGATATCAAGGGGTCGGTCAATATGATGAAATCTCAGAAGATTTCCACCGATGGAGAGAAATGGATGGACTAAGGAAGGAATTGCTGAGACAATTCTGGGACAAAGAAGCCCATCTGATTTGCACCCCATCCACCACCTTCAACATTCACTCCTCCTCTACCACTGATGCACAGTGGCAGCTGTGTGTACCATACACAAGATGCATTGCAGCAACTCACCTTTGACAGCATCTTTCAAATCAGTGATCTCTACTACCTAGAAGGACAAGGGCAGCAGATGTATGGGAACCCCGCAACTACAAGTTTCCCTCCAAGCCATTCACCATCCTGACTTGGAAATATATTGCCATTCCTTTACTGTCACTGGGATCAAAGTCCCGGAACTCTCTCCTTAACAGCACTGTGGGTCTATCTACACTACATGGACTGCAGCAGTTCAAGAAGGTGGCTCATCACTACCCTTCCAAGAGTGATTAGGGATAGACAATAATGCTGGCCTAGCCAGCAGCACCCACATCCCATGAATGAATAACCAAATTTTTGGACCAAGGAAGCTCAAGGCTCTGCCACTAATGGCATGGAGAGAGTATGGATGCACTGTAGGAACTTTAGGATGCAGGAAGTTGTCAAGATAGAGCAGTTAAAGCCCTGAAGAGATTTGAAGACTTTTAATTCAATGTGTTGGGGGCAGGAAGTCAGAAGAAACACAGGTATGGGTGAACAAGATTCAAAGCAACACAGGATATCACTGGCTGATTTTGCACAAGTTGCAAATAATGTAATTAGGCATATGAAGGAGAGTCAGATTGACCTTTTTGATTCTAAGGTAACCAAAATGTGGATGAATGCTACAGGAGAGTACTGAAGCAGATAGGGTGAATGGGGGTCAAAAGATAGATGTGTTTCACGAGAAAGAAGGAATTGAGGGTATGGTGAGAAGGTGGATAGGTAGGTTTGACAAATATGGTGAGTGGGTTGATAGGTGGGTATGAGGGATATGTTGCATACATGGGGTTGAAGAATATGGTGAAAGGGTGGGCAAGTAGCATCGTGGTTGTGTTATAGGACTAGCAATCCAGGGGCCTGGAGTAATGGTCCAGAGACACAAGTTCAAATCCCACCACAGCAGCTGGGGGAAGTTTAAATTCAGTAAATAAATGAACCTGGAATTGAAAAGCTAGTCTCAGTAATGGTAACCATGAAGCTACTGAATTGTTGTTTTAAAACATGTTCTTTAGGAGAGGGAATCTGCTGTCTTTATCTAGTCTGGCCTATGTGACTCCAGACCCACAACAATGTGGTTGGCTCAACTGGAATGGTTAACCAAGCCGCTCGATTGCCAAGAAGGTGACTCACCACCACCTTCTCAAAAGCAATTCAGAATTGGCAAAAATGCTGGCCTTCATCAGTGATGGCCACCTCCTGTGAATGAATGAAAAAAAAAGTTATGGGTGAGGAATACAGTGGGAAGTTGCGATTAAAAGGTAGATGAGACAGATCTATTTTTAAAAAATGAGGAGAGCTGTTGGACCCATTGTGACGTTCTAACTTCCTGAAAAAAAATCTGTTTACAGGCAAGGTGGCATTTGGAACCAGCAGAGACAGTTGTGGGTTAAGGACGGGTTCAATTGCTATCCATGTGATGTTGCTGCAGATTACAAGTCCTGGCATGCCCAGCATACATCTCAGGGGCACACTAAATCTCTCCGGTGATAGGTTAGATTTTAGAACTCGGGTTGAACAAACACCTGCCTTGCAAGAAAAACATTTCCTGTTTTCCCTCATCTGCAGGTAGAATCTAACCTGTCTGTAAATTAAAAATAAACTGCCCCAATCTCAATTTAAAAAAATAAACTTGTTTTTATGTACGCGTGGTGACTGTTCTTTTAAGGGCAACGCAACACATTATGGGGATTATGGGAACAACACCGTGCTTTACTTACTCACTTAGAAACATTCCAAAATGATTCATTAATAATGAATTGCTTTGAATCACAGTTATACTGTTGTTAAGTAGCTGAAAACAAAAGCCATTTTATACCTTGATGAACTTGGGAGGAGATCTGTCCATGTTGGTGGCGCTGTTGGCTGGTCAGATAGGCTGAGAACTTGACATGCCCATGGGCAGAACAAATGTATCAGATCCCTCAGGCCAAGTGCTGACAGCAGGAACCAATTACTTCAACACTTTGCTTCATCAACATAACATGAAGCAACCTCATCAAGCGAAGGTTGGTGCCTATAATGGCACTGACTTTACGTTGTTTGACCCTGGAGGACTGACTCTATTGGTACACTGGCCATCTGACTAAATTTCCTACAGTAACTTACATTTCAAAATCATTGTGTTGGCTGTAAATCATTTTGAGGCATCACAAGGTCATGAAAGTCTTTATTTTTTGTGAAGGGGAGAGGATGGCGTCAAGTAACACAATGCATCCCCTCTCTGGGGCAGGGAGACATGAGAACTTTGCAGAAAATGAAGAAATAAATTACAATGGAAAAGGGATTGTAAAAGATAAATCCTTTGATCTCTCCGTAGAAACAGAGTGTCATAGAAGAATGAAGTCATAGAGTCATAGAAACCCTACAGCACAGAAAGAGGCCATTCGGCCCATCGAGTCTGCACCGACCACAATCCCACCCAGGCCTTACCCCCATATCCCGACATATTTACCCACTAATCCCTCTAACTTACGCAGCTCGGGACACTAAGGGCAATTTTAGCATGGCCAATCAACCTAACCCGCACATCTTTGGACTGTGGGAGGAAACCGGAGCACCCGGAGAAAACCCACGCAGACACGAGGAGAATGTGCAAACTCCACACAGACAGTGACCCAAGCCGGGAATCGAACCCAGGTCCCTGGAGCTGTGAAGCAGCAGTGCTAACCACTGTGCTACCGTGCCGCCCGGTGTACCATCATCAAACCTACACTGTAGTTATGAAACATGAGGTGCCATTGTTGCTATGGATCACCGTCTGGCATCTCGTCGTCCCAAATCCCAGCAGAAAAGAAGGCCCTAAGGGCATTTTAACTGTTATTTCTGTGTAGTTGAACTCAATGGGGAGTACTGTTTGCGTTGAATTGATTGGCTTGTGTTCTTGCCATAACCAGTAATGGAACACAAACAGAAGGTTTGGAATTGTGAAGCACGCAACTTATGATGTACATGCAACTCACTTGGGTCCTTGTGCCATGTGTTGATGAGATTTTCCCTCTCTGATCTGCTGCAGACACAAAATGTATCCCACAGGCAGGCAAAAACAGTCAGTGGGTATTGCCGATATGAGGGAAGATGGGGATTCTCCTTCCTGGGATGGGGATATCTCATTGCACATGCTTTCTTTAATTAGTAGAGGGCAAAAAGTTTATCATGCTAATTCGTGTTTCAATGTGTTTAAAAGACGCTGCTAATTAAATGGAAAGACACATCAGCTGTCTCCCAATGTTAAGGGTAACTCTTAAGTTACAGTCCAATTACAGGCAATATATGTGATTATCCTGCACTGAAATATTGGAGCAGAGCTTAACTCTTCCTTCCCCGTGGGCAATTAAAAATGAACAGGTTACTTATCCACTCAGATGTCAACCTTTTGCCGCCATTTTGGGATTCTGCAAATTGGCTTGAAGTACCTGCTAAAAGCAGGGAGGAATTTATATGACTTTGGGTCTCATTTTGTCACTAGGACCCTGCATGCTGTAGAACTTGAGGGCCAAGACACCAAAGCCTGGAGGCTGGGACAAAATTGCCCAGTAGCTGTTGCGAAGGACAAAACACCCCACAGATTAAGGGAAACCATTATCTTTATGGAGAAGGAGCAAGAATTCTGCTCCAAACTCACAGTCTCCCTGCCCTGGTCTCTCCATCAACCTCTTTTCCGCTCCTTTAACTTCCTGTTTGCTACTTAGCTGCAAGTTTACCAGAAATCAAATGATCTTTCCCTGCAGGAGGCAACTCAACACCTTAGCTCCACCCAGAATAGGTGGAAAATGGGCTGGCGAGCATTAAAATGAGACCCAGAACTTAAAATAGCCAAGACCTGAAAGGTATGAAACTGCAGCTACGAAATGGTAGAAGAACAGCTGTGATCTTATCAAACCGCAGAGCATTCACCAAGGGCCGAATGGCCTACTCAAATCTTATTTCCTATTTTCTTATGTCCTTGAGTCCCATTTCTCAATCCTCTCAAAACTTGTTTGGCATTCTCATCAACCCCATTGTGTATATTTAGTATATTACTAAGTGTGTACATTGTAATGGTACCTTACCTGACCCTGCACGCTTCCTCCAGCGGATGGCTGATTATCAAGCAGACTCTGAGATGTCTCCAATGCTGACATTGTCTGGATCAGCTCACTGAAACACAAACACAATAGGCAGTACAGTGCTGGCCAATTTTCCTTTAACCCTTGTGTTAACCGCTAAGCAAATTGAACAAATTGCCTGGAGTCTCAAGACATGACAGAGATGGCAGAAAAACATGACGGAGAGATGTGCAGCTATAACTCATAAATTGTCCAGGAATGTGAACGCTAAACAGTTTTTCATTCATAGCACTGTGCTCGGTGGTACTCCACAATACAGTTTCTGGCTCTGAAGCTTGACATGTGTTGGGTTACTGATCTTAGATATAAATGTAGTCAAGGCAATCCAGCTGATTCTCCCCCAGGAAGATAGTGGCCAGTCAAGGTTCCTGCCCATGATCAGTATCCAGTCACTCCTGCTGGAAAGTGCAGACGCTGGACAAAGACCAAGGTCGACACAGTAAGAGTTTTAACAACACCCACCATCAAAGACCAAGGTACCAGAGGATGGGCATCATCAGGGAAAACCAAAGTCCAGTAAGAGTCAGCTTCTTCAGGAGAGTAAATGGGTACAGATAAAAATCCATAGTGCAGGCAGATACTGTATATGTGCCCCCACTAATCAGTTAGCTGCTGGGAAACCCTTACACTTTTCACTGCCGAAAAGGACTGAATGATATTTTACAGAAAGCAGAGGCACGACTGGGCACAAGTTGAAGATAAGGAAAAGTTAAGACACTCTCACAGTTCAATCCATTCATCACATATATTTTCTACACTCTCCCTGGCTTTCTCTTTCTGTCACTGAACCCATAACATCCTGTGGCCAGGCTTTTGTCTCTGAAGTGATTGGGCCCGGATATGTCTTCCATTTATCACCAACAAACCTGATTTCCTGTTTCACACCACACACTTGTTTTCTTCTCAACAGCTTTCCGTAAACGCTAGGTTTGCCCAAGCCTCGACTCCCTTCTCCACATCTGGAGAGGCTCTCCTAACCTCTGCCTTATGCCAATACAAGAGGAAGCTTGTCTGCTGGTGCTTCTCATCTCACCTCTAACCTTCTAACCACGCTTCCTGAGATACTTTTCCTGTTTCTCTCTTTTAGTGGTCTTGTTCCAACCATTGATCTTCTGAATATTCATAATCCATTTCTCCTAAATTTGAAATATCCCATCCTACACAGTCTTCCTCCTCATTACGCAGTCAGTGTGATGAAATCAAGGCTGACTACATATCTCCTGATCCAATTCCCAATCTATCCCAAGATCTCGGAACTGTTAAACTCTGGACTTCTCAGTCTGTCCCCACCTTTCACAACCCATTGGCTTTCAAACCTCAGTCTTCATCACTGAGCCACTTATTCAGCTCATCTCACGCTCTCTCCTTGTCTGATCTATAAGGTTCACTGACGATTATCACAACTGCGAATGCTGGCCAATGCACAGAGGAATCGAACTTGGGCCCTTCAGAGTAGCTGAGAAAGACGGAGCAGTGCTCAGTAATTGGAAAGTACTCCTGCTGTCCATTGCAGGTTTAGGTCCAAAGAATATGAGCTATAACTTGGATATCTGCACATCAAAAGGTGGGAAAGAATGATTTAGTGGCAATCACACAATAATCACTGTCAGTTCAAAGGTCACAGCAGCTAGGTCGCAGGTTGGATGTCAAAAATGAAGCAAGCATGATCCAGAACTGCTGAAGGCTTGAATTGAAAGATAAGTGCAACTAAAGGGAATGCACAGTTCCAACTGTCTTAACATCTGAAACACTCAAGCCAGATGGGGAGCGATTTACCGGTGTTATCAGTCTCTACTTGATATTCAAATTAATGCTTTGGATTTAGGGATTGGGAGTGGGCATTCTGTGAGGAGCAAATTTGCACTATATCTAAACCATGTTGTTCTAGGACTATTTGATGAGACAGTGTGGAGAAGGTATTCAATTTGGGCGGCACGGTAGCACAGTGGTTAGCACTGCTGCTTCACAGCTCCAGGGTCCCGGGTTCGATTCCCGGCTCGGGTCACTGTCTGTGTGGAGTTTGCACATTCTCCTCGTGTCTGCGTGGGTTTCCTCCGGGTGCTCCGGTTTCCTCCCACAGTCCAAAGATGTGCAGGTTAGGTTGATTGGCCAGGTTAAAAAAAAATTGCCCCTTAGAGTCCTGGGATGTGTAGGTTAGAGGGATTAGCGGGTAAAAATATGTGGGGCCTGGGTGGGATTGTGGTCGGTGCGGACTCGATGGGCCGAATGGCCTCCTTCTGCACTGTAGGGTTTCTATGATTCTATGATTCTATGAATTGTATTGAACCTGCCCTAAGAGTGCTTGATGTAACAGTGTAGAGGAAGATTGCACTGTATCTAAACCATGTTGTGCCACACCAGAAGTATGTTATTGGACACTGTAGAGGCAGTTTTACTTTGTATCTAATCCATGTTGTATCTGATCTGGGAGTGCTTGATGGAAAATGTAGCAGGAGCTTTACTTTGTATTTAACCTTTCTGTATCTGACCTGCAAGTGTTTGATGGGACAGTGCAGAAGGAATTTTACATTGCATCTAACTGATGTTGTATATGTACCAAACCAAGAAGTGTTTGATGGGACAAGTGGTGAGGGATACTTATATAACATATTTTGTACCCTCCCTGGGAGTATTTGATAGTAAGAAGTTTAACAACACCAGGTTAAAGTCCAACAGGTTTATTTGGTAGCAAAAGCCACACAAGCTTTCGGAGCTGCAAGCCCCTTCTTCAGGTGAGTGGGAATTCTGTTCACAAACAGAGCATATAAAGACACAACCTCAATTTACATGAATAATGGTTGGAATGCGAATACTTACAACTAATCAAGTCTTTAAGAAACAAAACAATGTGAGTGGAGAGAGCATCAAGACAGGCTAAAAAGATGTGTATTGTCTCCAGACAAGACAGCCAGTGAAACTCTGTGGGGGTTACAAATAGTGTGCCATGAACCCAATATCCCGGTTGAGGCCGTCCTCGTGTGTGCGGAACTTGGCTATCAGTTTCTGCTCAGCGACTCTGCGCTGTCGTGTGTCGCGAAGGCCGCCTTGGAGAACGCTTACCCGAATATCAGAGGCTGAATGCCCGTGACCGCTGAAGTGCTCCCCAACAGGAAGAGAACAGTCTTGCAAGACTGTTGGGGAGCACTTCAGCGGTCACGGGCATTCGGCCTCTGATATTCAGGTAAGCGTTCTCCAAGGCGGCCTTCGCGACACACGACGGCGCAGAGTCGCTGAGCAGAAACTGATAGCCAAGTTCCGCACACACGAGGACGGCCTCAACCGGGATATTGGGTTCATGGCACACTATTTGTAACCCCCACAGAGTTTCACTGGCTGTCTTGTCTGGAGACAATACACATCTTTTTAGCCTGTCTTGATGCTCTCTCCACTCACATTGTTTTGTTTCTTAAAGACTTGATTAGTTGTAAGTATTCGCATTCCAACCATTATTCATGTAAATTGAGGTTGTGTCTTTATATGCTCTGTTTGTGAACAGAATTCCCACTCACCTGAAGAAGGGGCTTGCAGCTCCGAAAGCTTGTGTGGCTTTTGCTACCAAATAAACCTGTTGGACTTTAACCTGGTGTTGTTAAACTTCTTACTGTGTTGACCCCAGTCCAACGCTGGCATCTCCACATCAGTATTTGATAGGACAGTGTAAAGAGAACTTTATTCTAACCAATGCTGTGCTCGTTCTGGGAGTGTTTAATCATAGAATCCCTACAGTGCAGAAAGAGGCCATTAAGCCCATCGAGTCTGCACCGACTCTCCAAAACAGCATTTTATCCAGGCCATCCCCCTCCGCCCTATCCTTGAAACTCCATAACCTGGTGAATCCACCTAACCTACACATGTCTGGACAGTGGGGGGAACCAGAGCACTCAAAGAAAACCCATGCAGACATGGAGAGAACATGTGAACTCCATACAGTCACCCAAGGCCAGAACCAAACCCAGGTCCCTGGCGCTGTGAGACAGCAATGCCAACCACTATGCCACCATGCACTTAATGGGCCAATGTAACAGGCTTTACTCTGTATCTCATCTATGCTGTACCTGACCTGGGACTGTTGATGAGGCAGTGTGAGGGAGCTTTACTTTGTATCAAATTTAAGATGCATCTGATCCTATGGTATATTTTTAATATGAAGTGCAAGTGCTCTAGTTGCTTGATGAATAAGTCTCGATGACAATGCAGATGGTGAATATTATATAACAAACTCAGAAAGATGATTGCAGATCTTTGAGATTTTTTGAAGAATTTATAAAGTCCAGTGCCAGATCTTGTTTGGAGTGACAATGCATGCACGCATGTGCCTACCTGCTAAGGCCTTTGGTGAGTAAACTGAGCAAGAGACGCAGCTGCCACATGTCCACGGATGAGGAGTTTATGTGTTCGGCATCCTTCAACACGTCCTGCTCGATGTAGTCGCAAAGGGCCTTGTGAAATCCTCTCGGAGCCCTACAGGACAAAGAGTCAGTGGGTTCACTGTCCTCACACTGCTACAATAGGGATGAAAATAGCCACTGAAAGAGGGCCATTCCCCAACCCTTTCCCAATGGAAGGAGAATGTTGCTTCTATCCAAGCATTTGTCACAAGCCGACGGTGGAGGGTGGGGGAGTAACTTTACTCACCTCCTCACTGAACGTTTGAACAGAGACCGTGGGGGAGGGGAAAACAGTGCTGTGAAAGAAAAAAATCCAGCAAGAGAAAGTGTTGAATTGAGCTGTTACCCCAAATGACAGAGTGTGAGAGATCAAGGACCTTAGTCTCGATCCCGTGACATTTGATACCTCACCCAGTGAGAGTCTCTGCTGAGAATGATGTCTGATACTCTAACACATGAAGATCTCCCAAATAAGGGCCAGTGTGTTTGCATTCACTGTTTGCTTTATAGTGAGGGGTGTCTATGAGTAGAACAGATGATATTAGTATTTAAGGTGTATGGCTGAAGTATTTAATCAAGGGCATGCCCACAACATATGACTGGTCTACACCTCTGCATGGCTCAGTGGTTCACTGGAACAGCTTCACCACAGCACTGTTACAATGCGGATGTAATTGAATACGAATGGAAGAATGCTAGCCTGATGAGCCTCATACTTAACCAAACAGAAAAAGATTATTCTGTTGGAATCCAGCAAATTCACAGCTGGCAAGAGATAAGCCAAGTGGGATTGGTCAAATTTTTGACAAGGAATAAAGTGTGGTGGGGGTGGGGTGAGGTCAAGTGTGTGGAGTGACATGGGGTGGATCTTCAATTCAGGATCGGGATTTAAATATAGTGAAGTTCAGTCTCTTCCAAGACCTTCCTCCTGCCCCAACCCCAACACCAGGTTTGTTGGACCCCCATTTTGAACATAGGCTTAGTTACTGTGCCAAAACAGCAGTGTCCACTTCTTCAAGACGTCTTGCGAGGATCTCGCTGACCAGGGACTTGCTGGCATCACTCCGAATCCTTGCTGTGGAGTCAACGACATTGGCAGCACCTGTAAAATTTTGAGAAAGTTGATGTCAGCATCAGTGTTCTAACAACCAAGAGTAAAATAAATCTTGTCTTAAGAGGACTAAAAATGAAACAACGGCCGCGATTCTCCCAAAAGTGCTGAATTGGTGGGAGAACTGTTCTAAATCCCGACTGTTCTGGTTCTGTCAGTTTAGTTTCTCACCTGAATCTCCGCACTCTGTGTACTGAAGAGGTCCCATTCATGAATCTCATTAAAAACCCAGGGGGCAGGGCCTATTCGCGCCGGAATTTGACAGTTCTGGAACTCTGCGCATGTGCAGTGGCCCCAATCTGTCAGACTCCCCATTTGCTGGCCAGCCCAATCGCTGGCCAGCCTGGGACCACTGCAGTGCTGCCCCTCTAACCCCCCCCCACGGCCCGATCGCAACCTCCACAGCAATTCCCGGGCCAGCCCTGACCACCCCCACGTCCCGGAGAGCCCTGATGCACAACCCACTCCCCCCAGCAGTGGTGATCCTCCCACCTCCCGGCAGACTCCCTCCCCCCTCCCCTAGCAGACCACCCCTCCCTCCCCAGCCCACCCCAATCGCTGCCCTCCCTCCATCCCAGACTGAGCCTGTCCACAGAATGGCAGTGGGACCCCCCCCACCGATTGCCCCGAGGCCTTGCCCACAATAGGCCCCACCCCCTTGGCACTGCCCAGTGCCCCCTGGGCATGGGCACTTTGCCCCTTGGGCAGTGCCAGGGTGTATAGGCTGGCACTGCCAGGATGCCCATGCCCAGGGGGCACCACCCCCCCAGCCATCCGACCCCCAGGGGGGCCCCGATTGCCGCCCTTTCATTCTGGCGGAGTCTCCGCTCGTTCCCCGAACGTGGGGAACTAGTCTGAACCCAGCCGGAATGCTCCTAGCGGGGTGGGAGATCAATCAGGTCCCGATAATGAGCCAATAAACATATTTCAAACACATGCAAAAAAGATTTAAATTATTTACCTGCCTTCCTGCCGGTTTCCAGCGTGGTCTGACCAGCGACTGTTTGTCTGCTCTGGGAGATGTGCATGTGTTCCCGGCGCATGCACAAATCCCAGCACAAGTCTGGTGATGCGCATCTCCCACCTCGACCCAACAATGGTCGCAATGGGAGAATCATGGGCCAACATCTCTGATCCAAGAACCAAATAAAGTTGCTTCTTGTGCATCAGTCAGAGCCCAATGCGAACTGGTTATGGGTAGCATGGATAGGGGTGGGGATGGCACTGGCTTCAGGATCAGCCCATTCCTCCCCCCCCACCCTGGCTCACTCAATAATACAAATACACAATCCGATCCCAGAGCACTGTACCTCAGGCTTGCTCCATCACTGCCTCTTGTTACAGTCCACACTAACAAATCAACTCACCCAGCCTACTTCAGTTGGTCAGGTGAAGTCCTCACAATCATAGCCTAGTGCATGTCAACATCCCTCATATATTCCCAGTCAGCGGAGTAGTGCAAGGCTGTTTGGGCATGAGAGTTACCAGAGCGAATCCCAATTTCCCCTGCAGCCATCACAGACACATCATGTTGTCCAGTGTTGGATAGTGCTCTGAAGCAGGAGCCCGACTGACCTGTCATCCCCTTAGTCCAAAGGAATCTTCCCAACTATAAAACTCTATTTACTCAATTTGCCCTCCGGCTGAGAACAGTGAACTCAGCTCAGACTGGAAGCTGGACAACCTCCCTATCCGCATAGCTCATAACCAGAAGGTGATAAGGTGGGTGAGGACATTGGTGGTGGGTGTCGTCTTACTCACAATTCAATTGGGACAGATTAACCCCAGACTGCAAATCAGAATATTTCCCTTCTTTTACCTATTGCCACCTCCTCTCCCTCCACCTCTTCCACTCTTTCCACAGGATACCGCAGGTTAGTCACCAGCCCGGTGTTCTCCTGTTTGTAATATTCAATCAAGTCCGGCATCTTTACAAAATTCTTCGGCTTGATCCCTGCTGAAGCCTAGGAACAAACAGACAAGATTTACCATAAACATCTTTCGCCCTCTCGTCCCTCACTTTGGTTTCCCCCTTGTCCCTCTCACAAGCTTCAGTGTCACCCAGTCAGTTCACTGTTCACTCATTCATAGAATCATAGAATCATAGAAACCCTACAGTACAGAAAGAGGCCATTTGGCCCATCGAGTCTGCGCCGACCACAATCCCAACCAGGCCCCACCCCCATATCCCTACATATTTACCCACTAATCCCTCTAACCTACGCATCTCAGGACACTAAGGGCAATTTTTAGCATGGCCAATCAACCTAACCCGCCCATCTTTAGACTGTGGGAGGAAACCCTTGCAGACATGAGGAGAATGTGCTAACTCCACACAGACAGTGACCCAAGCCAGGAATCGAACCCAGGTCCCTGGAGTTGTGAAGCAGCAGTGCTAGCCACTGTGCTACCGTGCCGCCCTTAATACAATTTCTCTCAGTCATTTTGCAATCTACAAGGCCTGAATCTGGAAGGTGCCTGTCCTTTATCCGAATGCCATACACACACAATCAATCACAACCAGCAAACATACATATACACACAGAACACTTTCACTGCTTACTCTGCTTTATAGTCCCAGTATACTTGGATATGTGGGGAGATGAAATTCTTTGGGCGCTGATGCAAAGTAGGTGGTATCACATGGACTGCCTTTACACCTCTGCTCATATTTAATCCTAATGAGGTGAATACAGCTGAATGTGTTGGGAGCATGACAGGCAACCCATGCAATATCGCTTGTTTAACGCTACCTCTCAAGGTCTTTCATACCCTAGTGAGTTTTACTTATGGTCATCCCTCCATTATTGTTTCTCTAAAGATCCCAAAGGTCTAATCCTTCTCTGTCTCAGTTCAGATTAATTTCATACTGTGGCCAGATATTGATTGATCCACAGTCATCGTGTCAACATAACTTTTGATTTTGATTTAATTTGATTTATTATTGTCACATGTATTAGCATACGGTGAAAAGTATTGTTTCTTGCGCGCTATACAGACAATGCATACTGTTCATTGAGAAGGAAAGGAGAGAGTGCAGAATGTAGTGTTACAGTCACAGCTAAGGTGTAGAGAAAGATCAACTTAATGCGAGGTCGGTCCATTCAAAAGTCTGATGGCAGTAGGGAAGAAACTGTTCTTGTTGAGTTGAATATAGCCAGCAGTTTTTCAATGGGGTTTTACTTTCTGATCCAGTGTTCTTGTTAATGAAACAATGATGTAAAGAAATGAACCTGGTGGATATACTACACTCTCCAATCCCATCCCTTCAATCAGATCATTGTTCTATGTCCACAAGCAACCAATTTATTGAATATTCAACAAGGAGCACAAAATGTGGCTTCAACATAAGCATTCAGGAAAAACACCAACTGACTGAACCTTTTACAAGAAATTACACCACTTGACAGTGTCTTTAAATCTGTGTTATCTATATCAGTTAGTTAGATGATACATAAGTGATGGCTTGTCAATATTAATCAGAGCTTTACAACAGCACATTCGTGAAGCACCAGCTGAAATTCTCTTTGGTCTTTCAGAACCCTCGAATTCCAGAACTAATTCGATGACCTTTGTCTGGTCAGGGAGAATGAGGAGGTGATAGAAAGGAGTTACAGGCAGGTGGTCACACCGGGGCCACAGGAGGCAGACAAGTGGGTCACGGTTAGGAAGGGGAAGGGGAAAGGTCAGGTACTAGAGAGTACCCCAGTGGCTGTGCCCCTTAACAATAAGTACTCCTGTTTGAGTGCTGTTGGGGGGGACAGCCTACCTGGGGGAAGCAACAGTGGCCGTGCCTCCGGCACAGAGTCCGGCCGTGGAGCTCAGAAGGGTAGGGAAAGGAGGAGGAAGGCAGTAGTGATGGAGGACTCTATAGTGAGGGGGTCGGACAGGCGATTCTGTGGACACGGTCAAGAAACTCGGATGGTAGTTTGCCTCCCTAGTGCCAGGATCCGGGATGTTTCTGATCACATCCAAGATATCCTGAAGTGGGAGGGAGAAGAGCCAGAGGTCGTGGTACATATTGGTACCAATGACAAAGGTAGGAAAAGGGAAGAGGTCCTGAAAGGAGAATATAGGGAGTTGGGAAGGGAGTAGAGAAGAAGTACCGCAAAAGTAGTAATCTCGGGATTGCTGCCTGTGCCACGCGACAGTGAGAGTAGGAATGGAATGAGGTGGAGGATAAATGCATGGCTGAGGGACTGGAGCAGGGGGCAGGGATTCAGGTTTCTGGATCATTGGGACTTCTTTTGGGACAGGTGTGACCTGTACAATAAGGATGGGTTGCACTTGAATCCCAGGGGGACCAATATCCTGGCGGGGAGGTTTGCTAAGGCTACAGGGGAGAGTTTAAACTAGAATGGTTGGGGGGTGGGAATCAAATTGAAGTGACTGGGAGAGAGGAGGTTAGCTCACAAATAGAGAAAGCTTGTCGACAGTGTGAGAGTGAGGATAGGCAGGTGATAGAGAAAGGGAGCGCTCAGACCGAAGGTTTGAGATGTGTCTATTTTAACGCAAGGAGTGTTGTGAACAAAGTGGATGAGCTTAGAGCGTGGATCACTACTTGGAAATATGATGTGGTGGCCATTACAGAGACTTGGATGACTCAGGGACAGGACTGGTTACTTCAAGTGTCGGGTTTCAGATGTTTCAGAAGGGACAGGGAGGGAGGCAAAAGAGGTGGGGGAGTGGCACTGTTGATCAGAGATAGTGTCACGGCTGCAGAAAAGATGGACACCATGGAGGGATTGTCTACGGAGTCTCTGTGGGTGGAGGTTAGGAACAGGAAGGGGTCAATAACTTTACTGGGTGTTTTCTATAGGCCGCCCAATAGTAACAGGGATGTTGAGGAGCAGATAGGGAAACAGATCCTGGAAAGGTGTAATAATAACAGAGTTATCGTGATGGGAGATTTTAATTTCCCAAATATTGATTGGAATCTCCCTAGAGTAAGGGGTGTAGATGGGGAGGAGTTTGTTAGGTGTGTTCAGGAGGTTTCTTGACACAGTATGTAGATAAGCCTACAAGAGGAGAGGCTATACTTGATTTGGTATTGGGAAATGAACTTGGTCAGGTGTCAGATCTCTCAGTGGGAGAGCATTTTGGAGACAGTGATCATAATTCAATCTCCTTTACAATAGCATTGGAGAGAGAGAGGATCAGACAAGTTAGAAAAGTGTTTAATTGGAGTAAGGGGAATTATGAGGCTATCAGGCAGGAAATTGGAGGCTTAAATTGGAAAGAGGTTTTCTCAGGGAAATGTACGGAAGAAATGTGGCAAATTTTCAGGGAATATTTGTCTGGAGTTCTGCATAGCAACGTTCCAATGAGACAGGGAAGTTATGGTAGGTTACAGGAACCGTGGTGTACAAAGGCTGTAATGAATCTAGTCAAGAAGAAAAGAAAAGCTTACAAAAGGTTCAGGGAGCTAGGTAATGTTGGAGATCTTGAAGAGTATACAGATAATAGGAAGGATCTTAAGAAGGAAATTAGGAGAGCCAGAAGGGGTCATGAGAAGGCCTTGGCAGGCAAGATTAAGGAAAACCCCAAGGCATTCTACAAGTATGTGAAGAGCAAGAGGATAAGACGTGAAAGAATAGGACCTATCAAGTGTGACGGTGGGAAAGTTTGTATGGAACGGGAAGAAATAGCAGAGGTACTTAATGAATACTTTACTTCAGTATTCACTATGGAAAAGGATCTTGGTGGTTGTAGTGCTGACTTGCAGCAGACTGAAAAGCTTGAGCATGTAGATATTAAGAAAGAGGATGTGTTGGAGCTTTTGAAAAGCATCAAGTTAGATAAGTCACCTGGACCGGATGAGATGTACCCCAGGCTACTGTGGGAGGCGAGGGAAGAGATTGCTGAGCCTCTGGCGATGATCTTTGCATCATCAATGGAGACGGGAGAGGTTCCGGAGGATTGGAGGATTGCGGATGTTGTTCCTTTATTCAAGAAAGGGAGTAGAGATAACCCTGGAAATTATAGACCAGTGAGTCTAGCCTCAGTGGTTGGTAAGTTGATGGAGAAGATCCTGAGAGGCAAGACTTATGAACATTTGGAGAGGTATAATATGATTAAGAATAGTCAGCATGGCTTTGTCAAAGGCAGATCATGCCTTACGAGCCTGATTGAATTTTTTGAGGATGTGACTAAACACATTGATGAAGGAAGAGCAGTAGATGTGGTATATATGGACTTCTGCAAGGCATTTGATAAGGTGCCCCATGCAAGGCTTATTGAGAAAGTGAGGGGGCATGGGATCCAAGGGGACATTGCTTTGTGGATCCAGAACTGGCTTGCCCACAGAAGGCAAAGAGTGGTTATAGATGGGTCATATTCTGAATGGAGGTCGGTCACCAGTGGAGTGCCCCAGGGATCTGTTCTGGGACCCTTACTCTTTGTGACTTTTATGAATGACCTGGATGAGGAAGTGGAGGGATGGGTTGGTAAGTTTGCTGATGACACAAAGGTTGGAGGTGTTGTGGATAGTGTGGAGGGATGTCAGAAGTTGCAGTGAGACATTGATCGGATGCAAGACTGGGCGGAGAAGTGGCAGATGGAGTTCAACCCAGATAAGTGTGAGGTGGTTCATTTTGGCAGGTCAAATAGGATGGCGGAATATAATATTAATGGTAGGACTCTTGGCAGAGTGGAAGATCAGAAGGATCTTGGGGTCCGAGTTCATAGGACGCTCAAAGCAGCTGTGCAGGTTGAGGCTGTGGTTAAGAAGGCGTATGGTGTACTGGCCTTCATCGATCGAGGAATTGAGTTTAGAAGTCGTGAGATAATGTTGCAGCTATATAAGACCCTGGTCAGACCACACTTGGAGTACTGTGCTCAGTTCTGGTTGCCTCATTACAGGAAGGATGTGGAAGCCATAGAAAGGGTGCAGAGGAGATTTACAAGGATGTTGCCTGGGTTGGGGAGCATGCCTTATGAGGATAGGTTGAGTGAGCTCGGCCTTTTCTCCTTGGAGAGACGAAGGATGAGGGGTGATCTGATAGAGGTGTATAAGATGTTGAGAGGTATTGATCGAGTGGACAGTCAGAGGCTTTTTCCCAGGGCTGAAATGGTTGCCACAAGAGGACACGGGTTTAAGGTGCTGGGGAGTAGAAACAAAGGAGATGTCAGGGGTAAGTTTTTCACTCAGAGGGTGGTGGGTGCATGGAATGGGCTGCCAGCAACAGTGGTGGAGGCGGATTCGATAGGGTCTTTTAAGAGACTTTTAGATAAGTAGATGGAACTTAGTAAGATAGAAGGTTATAGGTAAGCCTAGTAATCGCTAAGGTAGGGACATGTTCGGCACTACTTTGTGGGCTGAAGGGCCTGTATTGTGCTGTAGTTTTTGTATGTTTCTATGTTTCTAATTCTTTGAATGAGCAGTGCCATTAAATTTTCTCATGACCAGCGGCTCTAAAATACTCCCATAATTTACCAGTCTTGCAACACATCCTTAACTCAGTTATATATGGTTTCTCCATTTTCTCTGTACAAACAGACTATCATAAACAGATCACAATGCATTTAAGGTTTATTATTTGTTGTTCGATTAGAGTTTGATGTGCTACCAGAACAATACATCTTTGGGAGTTTATTGGCTTTACTCAGGGTATTTTTAACTTCGGTATCTCGGCTGACTTTTGGAGAAGAGCCTGAGCTCTCCATGTCCCTGAGACGGTGTTTTCACTTGCGCTGGACAAATCTGTAGGGTGCACAGGGAACTAAAGTAAAGTCTTTTTTAGTTTATTTCGAGACCATTTTTATCCTGTGCTCCCACTTAATCTCATCGGAGAGCACTCGAATAACATTACACTCGGTATGCCCAGCCTCCACCAGCCAAAGAAACTTATTAAACAGATACAGCAATCACCCAACATCTATGTTTACAACAATTATTAAGCTCTGCTAAATGCTTGTGTAGCAGAAAATAACAAATTGCTCACAACAGTTGTGCTAAAAATTATCAAAGTAATAATTTTGCTTGCTGGTTCTTTTCCTTCAACATCTATGGAAGTTAGCTTTTTTAAAGTCCATTCTCAGGATGTGGACAAGACCAGCTTTTATTGTCCATCTCTAGTTGCCCTGATGAGGGCCACTTCAGGGGGCAGGAACATGTCACCCACGTCAGTGTGGTACTGAAGTCACATGTAGGCTAGACCAGTTAACGACACGAGTGAACCAACTGAGTTTAACAACAGTCCAACGGCTTCATGGTTACCTTATGTTTCCAGGTAGCTAATAGTGCACGGTTTCCAGGAGAAAGTTGACACACTTGTTTAGTTGTTCTGATGACTGGGCTTCTTCCAAAGACAGAAGACAGAGAGTAATGGTGGAAAGGTGTTTTTCAGAATGGAGATCTGCAGCTAGTGGTGTTCTGCAGGGATCAGTGCTGGGACTTCTGTTGTTTGTAGTGTATATAAATGATCTGGAGGAAAATGTGGGTGGTCTGATTAGTAAGTTTGCGGGTGACATGAAGATTGGTGGAGTTTCTGATAGTGCCGGGGATTGTCAGAGGATACAACAGGATATAGATATATTGGAGACTTGGGCACTTGCGCAGATGGTGTTTAATCTGGACAAATGCGAGGTGATGCATTCTGGAGGATCAAATTTAGGTGTAAATTACACTGCAAATGGCATAACCCTTAGGAACATTAGGATCTGGGCATGCAGGTACACAGTTCCCTAAAAGCGACAACACAAGTGGCCAAGGTGATTAAGAAGGCATATGGCATGCTTGCCTTCATTGGCCGGGGCATTGAGTACAAGAGTTGGGAAATCATGTTGCAACTATATAAAACCTTGGTTAGGCTGCATTTGGAGTATTGCGAGCAGTTCTGGTCACCACACTACCAGAAAAGCTTTGGACAGAGTGTAAAGAAAGTTCACCAGGATGTTGCCTGGTCTCAAGGGTGTTAGCTATGAGAAGAGGTTGAATAAACTTAGGAAAGATGGAGGCTGAGGGGAGACCTGATAGAGGTTTACAAAATTATAAGCGGCATAGACAGGGTGGATAGTCAGAGGCTTTTTCCAAGGGTGGAAATGTCAATTACAGGGGGGCACAGGTTCAAGTGAAAGGGGGAAAGTTTAAGGGAGATGTGCGGGGAAGTTTTTCACGCAGAGAGTGGTGGGTGCTTGGAACACCTTGTCAGAGGAGGTGGTGGAAGCAGGCACATAAGCAATATTTAAGAGGTACCTGGATGGGCACATGAATAGGGAGGCAATAGAGGGATACGGACCGAGTAAAGCAGAAGGTTTTTTTTAGTTTAGTTAGAGCATCATGATCGGCACAGGCTTGGAGGCCGAAGGACCTGTTCCTGTGCTGTACTTTTCTTTGTTCTTTGTTCACTCTAACAGCAAGAACAAAACTGGATATCTAAGGGACATCTATCGTTGCTTATGCTGCATCACTGTAGAACACACAAATTTCAGAGAGATTTGGCCCATGTATTCAGAGCTGTTACAGTGAGCTTGCCTCTGCCTCCTTGTACTCGCTTTCCCTGATGTTGCTTCCCAAAGGATTTATGTGTTGCGCAAACTCCCTCTTGCTAGCACCAGTCTTGTTTTGAGTCACTGGTAGTCCTACCTCTGAATCGGAAAATCATTGGGTGAAGCCCCACTCTTGATATTTAGGCATGCATTTGACCTCTCTTGACCCTTTCACTGCCTCTAAATGATCAAATTGCTTGGCTGAAATCCAGGACTGGATGAATAGAAATTTCCTCCAATTAACCATTGTAAAAATTGAAGCCGTTGTCACAAACTCCTAGCCACCAACTCCAGTCTGCTCCTGAGTAACTGACTGAGGCTGAACCAGACTAGTTCACAATATCAGCTTTTCACCTTTATATCTGTGCCTTCACTATGATTGCCTATTTCCATCTCTCGTAGCATTGTCTGACTGTGCTGTTCGTCCCAATAATTGTGAGTTGAGGAAGAATGATTCAGAAGCTAGCCTGTACCTTTAAACAGGTTTATTTGCAAGATAGCAAAGTGAAGTCACAGACTTTCCCAGTTCTTCCCAGACACCAGGAGTGAACTGATTTATATACCCTTTCAATGATTCCTTCACCCTTCCCCAGCTGGGGACAGCTGTGCTTAATTACCAACCTGAAGCATGTATTCTATTACAGCACAATTTCTACATTAACATGTGCCTCTGCATCAGTTTTTCTGCTGTTGAAAACCTTCATCTAGGCTTCTGTTGTCTCCAGAATTGACTATTCCAACACACACTGGGCCAACTTCCCGTATTCTACGCTCTGGAAACTTGACCTCATCCAAAATTCTGCTGCCCATGTCCTAATGTGTACCAAGTTCTATCCACCTATCACCCCTGTGCTCACTGACCTACCCTGGCTCACAATTCAGCGACACCTCAGTTTGAAACATTCTCCATCCCTGTTTTCAAATTCTGCTATGGCTTTGCTGCTCCCTATCTCTGTAATCTCCTCCAGCCTTACAACCCTGTGTGATATCTGCGCTCCTCCAATTCCGGCCTCTTGAGCATCCCGGAGCTTAATCATGCTACCATTTTTGGCCATGCCTTCAGCAGTCAAGGCCATAAGCTCTGAAATTCCCACCCTAAACCACTCTGCCCATCTCCCTCACTTTCATCCTGGAAGACATTCCTTAATACCTACCTCTTTGACCAATCTTTTGGTTATCTGCTCTATTATCTCCTTATGTGGCTAGAAGGTGTCATATTTTGTTTTATAATGCCTCTGCAAAGTGCCTTGAGATGTTTTATTACATTAAAGATGTTATTTAATACAAGTTGTTGTTGTTATTCTATCACGTAAATTGATTCTTCTGTGCTGTATTGAGGGGGTGAGGGCTGCAGTCAAAGGTACTATCTTTCAGATGAGATGTTAAGTCCTCTCAAGTTGCACAACACTATTTAATGAAGAGCAGGGAAGTTCTTCTGTGGTTCAGACCAGTAATTAACCTTCATGAAAACAATTACCTGCTCATTGTAACATTCCTGGTTGCAGGTGTTTTGTTGTGTGAAAATTAATTGCCAAATTTCCCTACTCAACAGCAGTAACTTCATTGCCAGTATTTCATTGACTTTAAAGCACTTTGGAATGTTGCATAGTTGTTAAAGGCACTACATAAATGCAATGTACTTCTTCTTGCCTGGACACTGTGGTTTCTGTTTCAATAACAGATTATTTTTTTTCAAACTCCCTACTTACAGATGCTTTCCTGCCCTGACCATTTTCTTAACAGCTCTAGACATACACAGTGGCGATTCAAAGAGATGACACTCTCTACCAAAAACATCCACTGAAAGCAAAGGGAGATGCTGGACGTAGTTAAAGTTGATTCATTCAAATTAGATTTCTTACAGAGTACAGTTTTCGGATACTGTATTTGAGTGCTTTGAGACATGATGTGTGGTAAATGCACCACCTTTAGAAAGAAAAGCCGATTTGTGATCTATGGGTCCCTAAGCTATCCACCATCCATGTTCCTCACATCATGCTTGGATCTCTCTCGTGGACTAATTGATTGAGATTGATAGCTACTTTTAGTAAACAATCCTCTTATACTCTGCTGTATTGTAGGAGGAGAGATTGAGGAGAGCAGGCCTGTATGCTCTAGAATTTAGAAGAGAGATGATCTCACTGAAACTTTAAAATTCTTTCGTGGCTAGAAGGGGTGGATGCAGGAGTGATGCTTTCCCTGGCTGTGGGGGGTCTAGCATCAGGGGACAAAATCTCAGAATAAGGGGCAAGCCTTTTAGGTCTGAGATGAGGAGGAATTTCTTTACACAGAGGGTAGTGAATCTTTGGAATTCTCTACCCCACGTGGGTGTGGAGGCTCAGTTATTGAATATGTTCAATGCAGAGGTGATTGGTTTCTAGATATTAATAACATCAGGGGATATGGGGACAGTGTGGGAAAATGGTGTTGTGGTATCTTTATGTTCTTAGAATCCAACACAGAAATATCCCTCACTGCCTTCAATACTAAAATGCAACATTTTTCAGGTGAATTATTTTCCACTGAATGTGTTGCCAAGGTCTGAGTTTCTGCTAAGGTAAACCTCATTCTTGGTGCTAGGCGATGATATCTTCAGTCAACTGAAGCTAACCTCACACAACAAACAACATCAGCCCCACATGTGGGAGTACCTTCATGTGCATAAACACGACAAGAGGAAAATATTCTCATTTAGATACAACTTTTCAAGATGCAACACTTCAAGCATTGAAACCAGTAATTTAGAAAGTCACATAACATGTTCTCTGGCTACTGGTTGTAAGGGCTCTCCCAAAGACTTTGGAAAGTCTGCACCAAGGTTCTCGTCCACAGGGGCCCATGTACAACTGCCTCCAATAGGGCAATGCATTAGCAATCCCACTCAAGCACAATAAAGTGGCCGATGTGGGGAATTGATTTTGCATCGCAATGGTACCGTGCGCCGTATTCGTCAGTAGCATCCCTGAGGTATTTCGCTGTGACAATGTCGAGGGAGCTTTACTCTATATTTGACCCATGTTGTACCTGTCCTGGGAGTGATGTATGCTGATATAGGGTGTAGTGGAACTTGTGTGCATGGAATGTGTTCCATTTCCCAGCACCAACATCCACCGCCTTGATACACAGAGTGAAAATAAAATGTTTTTCCTCTCTTTGCTTTTTGTAACAGAATGTTAAAAGGTTATTGGACAATTGTGCAATTTGATGACCAGTTCTCATACAGCACAACAGTACATTTATCAACTCATAGAGGTGAGTCCAGTAACAGACTCACAGACCAAGGCCTACTGACACACACTGACCAGAACCCACCCATTAAAGACCCAGAGCCCACTTACTACAGACCCAGGGGCCTACTGACGCACATTGGCTCTAAATCACTTTGGGACCTCCAGTGGTCATGAAAGACGCTATCTAAATGCAAATCTTTTGTTTTGCTCACAAACTCCAGGGCTGAATGATACACAGAGACACAATGCCTACCAACACAGAGCTACAATCCATTTGCTCACTAACCTAGTACCCAACATTGAGTCATAGAGTCATAGAGGTTTACAGCAGGGAAACAGGTCCTTTCGCCCAACTTGTCCATGCCGCCCCTTTTTTTAACCTCTAAGCTAGGCCCAATTGCCCCCGTTTGGCCCATATCCCTCTATATCCATCTTACCCATGTAACTGTCTAAACACTTTTTAAAAGACAGAATTGTATCCACCTCTACTACTACCTCTGGCAGCTTGTTCCAGACACTCACCACCCTCTGTGTGAAAAAATTGCTCCTCTGGACCCTTTTGTATCTCTCCTCTCTCACGTTAAATCTATGTCCTCTAGTTTTAGACTCCCCTACCTTTGGGAAAAGATATTGACTATCTAGCTGATCTATGCCCCTCATTATTTGATAGGCGTCTATAAGATCACCCCTAAGCCTCCTACACTCCAGGGGAAAAAGTCCCAGCTATCCAGCCTCTCCTTATAACTCAAACCATCAAGTCCCTGTAGCATCCTAGTAAACATTTTCTGCACTCTTTCTAGTTTAATAATATCCTTTCTATAATAGGGTGACCAGAACTGTACACAGTATTCCAAGTGTGGCCTTACCAATGTCTTGTACAACTTCAACAAGACGTCCCAACTCCTGTATTCAATGTTCTGACCAATGAAACCATGCATGCTGAATGCCTTCTTCACCACTCTGTCCACCTGTGACTCCACTTTCAAGGAGCTATGAACCTGTACCCAAGATTTCTCTGTTCTGGAACTCTCCCCAGCACCCTACCATTAACTGAGTAAGTCCTGCCCTGATTCAGTCTACCAAAATGCACCACCTCGCATTTATCTAAATTAAACTCCATCTGCCATTCATCAGCCCACTGGCCCAATTGATCAAGATCCCATTGCAATCCGAGATAACTTTCTTCACTGTCCACTATGCCACCAATCTTGGTGTCATCTGCAAACTTACCAACCATGCCTCCTAAATTCTCATCCAAATCATTAATATAAATGACAAATAACAGTGGACCCAGCACTGATCCCTGAGGCACACCGCTGGTCACAGGCCTCCAGTTTGAAAAACAACCCTTTACAACCACCCTCTGTCTTCTGTCATCAAGCCAATTTTGTATCCATTTGGCTACCTCACCCTGGATCCCGTGAGATTTAACCTTATGCAACAACCTACCATACAGTACCTTGTCAAAGGCCTTGCTAAAGTCCATATAGACATCATCAACTGCACTGCCCTCATCTACCTTCTTGATTACCCCTTCAAAAAACTCAATCAAATTTGTGAGACATGATTTTCTACTCACAAAGCCATGCTGTTTGTCCCTATATCAGTCCTTGCATCTCTAAATGCCTGTAGATCCTATCTCTCAAAATACCTTCTAACAACTTACCCACTACAGATGTGAGGCTCACCAGCCTGTAGTTCCCAGGCTTTTCCCTGCAGCACTTCTCAAACAAAGGCACAACATTTGCCACCCTGCAATCTTCAGGCACCTCGCCTGTGACTATGGATGATTCAAATATCTCTGCTAGGGGACCTGCAATTTCATCCCTAGCCTCCCACAATATCCTGGAATACACTTCTTCCGGTCCCGGGGATTTATCTACCTTGATGCCCTTTAAGACTTCCAGCACCTCCTCTCTAATATGTACACTCCTCAAGACATCACTATTTATTTCCCCAAGTTCCCTAACATCCATGCTTTTCTCAACAGTAAATACTGATGAGAAATATTCATTTAGCATCTCACCCATCTCTTGTGGATCCGCACATAGATGACCTTGTTGATCCTTAAGAAGCCCTACTCTCTCTCTAGTTACTCTTTTGCCGTTTATGTATTTGTAGAAGTTCTTTGGATTCTCTTTTGCCTTATCTGCCAAAACAATCTTGTGTCCCCTTTTTGCCCTCCTGATTTCTCTCTTAACTCTACTTCTACACCCTCTATACACCTCAAGGGATCCACTTGATCCCAGCTGCCTATGCATGTCATGTCCCTCCTTCTTCTTCTTGACCAGGGCCTCAATATCCTAAGTCATCCAGGGTTCCCTACTTCCACCGGTTTTGCCCTTCACTCTAAGAGGAATGTGCTTACCCTGAACCCTGGTTAACACATTTTTGAAAGCCTCCCACTTACCAGACGTCCCTTTGCCTTCCCACAGACTCCCCCAAGTAACTTTTGAAAGTTCCTGCCTGATACCATCAAAATTGGCCTTGCCCCAATTTAGAATTTTAACTTTTGGGCCGGACCTATCATTCCCATAACTATCTTAAAACTAATGGAATTATAGTCACTGGTCCCAAAGTGATCCCTCACTACCACTTCTGTCACCTGCCCTTCCTTATTTCCCAAGAGGAGATCAAATTTTGCCCCCTCTCTAGTCGGGCCATCCACACACTGAATGAGAAATTACTCCTGAATACACTCAACAAATTCCTCTCCATCCAACCCTCTAATACTATGGCTGTCCCAGTCAATGTTGGGAAAGTTAAAATCCCCTACTATTACCACCCTATTTTCCTTGGAGCTATCTGTAATCTCCTTACATATTTGCTCCTCAATTTCCCGCTGACTATTTTGGGCCTATAGTACAACCCTATCAAAGTGATTGCCCCCTTCTTATTTCTTAGTTCTACCCGTATAGATTCAGTGGGCGAACCCTTGGATATATCCCCTCTCAGTACTGCCATGGTGTTTTCCCCAATCAAAAGTGCAACTCCCCCTCCTCTCTTACCTCCTGTTCTATCTTTCCTATAGCATCTGTACCCTGGAACATTGAGCAGCCAATCCTGTCCCTCCCTTAACCATGTTTCAGTAATTGCTATAATATCCCAGTCCCATATACCCATCCATGCCCTGAGTTCATCTGCCTTGCCCGTCAGGCCTCTTGCATTGAAATAAATGTAGTTTGATCTGGACTTCCCTTGCTCTGTCTTGCTTTTACCTGATCTGTCTAATACTGACACTGCCTTTACTATTTAATGTGTTCTCTTTAACTTCTGTGCTGTCCTCAGCCTTCTCTTCTGTCTCCCTACTGCTTTGGGTCCCACTCTCCTGCCAAACTAGTTTAAACCTTCCCAAGTGGCTCCAGCAAATATCCCCGCCAGGATATTAGTCCCCTCCCAGTTCAGGTCTAACCCATCCCTCTTGAACAGGTCATCCCTTCCCCAGAAGAGATCCGAATGATCCAAAAATCTAAATCCCCGCCCCTGCACAGCCCTCAAGCCACACATTCATCTGCCTAATCTTCCTATTCCTACTCTCACTAGCTCATGGCACCAGTGATAGCCCAGAAATTACTACCTTCGAGGTCCTGCACTTTAGCCCTCTGCCTAACTCTCTATATTCACACTTCAGGACCTCATCCCTTTTCCTATCTACCTGTCGTTGGTTCCAATGTGCACAATGACCTCTGGCTGCTCACCCTCCCCTTAAGAATGTCCTGCAACTGCTCAGAGACATCCTTGACTCTGGCACCAGGGAGGCAACACACCATCCTGGAGTCTTGATTGCGGCCACAGATATCTGTTTGTGCCTCTAACTAGCGAGTCCCCTATTACTACTGCTCGCTTGCTCTTTGCCTGGCCCTACTCTACAACAGAACCAGGTGTGGTGCCACAGGCCTGGCTGCTGCTGATATTTTCCCCTGACAGACTGTCCCCTCAACAGTATCCAAAACGGTATACCTGTTTGAAAGGGGAATAGCCACAGGAGACTCCTGCATTACCTGCCTGCTTCTCCTGGCAGTCACACATCTACCTGACTACCAATAAATCCAAGGTTCTCACACGGCAACTGACAGAAACAGGGCCTACTAACACACAGATTCAAAGCTTATCAATATGCACACCCAGGGCCCAGAAAGACATTGCTGTGAAACCTGTTGATATGAATTTCCCTACCCTCTCAGCAAATTGACTTAGAACTTACGAACAAATGAGTCTCATCCCACTGCCAAGCTGACACCTGGCCAAGCACAAAAGCCACACAACTTACATTAGTTAAAGCATGGTCCCAAAGCAGAAACTGAAACCATGGTCCAGAACCAAGTGAATATATAGTACCAGGCCTTACCTCAAACAAGGCAGAAAATACTCCTCAAAATTGGGTGCTTCAATTTCCAATGTCTGATGATGAATGAGATTCCTCCGTGAGCCACAAAATCATAAACTTGTTCAGTCTCATACACGCAGTACAGAGAGGAAACCTTTCTCCTCACCACTACCTACTCAACCAATCCACCTCCCCACCCAATTCCACTTCATCCTACGTCCCAGGGTCCTATATCTTTCTCATGCCCCAGGAAGAAAAAATCATAGCTGAAAATATATAATAACTGAATGTGCCCCACCTTGGAAAATGTAGAGAGGCGTTCAGTGAAGCGTATCTAAAACCAAAGTGAGAAACAGCCATTCTTGCAATCAGCCCTGGACAAGGGAACTATTGAGTGGGATCAACAGCCTCAGGGCACAGACGGGTGTGTCTCTCTCTCTCTCTCGCTCCCCCGGCAGGGAGAACGTGGGTGAACGTCAATAAAGAGCCAACGGTTTAACTAAGTTTTTCATCAAAGAGGGGGGAGTGACAGCTGAAGGAAGACAGTAACAGAGGATTGAATTGTTTCATTCTGACAGGAACAGTGGGCGTTATTTCCCACTGATTTTGAACAGTGGTCAGATGAAGAATGTGCAGTGACTTTCGCTACAAAACAAGCCTTGCTATTAGAATTAGAAGCAAATAAATCCCAACTGTGAATGAACTGCCACTTTGGAAACCCAACATGAGCTTGGGTACTAAAAGCCTGTGGGTTGTACTTGGAAAGGGAAGACTGAGGGATGTGACTGTTGAAATGCACTGTTGCACTGTTGAAATCCTGGGGAAGAATCAGAGTATAAAGAAGGTGAAATGTATTTCTGATTTTGCTGTTCAGTGGCAAGTCTAAAACATGGCTCCGAATCAGTAGAACAAGCACTTTCACAGCCAACAGAGGCCCTTTTAACTGAAAGAGTCATTGGAATGCTGGCCTGCAGCATTTTCCAATAACATGCAGGGTCAAGTTCAAAGTGGTTGAGCTTTATTTCCTCATGTAATCAGATGAGGCTCATTGGCAGCTCTCTTGCATTAAGAGTCAGAAGCTGATGGATTCAAACCCTACACTGGAAACCATGGACACATAACTATATCTCTCCCTTCAGTGTGGTACTGAAAGAGTGGTGGAGCTTCTGTCTTTCAAATGGGATGCTTGACTAGGCCCGGTCTGCTCTCTCAAGAGCCCACACTTACCAAAGAAGAGTAGGCCAGTTCGTCCTGTTGGGTTGGCCATTATTTATCCCTCAACTCAACACAACTAAAAAAAAATTATCTGATCATTATTTTGTAATGTTTGTGGACTCTGCTTTTGACTACTGTGTTTCCCCAAAGCACAGCAGTGTCTGCACTTTAACTAGAAAATGTTTTAGGACATCTGTTCTAGGGTTGTAATAAGGTGCTGTATAAGTAGGAGTCTTTCTTTTAAAAATAAGTAGAAATCACTTCAATAGCTTGCCAAGATTATCCAGCATTGCCTAATGGCTTAAAGACCCAGTTTCAGAAAAGACAGCCAGCATGGTTAAGAAGAAATCAAATCAATAAAATTAGACTTATTGAGAAACATTGTCAGGGAGGATTCATGGATAAGGCAGATTCAGCTGAAGGACGGGAAGTGACAGGTATTGCCATGGAAGTGATGTTCTAATGGGGAGGGGCAAAGTGTTCAGTGCTACATGGCATGGGTGGATGGGTGTTGAGATTCTTCTTGTTACCGCACATTTATACACACAATTCACAAATGGTATTTTACAGGGCTGTGTGTATGTTTGCATTTGAGGAAGTGAGAACCTGGACAATGAATTACACAAAATATGCAAGTTGAACAGGAACAATGGTAGCTGAGACTTAATGTAAACAAGTGGAAAACACTGCACCTTAGAAGAAACAAAATGGGTGACACAAGACACAATGGTGCTGCCTAGTAAAAGGTAAAATTGATAGGTTTCTTATAGAAAATAACATTTTAGGTTATAGAATGTGAGTAATTTCGGAAGGAAGGAAGATGCTCCCAAAACTCCACACCATTTGATGATTTTCTTGCTTCACGGCTGGGATAGAATAATTAATGGAGCTTAATTGCTATGAATCAAAGAGTAATTGAGGGTTTATGGCACAGAAAAAGGCCACTTAGTCATTGTGTCTGTGCCAGCCAAAAGATGAGCCCCCCCAGCCTATAATTCCACGTTCCAGCATTTGATCTGCAGCCTTGCAGGTTCAGGCACTTCAGGTCCAATTCCAGACCCCTGCTAAATGACACCTTTCTGGCAGTGAGTTCCAGACCCCTAAACAACCTCTGCATTAAAAAGATTTTCTCATCTCCCCTCTACTCCTTTTACCCATCACTTTAAATCTATGCCCCCCCTAGTCACTAACCTCTCTGATAAGGTAAATAGCCCCTACCCATCTACTCTATTCAGGGACCTCACAATTCTGTACATCATCAAATCTCACCTCAGCCTCCTCTGTTCCAAGTCGAACAACCCCAGGCCTAACTAATGCTTTATATAGTTACAGCATAACATTACTGCTTTTGTATTCTATGTCTCAGCTATTAAAGGAAAATATTCCATATATACCTCATTTTGGGCGGCACAGTGGCACAGTGGTTAGCACTGCTGCCTCGCAGCACCAGGGTTCAACTCTGGCCTCAAGTCACTGTCTGCGTTGTGTTTGCACATTTTCCTCATGTCTACATGTGTTTCCTCCTGGTGCTCCAGTTTCCTCTCACACTCCAAAAGATGTGCAGATTAAGTTGATTGGCTATGCAAAATTGTCCCTTAGTGTCAGGGGACTAGCAGGGTAAATACGTGGGGTTACAGGGATATGGCCTGTGTGGGATTGTTGTTGCTGCAGATTCAATGGGCTGAATGGCCTCCTTCTGCACTGTATGGATTTTATGATTCTATGAACTACCTTATCTGGGAACACCACCACCTAGAGGTTCCCCTCCAAATCACCCACCATCCTGACATGGAAATATATCACCGTTCCTTCACTGTCACTCAGTGAAAATCCTGGAACTCCCTCACTAACATCACTGTGGGTGTACCCACACTCAGGGACTGCAGCGGTTCAAGAAGGCAGCTCACCACCACTGGTCAAGCCAGCGATGCCTATATCCTATAAATGAATCCTATAAATCTCCCGCTATCTTCAGGGATGTGTGGACATTCACTCCAAGGTTTCTTACTTCCTTTACACCTCTTATTATTGTTCTTTTCATTGTGTATTCCAATGCCTTGTTTGATTTCCCAAAGTTTGTTACCTCACACTTCTCTGGGTTAAATTCCATTTACCACTTTTCTGCCCAACTGACCAGTCCATTGATATCTTCCTGCAGTCTACAGCTATCCTTCTTGCTAATAAATATGTGGCTAATTTTTGTATTGTCTACAAACTTTTCTTGCTCATTTCCACTAATTTACATCCAAATCTTTAACATAGACCATATAAGTAGGGGACCTAGTACTGAGCCCTGCAGAACCCCACTGGAAATCCCACAGTTGCAAACACACCCATCAACAATTACACTTTGTGTCCTGTCACTGAGCTAATTTTGTGTCCAGCTTGCTACATTCCCCTGGGCTTTCATTTTTTTAAGCAGTCTTTCATGTCAACCTTGTCAAAAGTCTTGCTAAAATCACATCAACTGCACTACCCCATCAATCTTCCTTGTTACTTCCTCAAAAATTCAATCAAATTAGTCTGACACAACCTTCCCTTCACAAATTTATTCTGTCTGTCCTTGATTACTCCGTGACTTTTTCAGCAAGAGTTTATCCTGTCCCTCAGAATTGATTCCAATAATCTGATCACTACTGAAGTCAGACTGAGTGAGGCTCTAATTATTTGTCTATCCCTCGCTCCATTTTTAAACAAAGCTACGACATTAGATACACCTCTAATCCTCCAGCAGCTCACCTGTATCCAGAGAGGATTGGAAAATGGTGGTGCACCCCGACACTATTTGTTGCCTGAACTCTTTTAACAGCCTTGGGTACATTTAATCCAGCCCTGATAATTTCTCCACTTTCAAGGATGTTACTCCCTTTAATATAGCCTCTCTCTCTAAATTTCCAACAGCCAATATGTCACACTCCTCCTCTTTAACGACAATGTCTGCATTGCACCCCACCCCCCGCCTCTTTAATGAAGACAGATGTAAAGTATTCATTAAGAACCATACCAACCTCCTCCGCCTCCACACAAAGGTTACTTTTTGGTATTTTATGGGCCCTACTCTTTCCTTAGTTATCCTCTTACTCTTAATATATTGATAAAACTTCTTTTGGCTCTCCTTGATTTTATTTGCCAATATTTTTTCATGCCCTATCTTTTCTTTCCTAATTTCCTTTTTGATTTCATCCCTCCTCTTTCATCAACAATTCTTTGTTTCAAGAAAGTGATCTGGAGACATATGGCACTTAACATAATCAACTACTGCAAAACCACAAGCAAGAAAACATATAGAATCCTGCACTATTAAACCAGAGCACGTCAGAGGAAGTACAACTTAGGCCGTACATTGCTCCAGTCAGACCACAACTTCAATTCTGGTCACTACAATATGAGGGAGATATTCCTTTAAGAGTCTTTAAGAGTCAAACAACAAGGCTGGGCAGTTTCCATTGAGAGAGCTATTAGAACTGGGTGGCTGGCCAAATGGTTTCCTTCCCAGCTCAAATTTCTTTGCCATAAGCCCTGGAGGCCATTCAGTTGTCAAGCCATCCGCTGTTAAAGGGACTGATTATGAGGAAAGATTGGGAGTAAGTTCGGATTTCCAACCTTGAAAGGCGACATCTAAGAGGTGACCTATAAAACTACAACAGATTGTAAACAGCATGGAAGATTCAAATCCAGAGCGTGGCTTTAAACAAAACTATAAGAGTAGAATAAGGGGGATACAGCCAAATTATTAAAGGCAAAGTTGCAACCAAGGTCAAAAGAATTCTTCACACAATGCATAACTCGACTTTCAAGTTTGTTGATGACATCATCGTAGCGGATCAGATCTCAAACAATGATGAGACGGAGTACAGGAAAGAGATAGAGGGGGTGATTTTACCATCACGTTGTGTCCATTTTCGGGCATGACGCAGTGGTAAAGTGGGGCGTAAAGCGCTTAGTGCAACTGACGCCAGTTTTCGCGACTGGTGCCATTTTACAAGCGCCGGATTTCTGGTGCCGTCAGCCTCTCGCTGGAAAGGGACGAGAGACAAGTTAATGTATGTAAATTTATTTCAATGCTGTTTTACATCTGCTTAGCGAGCCCGGCGCTCCTTTATGACCTCGCTGGGAAAGGTTCTCGCCTGCGAGGAATAGACATGCTACCCATGAACGGGGAGCTGTCGACTTGGCCTCACCGGTGGAACCGGAGGCCATTGAGACCCCCCGGGCAGGCTGAGGGCAAGGAGGTGGTACCTCTTG